>NW_020664420.1:44787152-44836256 GCF_002925995.2 Terrapene triunguis | reverse complement strand
ACGACGTGGGTATTCACCCACGAAAGCTTATGCTCCAATACATCTGTTAATCTATAAGGTGCCACAGGACTCTTTGTTGCTTTTTATAGATCCAGACTAACACGGCTACCCCTCTGATACTTTTATACAAAAGTTCTTATTTTACTGTCTTGCCATGTTAGATTCTCCAATTATTTTAGCTTTCAAAGAGCCCCTTATTTATGTTGCAATCTTACCTTCCAAGTGATCCACGTAGCAATATACATCATAAGTTTCATTGGGAAGACGGAATCCATATGTTCTAACTCCTTCCTTTCCCATTTTATCTCCATAGCAGCCAACTCTGGGTTGCCTGATTGGATATCTGGAATACAGTAAGTTAATATTTATTGTTACAGTACATTAACATTTTATTGCATTTTAAGTATGAACAGATCAAGCCAATAAATTTTGGGAAATGCTGTCAAAAGGCAATTTGAACAACTCACCTAACAGTTTGGTCAGACAACCAACCAGCATCGCATTGCTCAAATCCATCTTCATATGCAGCTTTCAGCTGATCAGGGTTTGCTATGACAGCACCATTGTTCAAACAAGCCTGCTGAGCATGCTGAAAATTCAGGGTATATCTACTGGTTGCGGCACGATAGTGAAACACAACACCTACAAAGACAACAAACTCATGGTAGTGACAAGTTGCATCACATCTGCTATATTCATTATACAG
Source organism: Terrapene triunguis (assembly GCF_002925995.2). NCBI lineage: Eukaryota > Metazoa > Chordata > Testudines > Emydidae > Terrapene > Terrapene triunguis. Next base: position 44,835,550 of record NW_020664420.1, on the reverse strand, counting down.
TAACATTATCCTGATACAACTATAATAAAAAAAAAAGAATAAGGTGACTCCCTCTTTGTACAATAATAACAACATGCTGTTACAAGATATTCAGTAGTAAGTATGATCATGTCTCCCTCTAGTGATGGCCACTAATGACTAGATAACAGCCTGCTACTACTAAGAGTTGGAGAAATTCTTTTAGCTCAAGTGGTAGAAACCTGTGATTTTGGTGAAGAAGGTCCCTGGTTTGATCTCTACATGATGTCTGTCTCTGCAGCCCAGATTAGTTACAAATATAGTAATACTATTTATAAACATCTGAAGATTGGTCACTTTTTATATTCTATACAATTATATTTTCTTTTATGTACTAAAAATATTACAAGCTACATAAAGCTTTCTTGTATTTGCGGATTCCTGATTATGGCAATTGGCAGAATTTAGAAAATAAAAATTAAAAACTTCAGAGCATTAAAAAAAGTTTAGTTCTAGTTAGGGGCCAATTCTGTTCTCAATATAAGTGCAAATCCCACTGACAGCAGCAGCAGCTGCACATGCATATCTAAGAGTAGAACTAATGGCTAAATTGCCCTGTTCTGTTCATTGCCTCAGAAGCATCTGGCAGCAGTCACTGTCAGAAGACAGGATCATAGACTAGAGGGACCACTGGTCTAACCCAGTATGGCCACTCTTACGTTCTTATGACTGAAAAAGTGTACTAACATTCAATGGGCATAAATTTTTTTTTTTTTAAACTCTTCAAGATCATTCTTCCCCTATCGCCATGCCTTTAAAGTTAAACAACAATGGATGCTGCATGATGATCTTTGAAAAATACTACACCTCTACCCCGATATAACACTGTCCTCAGAAGCCAAAAAAATCTTACCGCGTTATAGGTGAAACCGCGTTATATCGAACTTGCTTTGATCTGATGGAGCACGAAGCCCCGCCCCCCTGGAGCGCTGCTTTAGCAGGTTATATCCGAATTCGTGTTATATTGGGTCGTGTTATATCGGGATAGAAGTGTATATAGTAGAACCTCATTAATCACTGAAGTATCAATTACACATTACTAAGAGTTATGAACTAGCAAATAAATCTCTGTGTTTAATAAAAAAGGTAAATATATTATACAATGTGCTTGTTCTTCTATTTTGACATTTTAATTTTATTGTAATATTTAATTATGTGCTCATTAATGTACTCTGATATATTATGAAGAAATGATGGAGCCTTCGTAATATGCGATTTCACTACAGTTTTTTGACATTAAAACTTTGCTGAGAAGCAGAAAAAGACCATTATTTTCTGTATGAACTTGAAAGTGGTAAAGTGCAGATTAAAGTAGGTCTATAATTTTTAGAAATGATTTTGCGCATGAGGACAAATTCAGATCTGGTGTAATTTCAGTGGCTTCTGTGGAATTAATTGTCATAATCAGAAGTCTGAATGTGAACCATAGATGGTATACATTCATAGATTCATAGACTTTAAGGCCAGAAGGGGCCACTGTGATCATCTTGTCTGACCTGCACATCGCAGGCCACAGAACCTCACCAACCCACTCCTGTAATAGACCCATAACTTTTGGCTGAGTTACTGAAGTCCCCAAATCATGGTTTAAAGACTTCAAGTTACAGAGAATCCACCACTTACTCTAGTTTAAACCAGCAACTGGTCCATGCCACATGCTGCAGAGGAAGGCGAAAAGCCCCCAATTCTCTACCAATCTGACCCGGGGAAAATCCCTTCCTGACCCCAAATATGGCAGTCAGTTAGACCCGGAGCATGTGGGCAAGATCCACCAGGCAGATAACTGGGAAAGAATTCTCTGTGGTAACTCAGAGCCCTCTCCATCTTGTGTCCTACCTCTAGCTGTTAGGGATTTTTAATACAGGCAGTCACCAATAGGCCACATGCCATTGTAGGCAGTCCCACCATACCATCCGCTCTTGAAGCCAGTTAGGTTTTTTGCCCCCACTGCTCCCTTTGGAAGGATATTCCAGGATTTCACTTCTCTGATGGTTAGAAACCTTCATCTAATTTTAAGCATAAACTTGTTGATGGCCAGTTTATATCCATTTGTTCTTGTGTCAACATTGGCACTTAAATAACTCCTCTCCCTTCCTGGTATTTATCTCACCTCAGCCTTCATTTGGTTAGGCTAAACAAGTCAAGCTCCCTGAGTCTCCTCTTGTAAGGTAGGTTTTCCAGTTTTCTGATCATCCTACTAGCCCTTCTCTGCCCCGTCCCAGTTGAATTAATCTTTCTTAAACATGGGAGACCAGAACTGTACACAATATTCCAGAAGTGATCTTACCAGTGCTTTGTACAATGGTATTAACACATCCCTATCTGTACTGGAAATACTTCGCCTGATGCAGCCTAGGATTGCATTAGCCTTTTTCATGACCGTATCACATTGGTTGATCACAGGATGACTATGAACCACCAATTACATTCTGGTCTCTCTCTTCTTCTGTCACTTTCAACTGATAAATCCCCAGTTAATAGCAAAAATTCTTGTTGTTAGTCCCAAAGAGCATGACTTTGCACTTTGCATTATTAAATTTCATCCCATTTCTTTTACTCTAGTTTTCAAGGTCATTCAGATCTTTTTGCATGATATTCTGGTCCTCCTCAATATTAGCAATCCTAGCTTTGTGTCATCCTCAAATTTTATTAGCACATTCCCACTTTTTGTACCAAGGTCATTAATGAAAATGTAAAATAAGATTGGTCTCAAGACCAATCCCTGAGGAACTCCACAGGACCTGGAAACCAAGCGATTCCAGGGGACAACTAATGAAATAACAGGGACAGGAGTGTAGTCAAAGGGTCAAATGAAGGGAACCTGATGAGGACACGGAGCAGAGGCAGAAGGAGAGTGATAGCGGGGAGATATGTAAGCCCCAGGATGATGAGAGGCTTATTCCCTGTAGAGGGAAGAGAGGTTGCTATAAGATTAATTAGAGCACCTGAAGCCAGTCACCTGATAAAAAACCCCTGCTTCAATCAGACAGAGGAAGGAGTTGAAGCAGAGTAGTTTGGTGTTGGAGCAGAGAGCAGTTTGGAGAAGTGCTGTGGCGGGCCAGAAGACCAAGACCCTAGGTAAAGGAAAACCCAGCTTGTGCAGAGCAGAGGGACTCCACAGAGACAAGGGGTTGGGAGAAACTTGGCCCAAGCAGAGAGAGGGCAGGAAGCCCCACAAGTTGAAGGACCGGAGAGGGAAGTGGCCCAGGGGAAAGAATCGCTAGTTTGAGTGGTTTGCTGCTATCCCTAGTGCCCCGGGCTGGTACCTAGCATAGAGAGCGGACCCGGGTCCCTCCCTCTCCACTCCCCTTCTCTGGGACACTAGTGGGACAGTTGATACCCCAGATCAGGGGCAAGAAACGGTGCCCTGAAACCCCCCCCCCCACAAGAGGAGAAAGCGCGGGACCTGTCATAATAGTGCTGGCAATTTGCCACATCTGGTGTGATCTACCTTTTGTACAACCATGTTTTATGTTGTACAATGTCCCGATTACTGTTTACCTCTCTGTCCTTAACTACTTTCTCTTTCAAAATTTCTTCTAAAACCTTTCATACAATTGAGGTCAAACTAACAGGCATGTAGTTTCCTGGATCACTTTTTCCCCTTTTCTTAAAAATAGCTGTTATATTAGCAATTCTCCAGTCCTGGGTATGACCCCCAAATTTACAGATTAATTAAAGATCCTTGCTATTGGACTTGCAATTTCATGTGCCAGTTCCTTTACTATTCTTGGATGAAGATTATCTGGGCTCCCTGATTTGGTCCCATTAAAATGTTTGAGTTTGACTTTCACCTCAGATGTGCTAATTTCTACTTCTATATCTTCATTTCTATTACCCACCTTGCCATTAGCCCTAAGATCCTCATTACCCTTATTAAAAATGGAGGCAAGGTATTCGTTTAGGTGTTGGGCCATGCCTAGATTATCTTTAATCTCCTCCCCATCCTCAGGGTTTAGAGGTCTCACTTCTTCTTTCGTTGTTTTCTTTTATTTATATGGCTATAGAACTTTTTACTATTGTTTTTAATTTCCTTTGCAAGGTTCAATTCTGCTTGGCTTTTGGCATTTCTCACTTTTTCCCCTATACTTTCTGACCTCCAAAAGGTAGCTTTCCTTGCTAATCCTTCTCATCTGCCATTCCTTGTAGACTTTCTGCTTTCTAGTAATAACCTATTTAAGATGCTTGTTCATTCCCTATGAATTTTTTCCCCTTGCTTTGGATGCAGTGGCGGCTCCAGGCACCAGCGCTCCACGCATGCCTGCGGGAGGTCCACTGGTCCCGTGGATTTGGCGGCAATTCGGCAGTGGGTATGCCGAAGCCGCGGGACTAGCGGACCTCCCGCAGGCATGCCGCCAAAGGCATGCCTGCCGTGCTTGGGGCGGCAAAAAAGCTAGAGCCACCCCTGTTTGGATGCAGGCTTCAGCTAGCTTTGCAGCTTTGATGTAAAGTAATTCCAAGCCTCATCCCATATTCAGATCCTTGAGTTCTTCAGTTCAGTCCATTTCCTTAACTAATGCCCTTCATTTTTTTTAAGTTTCCTCTTTTGAAATCAAGGACCGTAGTTGCAGACCTGTTTTTGTTTATCCTTCCATTCAGTTTAAACTGAATTACCTCATTTCTCTACCCTTGTCATGTTTTACTAAGGAAATTTTCCAGTTGAAATAAAAAAAATCTTGTGTAAAACACCCTAATCCTTTCTACATCAATTAATTCAATGGCACAGATAGAGAACAGGATCAGAATCTGGTCTCCATTGCAGCAGTGTACATGCATAATGGAAACAATGGAAATACTCCAAATTTCTTCAGGTCTGGCCAAGCTGTGTTTGACGTGGGACCTAAGTGGGACAAGACCCTGACACAACTCCCATGCTGGGAAGGAGCTAAGATGGCAAAGCGTAGTGCCAGCTATGTTAGCTTTATGTCCCCTAGGAATTGCCCTAACCTGGAGAATTTACTGTGTACAATTAGGGCAGGTTTACAGGCCATTTGTGCTGCCTGAGCTCTACAAACATATGTGGGGCTTTGACTTTGTGGATTATCTCTGTGCATGGTCTCTAACCACAGTCCCAACATGCCCATGCCCAGAGTGGCATGCAGAGGAATACTGCAGAGCTCTACCTTGAGATACCCACACAGGCATGGGACAGTGTGACAGGGTGCTATTAGCAGCTATAAATGGAGACCTTTGGAAGCAAGCATCCTGGTAACCTAGAACACCCAGGACACTGGGTTACTCCAGGGGGAATTCTGCATCACTGCTCATGTGCAGAATTTATGTCCCCTGCAGATTTCTTTGCCCCCCCGCCCCGGACTGAGAACTCCCCCGCCCAATGAGCCCACTCCCCCTGCACCTGGCCCACCCCGACGAGCCACCCGCACCTGGATCCCCACCCCACCAAGCCCCAACCAGCTGCACCTGGATCTCTGTCCCACTCCCCCAGCATCTGGACCCTCCCCAAAGCCCCCCACCCATACCCAGTTCCCCCTGCTGAGTTCTATCCCCCCACACCCAACCACTGAGCCACAGCCACCTTCACTGGACCCCCTGCCGAGTCCCATTACTGTTGCACTCAGAACCCCCAAACAAGCCTCTGTGCACCAGATCACCCCCTGTACCCAGATCCCCCACTGAGCCGCCCGCGCCCAGATTGCCCCACACAGAACTCTCTCAATCCACACTTGGATCCTCCCACACTAAGACCCTCTCCACTTGGATTCTGCCTTGCTGAGTCTGCCTGCCCATACCTGGTGCACTTGGCATGGAGGGGCAGGGCCCTGGGGTGTTTCTGGAGTAGACCCAGTCCTTGCACTGTCAGGGTTGGGTGCAGCCTCAATGCTGAGTCCATGTCCCAGGTGGGAGCTGCACAATGATCTACCACCTCTGTGCAGCCAGTGGCCTGTGCTCCCCAATGCCATGATGGAGTCTCCACATTTTTTGACAAATAAAATTTGCAGAATTTTGCAGAATTTTAAAATATTGTGTGCAGAATTTTCATTTTTTGGCACAGAATGCCCTCAAGAGTACTGGGTGTAGTTAAAGCAGGAGGGACTTAGGGCAGGTCTTCACTGGGGGGGGGTCGATTTAAGATACGCAAATTCAGCTACGCGAATAGCGTAGCTGAATTCGACATATCAGAGCCGACTTACCCTGCTGTGAGGACGGCGGCAAAATCGACCTCCGCGGCTCCCCGTCGACGGCGCTTACTCCCACCTCCGCTGGTGGAGTAAGAGTGTCGATTCGGGGATCGAGTGTCGCGTCCCGATGAGACGCGATAATTCGATCCCCGAGAGATCGATTTCTACCCGCCGATTCAGGCGGGTAGTGTAGACCTAGCCTTAGATAGTTTGGATTTGAAAGGGTAGAAGGGATCATTTGCACCTGTAGGGAGCCTGATGAGCTACTGAGGTAATTAGCTCACCAGCTGGATAGCTCTGTGAAGAAAGCAAGCAGTATAAAAGGCTGAGCCAGGAAACCCACTCTACCAGATTGCTGCTATGTTGTAATGTACCTGGAGCACACACAGTAATAAAGACACTGGGTAGATGTGCCCTGGAGTATTGTGTATGCTGCTTAATTCACAAAAAGGGATTACCAAACAGAATTTCCAGAAGTCTAAGGGGGAGCCAGTTCACAGGCAACAACAAATTGGTTCTGGTATTTAAAGGAGAAATGCAACCCAACATCTAAGCTTCTGGGGTTTTAGAAAACATACTGCACATTTTATAAGTTATTTTTAAAAACTCTCTTCATGCAGATTGATGCTAAGGGGCCAGAGGTGTATGCTGATTTACACCAGCTGAGGATCTGGCCCAATGGGTTCTATTCTTAATAGTATGCACTAATGGTCCAGTTTTTTAACAGTATATGTTACTTGATATTGAGTTTATATAGCTCAGTCTGAAAACACATACAGTGAGACTTATATGAAACTGTTTGGCTGGCTGGCTGGTTTTTAACCTTCACAAAAATGTCATTTTGACACTGATTTGGATTTGTGCCTCACAACGGTCTGCACTTCTGATAGATGGCTGACCTGATCTAAAACAGTTTCACTTCTGTAGATGAACTCTGCCATTCAGTGCAAACAGAAAAAGGCATGGTAAGGCAGCAAATAAGTGGGATGATAACAGCACTTCATTTTCATTTTTCAAACTTCAATTTGCAGTAAGTCCGTGAGTGCATTCCCAATGACTGACCATCTCGCCCCCATGTACATGTTGCTAATCACTGTAATATCTAAATAAGGCAGTATTTAAGAGTTAAATATTGGTGCCAATTTAAAGTAGCTCTCTCAATGTTCACAGAAATCCTTTGGTCATTTGTAAGACTTGTACAGGAACTTAGAAAATGCTTTGTTCTCTTCAGTCTGATCCAGAAGGTAAACTTCACCTATTCTTAGAGTATAAGACTCTTGCTTTTCAAGTGAGGAGCCAATGGACATAAAGGAGCCTACAGGATGAATAGAGAGGAGAACATCAGTATGTATAAGCCTGTGTAATGGCTGCAACAATTAGAAGACCCCCTGGGGCTAAGGAGATTAAATCACAGGACTTCCATTGTTTCAGTTGGACAGGGAGAGAGAAGGCAAAATCCATTGTCCAAGATTTAGCACTTTTAAAAATTTGTAAAGGATTTTTCCCTGAGTCTATTTGTTTTAAGAAAGAAAAGGCAACAACAAAGTTGTCCTAGGAGCAAATAAAGCAACTGGAAAACAGACTAGAACAGTGCAGTGTTGTCACTGAACATCTGGCAAACACAATAAGTATAATTACAGGAAGAAGCAGCAGTGTCTGTAGGCGAGAGCACTTAAGGAAAGTATTCTGCTGTATCCAAAATTTAAAAGAACTAATTTCTGAGTGAGCACAAGAGTGACATTTAATCAATTACCTGTTTGTTACATTTATGGAGAAAAAATTAAGGAAGGATTTAATTCTTAAGGGAGTAATTTAATTAGAAGAAAACAGATCTGTTGTTTCACACCCCTGGGCTGCAACACTGCTTGGCTATTTGCCAGTGTATTATGCTGCAAAATCCCTTGGTGTTACTAGGAAGGGCTCCAATAATACAGCTGTCACATTACTGTGGCCTACAAATCAAAGCAGACTTTCACTGGTGGGCTCATGCCTTTGGAACCTGTGCCCTCCAATAGTCTGTCACAGCTGCATTTGGCAAGCTTCACGGAACACTGAAGGATTTTATTGGTCAAATGTTTGATTTAACTTGTTAATAATAGGAACTGATGGAGTGAGTGTGTGTGTGAGGGGGGAGTTGTTAAAAAACAGGGGCAGTTATTTTGTTGACTTGTATCAATGTTAGGTGCCCAAACTATAGAGGACTGGGGGAAAGATTTGCAAAGCTAGCATTGTGGGGAAGCAAACAAAGAGCTCAACTGTCTGGTAAGCACAGTCCTGATTAAGAGGCAGTGTGCAGACATACCTCTAAATGTCTCTCATTTTTGTCCTAAAGTTAACTATGCGCAACACAAATTTGGTGAAACCCCTCACTTTTATTGCTGAAAATCATATACATCAGAAAAAAAGAACAAAATAGAGGTTATAGAAAGAGTCGATTATATGACTAGAGGGACTACCACAGCATTTTAAGTTTCTCAAATGAATATTTCGTTTGTGTCCTTCATTTTAGGTTTTGGTCACAAACTGCATCCTACACATGGGTCTTCACGAGTTGCATGGCCCAAGCACGAATACGTTTGGCACTGATTACCAGTATGCAAGGGCAGTGGATCACCGGCTACACTCCTGTGCACCCAACCTCCTCCTCCTTCCTCAATGCCCCCTTTGGGATGGCTAGCATCTGTCTGCATAGGGACTATGCAGAGGGCACTATGGGATCTTCTTGCATCCTCTCCACTTTGCTCACCTGCACAGGGATGTGGACCTGAATTCTTATGGTGAGATCTTTGGCCATTCTTCCAGAGGCTTTGGCATGCTGAAGCAGTTCCAGTCAACTGGAGAGCTACACAGCACCCAGGGACTTCTCTCAAGTAGGGAAATACTCAGGGGGTGTAAAGCCCCTCCCATATGACTAGGGGATATGGTAGGGTGGGGCCAGGGTACACAGTGCTTCAGTTTTTGGCTTATGTAACTTAAAGCAGTCTTCGGGCTGTACTCCAGAAGCCATTTTGCCAGTCTCAAATCAGAAGCACAGAACCGTGGCTCAAAGCCATTCTTCCCTCTCCTGTCCTGAGCTGCACTAAGCACAAACCTTTAGTCTTTTCAACCAACTAATTACGTCCCTCCTTTCAGAGGAGTTCTCCCTTGTTCCTTTTTACTCCTGGCAGGCAAACTGGGGACAGAATCAGAGACCCACTTTGAAAGTTCAACCCAGAGACTGCGAGCAGCAGTGGAGAGATGGAGCAGCCTGTTCAGTTAGAAAGAAAGCCTGTGAGGTTAACTTCCAGAGATGATCGTGATATAAGATAGGCAGTTTTAAATCCCAATCTTTCTACAAATGCTGTATTTAAGGGCTAATCAATGAGAGCTCAGATTTCGGAGAGAACAAATCAATTAGATTGCCAACATAAAATCTCCAAGGGCTGAAAGCTCAATAAAGTGGCATTATTCCCACATTAGGAGCAGCTCCCATTTATCATCATCATAATGCCTGCACCAAAGGAGGGTTTGCATAAAAATGAAAATGTGAATTACAATTTCTCGCTCCTTTCCTCTTTACATTTACCTACATCTTTAACAGCTGCTTCTCCCCACATCTAGCTCAGGATTTTAAACATACATTTTTCCATACTTGCTTTCTCTGTTTTTACCCAATACCTGAAAAGTCTGCCAGGCTTGCAGCTAAAACAAATAGAACAAGATCCATGGAAACAGCCCCTCCCCCACCCCAGCCAGTGAGTCAAGGACAAGAAGAGAGAGGCTGCTGAGAGAGGCCTTCACTGGTGAGATATAGACAAGAGCAAGAAATCTGCAAGGATTCCACCTGCCACCCTGAACCTCCTAAATCTGCAGGAGCCCCCAGGCGGATTATGAAAAGAACAGTTGAACTTTTTTTGCAGAGATTTTCATTTTCTTTTCCATTATATTTGGCCCCACTGTTATATTTTAATGCCTAATACCATGGTAGGATACAAAAGGGGCCATTTAATAACATGTCTTATCATATTCTGAGGAGCATAATAATAAATATTTTGCACTTACATAGCATTTTTATGCACAGATCTCAAAAAGATGGATTATTGTCCACATTTTTTACAAATAGTAAATTGTCACCCTCTGGGACCCTCCCCCACTTGTGGGGTCTTACAGCTTGGGCTTCAGCTCAAGCCGGAACATCTACACTTGCAATTTTATAGCCCCACAGCCCAAGCCAGGTGACCCGGGCCAGCTGCGGGTCTTTTATTGCAGTGTAGACATACTCATAGAGGCCTGATTTTCTGAACTTCAGAAACCCAAGGTCACACAAAGTTGCTTATGACCGGGCAAATGAGTATGTAGGTATAAAGACAGCCAGTTAAACTGGCCATTTGCATACAAACATATTTGCTTGTGTATTTGCCGCAAATGCACATACAAATTAGCCATGCAATTACATCCTTTTTTTTTTTTTTTTTTTTTTTGTGCAGACAGCCTTAGGCTTCTGAGGTTTTGAAAAATCAAGCCTTAAATGTTTTATAGTTTACTTTCAATGACTGGTAGCAGGAGTCCAGGTTTGTATACCTGTGTTAGGGTAAATAATAATCCGCAGAGACCTCTCCCTCCTTCCTTTGAAACTACTGCTTTCATTCACAGCATAGTCCACCAATTGTAACACATGCTCATTTGATGCAGGCAGGATTCAATGGACTTAATATACCGATTAAATCTAATGGAAAGGCTGAAAAAGGCTATTCAAAAAAATACGTTTATTTTTTATATGCATCCACTCAGGAAGCACTAGTCAGTTTCTGTATGTTTTATTTTGTATGGGTCCTCCAAGTCAAAACCCAACAAGGCAGCTGTCTGAGGTTATTTAAGTACCTTTGCTGGTACTGGAACATAGATTCTAAGGCCAAAAGGGACCATTATGATCATTTAGTCTGACCTCCTGTATAACACCTGCCATAGAACTTTCCCCAACTAATTGCTAGAGCATATTTTTAAAAAAAACCCAATCTTGATTTAAAAATTGTGAATGATGGAGAATCTACCATGACCCTTGGTAAATTGTTCCCCTGGTTAATTACTCTTGCTGCTAAAAATGTACGCCTTGTTTCCAGTTTGAATTTGTCTAGCTTCAACTTGCAACTGCTCAATGACGATTCCCCATTTACAGTTACATTTTGAGACCTATCAGTTAGCCATTTTTAATCCATTTAATGGGTGCATATTATTTTTATATCATTCTAGCTTTTAATCAAAATGTTTTTCAGATGCATCTATTTTGAATGTCCATTCAAACAAATAGGACATCAGGAATTGCTTGGAACAGTGGGCCAGATCCTCCGATGGTACAATTTGATGTAGCTCAGTTGACTTCAGTAGAGCTACACTGCTTCACAGTAAATCTACAAAGCTAGGCTCTAGCCCAGTATGTTCAGCCACTTCTAACAAGTGTATCAAATTTTACTGGATGTATCCAATACATCACTGAACACACTTAATAATGTTGGCATTTAAAGAGTAGCAATATATCATAATGATTAACAATAGCAACTTTGATCATTTATAAACATCTTTCTCCCAGAAGAATTCCAGATTGCTTTACAAACTACATGTCCTTTTATCCATCATTCTAAGAGTCTTAGAGCTATCCTGAATGAAATGAAAGAATTCCACCTTCTGAATCACCAGTAACATTTCTTCCAACTAATGGAGAATTTTGCAAAAATTTCCCATCATCACTAATATGGGTTCAGCTTCACTGGCATTAGCAATTTTAAATAATCCTAGTATAGAAAAGGCTCTAAAGGTCTCATCCAAGAACTGATCTCAGCTCCACTTAGTTTATAAGATCTGACAAAAACACAGAGCAAAGTGGTCTGATGTTTATAGGCTTTGTAGTTAACATCCTTTAAGATGAAAAGGAGGTGGCTCAGATGCTATACTAATGAAAGACATATAAAAAGCCACAGGCAGACAACCATTTAAACATGTAAAGCTATTCTTCACAACTAGAAGGACTTATGTTTTCTTTTTAAAATAAAAGCACAGGTAATAGCGAATATAGAAAAAATCATCAAAACATTCAAAGGGCCAAACTTTCAGCTAGATCACAACAGCTGTACAGTCAAAAAGGCACATGCACTCCTCGCACCTACAACAAAGAGCATCTGTCTGTGCAAACTGAAGAATTAACAATATGATTTTCCTCTTTTGTACTAGAGCTGGCCGAGTATTTTCAAAATGTAGACATTTCAATGAAATTTCAAAATTTAGAAAAAAATAAGGGAAGTGGGAAATTTTGAAACAAATATTTGTGATTCCCCCTCCCCCATTTTTTTTCACCAGATCTAATTTGTGCACTGTTACAGGCTAGGTGGCCCTTCAAATGCTAGCCATGCTCAGCCTTGCCTGGGACTTGTAGCTAGTGTGACACTGACAGACCCTAGTCATCTGCAGGCAGGATTGAACGGGGGACATCTGGAGCTTAGTGCATGAGCCTCTACTGCATGAGCTAAGAGCCAACTGGCTGTGAAGCTAAGGTTATAGAGCAGACTTATTTTATCTCTTTAAGTGGTCTTGGTGCCGCTAGATGGAACAGACCACCACACCCAGGAGGTGTGTGGGTTACACTAGCACCAGCTGATGGTGATATGGCAACTTAGTGATAATTACTGAATCCAGCTGTGAAAGGGTTAGGAAAAGACTATACACAGTGGAGAATGCAGTTAGGAAGGGATAGAAAGGCCACAGAGAAAGCAGGACTCTCCTGCAGGTTGGAGCAGGCTCTGACTCCAGCAGGTGATAGCCCTGAGACAGAGCTTAAATAGGTAGGAAGTCAGGTGGAAGGACTCATAGGGAGCAGCATAGGTTCCAGTGGAGGAAGCCCTGAGCTGGCGCCTGCAAAGGAGTAAGGAGATCCCTAATGGAAGCTGCCAGAGTCCCTAGGAAAGGGAGGCAGGGAAAGAAAGCCTGTTAAGACAAGGAGCAACAAAGGACGTACTCTGAAAGAAGAGGGGAGGCCCTGAGGGAGGACAAGTGAAAACACTTCAGTGGAGCCTGAGAGGAGCAGAAGGCTTATTAGTTTGGGGTAGAGAAGGGAGAAGCCAGAGGACTGCAAACCAAAGAGATACTGTGTTAAGCACAGGCTGTGGGGAAGCAGTATAAGTGGACTTAGAGGCAGGAAGCAGTTTTGGGAAACAGCAGCGTGTCTGAAGAAGCACATCTCACTGCTTAATACAGGGTCCCTGGGCTGGAACCCAGAGTAGAGGGTTCCAGCCCCTGAGGAAGGGGCATGCAAGCCCAACTACAGGAGCAAATTAGGCTTCTGTGAGGGAGGGCAGTAAGAACACTTCAATGGAGCTTGAGAGAGGTGGAAGAACTATTATCTGGACATTTATTTGGACTTTAGGTGACTTGGCCAGAGGGCTGAGCCTAGGGTGACCATATAGAAGTGTGAAAAATCAGGACGGGGGCGAGGGGTAATAGGAGCCTATATAAAAAAAGACCCAAAATCAGGACTGTCCCTATAAAGTCGGGACATCTGGTCACCCTAGCTGAGCCATGGAAGACCTGGTGAGAGGCAAATGGCCCGTAGGAGGCACTAGAGACACAGGCTTCCTTTCAGCATCATAGCCTGAGATAAGCGGGTGCAGAGTACGGTACCTTACATGCACATAATTGTGGCGTTCCACCATAGCTTTTATCTCCCCTTTATTGTGGTGAAGGAGGTACTTTGTGCCTGACATGACTATCATGGCATGTTTTACGGGGAAAACCTGGGAGAAAGTATCTTCCAACTAAGATTGCATCATGTTTTCGGTATTAGGCAGTGATATAGTGTGTCCTACCATAGTTCCAGAGGGTCAAATAAATAGTTCTTTATTATCATCATTTATTCCTCACTGAACCAACAACATTCCCAGTGCTATACAAACATTTAAAAAGACACTACTCCTACCCAACAAGCTTACAATCTAGTAAAAGCAAAACAGTTCACACACACATTACAGTACATCACAGTCCTGGAGAAAGGTGGTATAGGAATCTTGTAGAGATCATTGTTGAAAGGTGATAAAGTAGCAGAATGTCTTGAGGAGGGATTTAAAGGTGGTGAGGCAGACCACTTAGTGAATAAAGGAGGGAGATTGTTCCAAGTGTAAAGGGAAGTATCAAAAAATCATGAAGAGGAAAGTAGAACGATACAACATTGGAGAGAGTCTTGGGAGAAAGAAGGGGAGCAGGAAGAAATGATAGCAGAAAACCAGGAGCATATTTATCAAGGGTGCTGAAGCACCTCTAAATGCTTTGACTTTACGGTAATGATTTGTCCTTTCCATTTTAACTAGTGTGACAAAGTTCCTCCTCTATCTTGGTGGGTCCTGTGCTTATTGGCAGATTTTCTTGCCTCAGAGATTCACCATGTGGGTTGGGGAACAGCCCAGAGACCTTCCCCTCTGGAAGAACCCACAGTCCAGGTCAATTGGGAGGTTTGGGGGGAACCCGGGCCCGCCCTCTACTCCGGGTTCCAGCCCAGGGCCCTGTGGACTGCAGCTGTCTATAGTACCTCCTGTAACAGCTGCATGACAGCTACAACTCCCTGGGCTACTTCCCCATGGCCTCCTCCAAACACCTTCCTTATTCTCACCACAGGACCCTCCTCCTGGTGTCTGATAACGCTTGTGCTCCTCAGTCCTCCAGCAGCACACCTTCTCACTCTCAGCCTCTTGCTCCCAGCTCCTCACACTCACACCACAAACTGAAGTGAGCTCCTTTTAAAACCTAGATGCCCTGATTAGCCTGCCTTAATTGATTCTAGCAGCTTCTTCTTAATTGGCTCCAGGTGTCCTAATTAGCCTGCCTGCCTTAACTGGTTCTGGCAGGTTCCTGATTACTCTAGTGCAGCCCCTGCTCTGGTCACTCAGGGAACAGAAAACTACTCATCCAGTGACCAGTATATTTGCCCTCTACCAGACTCCTGTACCCCACTGGTCTCGGTCTGTCACACTAGATATATGGGATCATTACTATCTACAAATGTATTAAA
Source organism: Terrapene triunguis (assembly GCF_002925995.2). NCBI lineage: Eukaryota > Metazoa > Chordata > Testudines > Emydidae > Terrapene > Terrapene triunguis. The sequence continues at coordinate 44,820,364 of NW_020664420.1, read as the reverse complement.
TGAATCCTTACCATCAACAGCCAATGAGATGACATCTTGGGTGTCTTCAATTCCATACATGACATCACAGCGGTACACACCCGCATCGCTTGCACGTAGTTTAACCATAGTCAGCGAAGCATCTCCAATATCCTCCGGGTGGGTTGGAACAGACACTCTGCCTTTGTAGCCTTGCCCTATTTTGATGTTCCCATTTTGGGCCACCAGAACAGTGGTTTCTTTCACATCTTTTCCGGTTTTATCCTGTTCAACCTTTGACCATTTGATTCGAAGAAATTCACTTGTATTGTTGTAGCTGGGGGGTAAAGTAGGCAAGGTTGAAAAGAAGCAAGGTAGGGTTGCTCTTCCAGAAAGGGAACCCTTTACAGGGGGGCTTTTTTCCACTTTAACTAAAAGAAGAAGGGAAAAAATCACATTAGTGGGCCAACAAAATAAGAACCAGATCAATTCCATTGCAATTTAAGGATTAAAGCTCACATGGGGGCTGATTCTCATGTCCTTTATGTTGGTGTAAATCAGGACTACCTTCACTGGAGTCACTGGAAGAAACTCAGAGGCAGTGTGGTCCACTAGACTAGGATTTGGGAGAGTTCTATTCTTGCCTCTACCTCAGCGTACTTGGGTAACCTTGGGCAAATCACTTTACCTCTCTGAGTCACAGTTTCCTCCTATATAAAATGGGATTAACATTACTGCCCCCCTTTGTAAAGTGCTTTGAGATCAACAGATGGAAAAGGTAGGTATGGTTGTTATGCAGAAGTAAAACCAGTATGAAAGGAGAATATGACCTATGGCCTTAAGCGCATTACAACTCTCAGAACCCACCCATCATTCTATCAAAGGTTAACTCATTTTGATCTGTTAAACAACAGTCTTTCCAGTGAGATTCTCCCAACTATTAGTTCTTTTTTAATTGTTTGCCTCTTTTCCAATCGCAGGCCTTAACGTGTTGCTGAAACCAAATATTGTAGGATGTTCAAGTAAAGGAGGAAATGAAGCACATGGAGGTCCCTTCTTGGCTCAAACTTGTGATTATAGGACTTTTATCATAGTTTTATGACATCTCCAGCTGCAAATACTTTACAGGGAAATGCTTCTACCAGACAATATCCTTAGGGGAAAGTTGGCTACTGTTCACCCAGCTTGCCTACAGCATGTGTCTGGAGAATGGATTTCTGTTTGCTACCATTACACACCAGCTCTTAATCCTCATTAAGTTATTAGGTATGGTTCAATAACATCATATATGTATATTTTATCTCTTTCCTTTTCCACTGGCCTGCTCTATAACTCTTTCTCTGAAAGGCTGAAGATAATGGTAATTCATTTTAAATGAACTAGGGTTCATAGTTTAGAAAGATAATATCTGCAAACTAATACTGACCACCAAGAGTGTGAGGGAAGAAACAAGTGCTCCCAACACATGGAAACTATCTAGCTGTTCGTTATTAGTTGTCAAAAATGACTTCTATGCTTATACGGTAGAAGATTCTAAAGAAAGAAAGATAACACCTGGCTATTTCAAAAACTGCTATGTTGTAAAGCATTTGAATGTTGGTTAAATTATTTTTTTCAAAGAGGCATAGATAGCTCTATACAGCATATACTTTAAATGGTCAAATCTCTCTTTATTAGGTGTTGATATTATGCTCATCACCTTGGTATCTCAGTGTCTCAATATTACAGAAAGGTACTGAGATTTAAACAAGTCACAAACTACAATTAAGGTCTAGAGACCATAGTTCTAACAAGAGTTTATTTGTAAAAACAGGGAAAGACCAAGACAATTCAGATACAATAGCCAAAAGAGTGAGGAATTGTTAGGATTATAGGTTGTTGGGTAAAAATCACCAAGGTCCAGGTTCAAACACTCTTACTCATGTTGAGTATTGCCTTATTGCACAAATATTCCCACTGAAATCAATAGAGTTACCTGAGGAGTCAGGGGCTACTAAACCTGAGCAAGGGTGTCAGAATCTGGCCCATCATGGCATCAATGGATAATAAAGTAAGAGGGCATTATTCTAATCTGAAGTTTTACATTAGGATAAATGCCCTTGGATCTGATTCTCCACTCCATTACACCAGCTTTGTGCTAACATAACTGCAATGAATTACATGGCAGTAAAATTGGTGTGAGAGACTGCAAAATCAGGACTCTCGATTTCAATGGAGTTACCACCAGTTTATACAGGTGTGAGATCAAAATCACTCTCGAAATATTTCATATTTCTTATGATATCTAGTTGCTTTTTAAAAAATATTTATCTTCATTAAAGAGAATATTTAAAAGAATAAATATCTAGTTCTATTTATCCTGCCTGTCAAAATTTTAATAATCTTCAGAGACAGTTGGTGGTGGCTGCAGTGATCTGCAATATCCGCACTGATCCCCGAGGAAATTTTCTCCTTAAAATTGATATTTACATGTTGAGTTGACTGAAAGCTCTTGGCAGCAACCATATCATTATGATATACAGTTTATATCTGTTCTAATCTAGGGCAACATTTTGGAAAGAAAGGAGACCATGTGGCCACAAATACATCCATCTACTTTACAAAGTAAGTATCCCAGAGCACTTTTATAATAAGAGTACTCTCTGTTCTGACTTGCAGGCTAATCAGCCTAAGTCTGTTATTAGATAAAATAGGATTTTTTTAAAAAAAGTTACTTTCCCCATTTGGGAAAAAAATGTTTGGCAATTAAACGTGGGTAAGTGATGCTCCTGCACTGTTCCAAAAACTTTATTTCCTGTGGCAGCCCATGCTAGCTATTCAAGCATGATTTATTGTCCGCTGCTGAAGGCAGCCTTTTCTTCTTTTCTTAACCCTTACGCCCCTTCTGCTGCTTCAGCATTTTCCCTCTGACTGAAAGCACAGAATGCTATCTCTTCCCCAGATACTCGGAATGCCACTTTGCAGACCATTCCTTAATAAGTACAGGGCCAGCAAAACAAATGGTCACCAAGGACAGCAAAGAACAGGAAGAGGTTGAGTAACTGCCTGTGTGTTTGTCGGAAGCTGAGAGGGGCAGATATTTGCAGGTTTTCCTAGGTCAACAGCTCTCCTAGAGCTAACAATAGAAAGTGCTATGAAACCTGGACACCCATTTTTCCAGCCCCTTTACCCATCTCCACAGCCCCGTGAGACCTAAAAGCACTAATGTCCTCTTGTATGTATTAAAAAGAAACATGGTTTTGAAATCACCAGCCAGGATGGTGATTAATACAAGCATTTTTCTATTGATAAATGGTATATAAAAAACTTTTCAATACAACTGGTTAATAGAGGACACACATGCACACACAGAGAGACTTAAGTCCAAATCACCACAAAGAGCCATACCTTGGAGTCCTTGCTCAAGCAAAATTCCCAGTTAAGTCAATAGGAACTTTATCTGAGTCAGGACGGTGGGATCAAGCCCAAAGAATCACAGTGTAGTCAAGTTATGGGGGCCTCACTAAGTAATCGGTCATAACTGTCAGAGTACTTTCCTTCTTATCTAAATGTAAATTTTAATGACCAGCTTATCACTAGTTCTAGAATGGGTGAATGGGGAAGGAAGGCATAAGAAATCTTTCCATGCATTGTGGCCCCCTGCAAAGAAATGTCAATCACAGTCCCCCAGTATTTTGAAGACTTCAGACACTGCTCCTTCCTACTTCCCTAAGGGTGCAAATCATTTCAAAGAGAGCTGGAAAGAGGCTGAGCAATGGTTCCATCCCTTCCACATGGAGCTGATCAACTGCTCAGGGGGGAGCAGGTGCACAGTCCAAAGGGATGGAGCATTTATCAGGAAGCTGGGGAAAGTATCATGTTTTAAGATTATACCAGATTGCTCCCCTGCCGTAGTGCCCAGTGTGAGCCAGTGTCTTACAGTGCAACGTGGCCTCATGTTGCAGCCAATCCTGATACTAATAAATGACAAATGAAGGTCTGTTTATTTTTCCTCATGCAAATTATCTGGGGGCGGGGGGGGCGTTCTTCCTTCATTTATTTATCCACACTGATGTACAGGATCATGTTAAGGGCCAAGCCTTGTGGATTTAACTGTGAGTTTCCCTACATTCTGGTGGGTTTCTTGGAGCCCTCTCATTACATAAACATGGGGGTTTTGGTGTGAGTATTTAAAAGTTGTAGAACAGTTTCATCTCGAACCTGCTGTAATGTTCTACCAGTCAGAGTTAGTGTACCCTGCTGCCAGCCAGTTATAAGGATTGTGGGGCTGCATAATTAATTATAGGGAGGTAGTTAAAAATAGGGAGCTCAGTGAGGCTATAAATTCCATACCGCTGCCTCCTGGAGCTCCCTGATAGAATTTCCCCTTTGTGAGCTTCTACCTTGAATAAAGCTGTTTTCCTTTTGACTTTAACCAGAATTCCAGCTATCTGTTGTTTTGGACCTTGCCTCAGGTCCTCCCAGTTCACAGTTTGGGTTGTAAAAGTCAGCTCATCTTATCTATGAAGTAGGGCTTGCTCTCTTTCTTTTGAAGTTGGACACAAAATAAAACATTTGCTCCTCGCCTGAGACAAAGACTCCTTCCCCAGAATGTCTTGTACAATCCTTACTTTTGCAAAAGTTGCAAATCCCTGAAAAGTGAAGTAAGCAGAGAAAGGGCTATTTTAAGGTAAAAATAATAGCAACACCCATTGGTCTGTATGGGGCAAAGAGGTCTGGATCCAATTGGAAGGAATGTCCTCCAGGAGGAGAAGCTGCTTAGAAGAATGGTCTTGCTCTGTAATTAAGTTTAAGAGGACAGAAACTCTGACAGTGAGTAATCAGACAAAAATGTATTCTCATGGAATCAAAGATCCTATTTATGTTAAGCCAAGTTTACAGGGGAAGAACAATTAAAAACCTTTGTTGAGAGTTCATCAATAGTCTGACTACACATACTCTCTATAGTCCAGTCTAGTAGCAGCCATAACAAATACCTATGATCTCATGTGCTCTATTAAATCTGATTTCTTTATATACTGAGCCTAAGCAAACTCTGTTCATTAACTCTAAATCTTTTAAGAAGGAAATTCAATACTTAAGAATATAACAGTGTTAGATTGTTAAATTAAATTTAAAAAAAAATAATCAGGACTACCTGCAAGAACATGTATAGAGCTTTGAGAATGGAGGTAATAAATTGAATCCCAACAAAAACTTCACTGTGTTCCTACCAGATGGTTTGTGGTCTGAGTTACTACAGTAAAGAGAGGGAGGATGTAAACCAGGCATAGAGTACTGAAGGATCAATTACGTCTCATACTCTGTCAGTAAATCATAGAAAACCAGGCAAATGTATATTCCATCTGCAGTCCTGAATATTATAGCACACCCACATGTACATATTTGTAATATACAGGCACAAATAGATGTTTATTATGTATTAGTCACAGACTCAAGTGTCAGACTGCTACTGAGGGGATTTTCTACTCTTTTCAGGTTTATAGGGTCTTCTTGAAATCACACTCATTCGTGACATGACAAATGAATGTTTAAATCGAGTAGGTAAATTCCCACATTTATCACAGTCACTAGTCCAGTTTGTAACTAAACATACTAGACCATCAGCTAGTTCAAAAGTGAGTGAATGTCATGCTAGCAACCAATGTAAACTTTGTCCATTAACTTCTGTCATTAATCCTTTATGTGCACTAGAGCAAACAGCACAGGTCCTGTGATGGGGCACTCCTTTGACCTCACAGGCTTATGTAGTACTTCCTGCTGTTCCGCTCCCAAAAATATCTTATGGGAATTTAAAGGACCTTAAAGAAACCACACAAGAGCCTCTATGTTTACTTTTAAAACAAAAAAATGCTTTTGTTTCTACATAAAAATTATGTGCTTACCTTGCATATGTGCTAGGTATATATGGATAGGGCCAAGTACAAGGATGAGAGAGATGATAAAATGAAAGAAAGACTAGAACAATAATTAATGGTGAATATATAAAATATTGCATATCTGTAATCTGCTGTGTTACAAATAAAGTTGGAGTTTTGTTGTGTCTATCATGGGAATCTTGGATTTCAGGACTGATACGTTAAAAAAAATCCTTAGAAATATCCAAACCAAGCCCTTTGGAGACTTTGGCATGGCAGGGGGGCTGGTTATGGGGAAGATGTGATAGCAAGCAGTTGACTAAACCACACAGAACCTAGACTGCTGCAAACGTTTAACCTTGAGCTGAGTGACAGATTATTAGAGAACAAAAGCAATGCAGTGACACCCAGGACCACACCAGTGGATGATCAGTGATAGTTTTTACTCCAAGAGAGATAATGGTTTTTCCCCAGGTATACAGAGAGAATTAAATAGTGAAGAGACCAGATTGGGTCTGCAAAGTTTGGGTCCAGTGAAGTAACTCCTGCCCTCTAAAATGGCATTACACACATGAGCTCTATTCCTGACATTTGTTCTAGAATGGAAAATAATGGCTACTCGAGATAGAAACCAATCTGTTGACATTTAGATCTTTTGGAAAGTATTTTTCCCATTTCTTTTGCCCTCTTCGCAATGGCCATTCTGTGAGGTTTTCTTCTAATTGCTATGATAAAACTAGAGCTCTAAATGAATGAGACACAGCATTCATACTACCTTTCTAGGGGTGGGAGACTTTCCATCTGCTCCCACCAAGCCACACGCAGATGATCACCAGCCAGAATCTGGCCCAATATTATTGTTATCTGCTTAACTGGATGCTTAGCAGTGGGTTGCTCATGTACTGTAAATCCCATACTGGAGAAACTCTGAGCCAAATTAAGAAGTGTTAATAGGTGGTGTAAATTATACATCAGTAACTTGGTGTGTATGTGAGTGTGAGTAGAATTACACAATATGGGGCAGGAGGGCACAAAGGTATCAGGAACAGAAACTAATAGGAATGTATAATGAGGCTCAAAGCTGCTTCGTCTTGTACATTCTTCCTCCTGCTAGTTGCTTTTCCTGCTAAAACTCACCCTTTTGCCTCTCATCATGTGAATTACACCCCTTTACAGAACATAAATTACCCCCATTTGTGTCACTTTTGAAGTTAGCTTGTTATGCTTAATAGCTCTTAGTTTCACTATAATTTATGCTAGATATTTCTATCTTAATGGAACAATACAACTCACTGGATAAGGACTTCTAAATTCACCACTGGATTCTTTAGCATGTAAACTCACTTTGCAAATCTAAAAACCCCTTCCCATAATGATGTCCCTTGCCTAGCAGCCCTCATATAAACAGTACATTAAATACAACAAGACCCATATCTCTCTCTGGTATGCAGTACTTTCAGTTATATTGCTAAGTAAAACTTGAAAAGAAGGTTGCCATTTACTAACCAAAGAAGTCCCAGCTCTCTAGTGAAAAATCTTAGAAACTTAGTTGTCCGCTCCTGAAAGTCTTTGAATCTATTGTCCTTGAGGACAACTCTAATCTCTCTGGCCTGCTGTGTGTTTAATGAAGGATAGAAAAAAATAAGGGAGGTTTTAAGTAAAAAATAATGGTGCTTCCATCCTGCTCTTAGGAAAAATATATTTTACTTTTTATAATGGGTGGGCTTATTTAAGCACCACAGCCATTCACTTTTCTCTAGAAAAATCTTTGAACAGTTTTGTAAGAGCCATTGGACAAACTGGAGAAAAGAATTAGTAATTTCATATGCAAGCGTTTGCCAAGGGAGTGAAATCAGCTCAGAAAGCCCCTATTAATAGATGCATTTACCCTTTGCTGCCTTAATAAACTGGACTGTGTTCTTGGTCCGGAGAATCAGAACTTCATTATTAGAACTGTTGAGGGGAAAAAAACCATTTTGCTCTGTCTGGTAATCTGTATTACATAATCCTATGGCACTTTGCATCATTTTTTTTGCATTACTGTAGCATCTAGAGTCCTCAGGGGAGAGTTTGAAATCCAAGTACACAAGACAAACAATGCATAGGAAGGGCACACAAAAGGGAGTGACTCACACAAGGTCATTCAGTAGAGCAGAGACAGAAATAGAACCAGGTCTCCTGAATCCCATGGTATCAACCTCCCCTCTAGATCATGCTGCTTCTAACAGTCACTAAGGGACAGTTCCAGTAAATGTTTCCACGTCATACACTTACCTTTATGCAGTGCATATGTTACAACTAAGGTAGAGCACATCCATAAGACACTTTTTATATTTAATAACATCTTGACCTACAAATAAAGAAAAAATGAGTAAGTCAAAAGTATTCTAGTGTGTACTTATGAAGTGTTGTAGGTCAATACATCAATACCTGTCCTTAATATTAAAGATGATGATATACTGTAACAAGCTATTTGTTAGGGGGAATGGATTAATATTAAGATTCTTTCACATGTAAATCACTGGCTTGAATCTAATCCAGTACAGTAGTGACAGAAAGTCATTACCATCTGGTGGTTGATCCATGGTCTTGATGAAATGAGAACTAGTCCAAATCCAGTTCGTAGTTGGTGTATACAGCACAAAAAAACACCATCATTCAGAAACTTACAAACTGCCATACGGACCAAGGGTCCATTTCATTTCACAAGTTACCATCACAAATGAGTTCTGAAGGAGACTGAATGACAGCATCACAGTTCTTTCCAACATTTTGCTGAACACAGGTTCTCTTAGGACTTTCTGCTTGCAACATATATCCCTTGGTGAAATGTCATTGTAAGGACAATGTGGCCCCATTATTACAGATGCATGGTGGATTTTAGGATCCGTTTCCAAAGTGTGCCTTTGGTCAATTCAGTGCCCTTCCTCTTTCTAAGCTATGAGCCCCATCAAAAAACTGAAAAGTTCTCTAAAATACACAGTGTTTCCATAACAACACATTGTCATTTCATGCCAGTTCCTAGTTAAATGTGTTGCCTGTATGAACAACATGAAAATCTGTGCTAAGTACACAAGTGATATTAGAATGATTCCCACTAAATGATAGCCACTATCTCTTTATAAATTTCTAGCAATCATGAGAAGTAGCTTTCAGTAACAGTAAAAGGTTGTGCGGCACTGTTGTTGAGAGGCTGTTAGTTTGAGTTCATAGGAGTTTCCTGATTTTCTTCTCAGAATATGCTACTCATGATCTCTAATTAGAGCAGTAGCCAAAACTGAGAACTATTTCTGTCCTGAATAGAATATAATTTAACTTTCTTTAGGGAAGTATGGAGCAGAGATTTATTGGGAGTCAATCTACATTAGAACTATATATGCTTAAGTATTAAAAAGTAATCACTGGAATGAAAACACTGGCCAATGCAACAAAAAGTCCTCACTAGGCAAAGTGGACACTCACACATGATTGCAATAGACATAGTATGACATCCTCTGATAACAGTGGGAGATATGCTCAACGTAAAGAAATTTTGTTACACAACCTACAGGTATGTCCCCAAAACCACATACCTGTATCTGGCCTGGGATACATTCCATAATGGGAGAGTGGTTCAGAAAATAATGCAGAACATCTTAAATCAACCCTTCACAATGTGGGGCTCTTGAATATCTGAACAGGACAATGTTATAATTCCCACTCAAAACAGAATATATTTCAGGAGCTTTACATTCCCAGCAAATGGATGGCTAGTGTTACTCTGTTGCATAGGGAAACACATTGTGCAACATTTTCCTAGAGCGTGTGGAGGAGAAAGCCAACTGCTTTCCCATGTAACAGCCCAAATGCTGCCAAGCACACCCCAATCCTTTTATTACCAACTGCACTGGGCTGGGATTACAATGTGATAATATTTATGTTGCAATGTCAGTGTTCACCCACGCTGAACCTTGTGTGATAGCATTGACATTGCAACAAAAATGCCATCACACAAGGTTCACATATTTTTGTGGTTAAATCCAAAACAAGAATTATGACCTTAATGGGTTCATTCAACCTGATCCATATCTTCAGTCAGAGTTATCTTAGGGGGTCAAATAGCAGTGCTTGATCTAAATCAGTTCACGGGGACATGGCTAGTCCATACGGTTTTAGCTGACGGAGGGGGGAGAAGATAAGATGATTAATTCTAAAAGTCTGGACAGTTATACCATCTCCTAGACCTTCATCTTGAAATGAGTGCATGAGTGAAATGGCTGCATAAAAAAGAGTTGTATATGTCAGAGCTGATCATTTGCCCTTTATTATTCTACAGGGACTAATTTTCAAAGGTGGGCGTCTCCAAAAGTTGTCCATATCCTGCATTTGTATGCACAAATCATTATTTAAAAGAAATGATTCCTCATTATTGTATAGCATCATTGGTAGACTAGGAGGAAGAATGTGTTTGGTGCCTATGGGACTGTGCAATGCAGAGGATGGGTCAAGGAGCCGCTGTATCCAGACAGTTTGGGATCCACCATGCCCAAGGACTGTTCACAGCTGGTGCCCCCTATGGTACAACTTCTTCAAAGAGGGCATGGAAGTGTTAAGACCAACAGGCTATCCAGCCACAGAGGAGAGCACATGCTGTGCCCTCCTAAGGGGTTGTGCAATATGTATTTTTCTCCAGACGCTTTAGGAAACAGTGGGCTTCCCTGCAGCACAATATCTCCTAGAGTGCCCCCTGTTGGGTTGTGGCTGCACCTCCGCCCTTTATAAAGGTTGTGCCCATGGCTAAATGGTCAAATAACTTTAACTGAAGAAAACAAGAACAAAGTCTGTACTGACTTTGCACATTTCACTCCCAGGAGGTAGCCCTGGTCTAAGGGAGCAGGACCAGAGGAGTCAGAAAGGAATTCAAAAAGAGAAAGACCTGGGGAGAGAAATGTGCTGCTTCTCAGCAGTGTTGGTCGTGGATTGCTTCCCACTTCCTACCCCACTATGGTGCACTGAGAGGCTGAGTGAGAGTGAGGGATCCAGCAGAGGGAGCAGTGAGACAGGGAGAGGGAGACATGTTTGCTTAGGGTATATAGCCTCTAAAAGCAAGGAGGAGAAGAGGAAACCTTGCTTAGTGCCTGCAAACTCTGCCTGCAGATGGGTGACACAACATGGTAATTCTGCAGGCCAGGGCTGTGTACACAGATGCTGGCGTGGGGTCCTGCACACTCCTCACACACCGCAGAAAAGTTCTCTACCCTGAAAAGCTCCCTGCAACAGAGCTGTGTCACGGCAGGCCAGAGAAGGGACCATGGGACCCACATTTCTGCAGTTCCAGTGGTCCCACCACTTCATACAAAAGGTGCAGGGAGCCAGTGGCAGCTATTCCATCTGTGGCCCGGCGTTCTGGCTTCCAGGTTGGGGCTGGGATTTCACCTCCCCACCCCACTGCACTTCACCCCGTTACTTGGAATTCATGCCAGGGAATGGCTTTCACTCTAATTGATCAACAGTTACAGAGTCATCTCAAAGAAATCGACTGTCAGATATTATTGCTGGCTAGTGATTGAAGGCTACTGGAAATAGCACCAAAAATAGAAAAGTAAAAGAGAGAGGAAAAAATGGTGAGGAAGGGTAATTGATAAGGGTCCTTGATGGTATCAGCATGCCTTGCAGATGAAGGACAGTACATAGGCATGAATGTTTTGGCATGTTTCATACACAACCTTCTATTTACTACTGCTGAATTTACAGTTGCTACACACGGAGCTTGAATGTTTTTTAAATGTTGCACAGTGGCTTAGCCATGCCCCCACTGACTTTAATATGAAACACCCCCCTAGAACTCCTCACAACTCCAAAAATCTACCTCAAAATACATTAACTTTCAAACATCTTGCCCAAATCTTCTCTAACCTGTAGGACCTACCTAATCAATTTAACAGTGGTTGGTTCTATTTTCTCCAGATTCACATGTGCGACTCCCATTGACATTATCAGGGGACACATATATGTAGTGCGGAAACAATATTCTATACTGTAACTGACCCCAGTACAGGGTGTCCCTGTTGTACTCCAGTCTTTACATGCCTGGTAGTACGCTGGGTGTACCACATGCTAAGGCAAGATCTATAGTTGCTTCAAACTCTCGGCCCTTCAGACCCTAGCCCTCAGTGGGTTCCCTTAAACATTCACAGATTCTAATGAAATAACAAAGGATTCCTTTACTGGGGTGCCAGAAACAGAGGTGCAATTACCTTAGGCACAATGGCTTTAAGACCAAAGATCACAACAATTCCTAACTCAGGCCCTAAGGGCTATTCAGTCCAGGGGTATGAAGTGAGGCTCCTCGGACCTGATACCAGGGATACTCTTTCCAGCAACAATCACTCACTGACCTTCAGATCCCTCAGCCAGTGTCCAGTACTTTTATCCAGCACCTGAAGTCTCATTCAGACCTATCCACCTCACCTTCTGCTTGCAGGCCCCTCCCAAGCATCTGTCATGGCTCCTGCTGGCCCCCCTCACCAGCCCCTCTCCTAGTCCTTTGGTCACACCTCTTAAGCAGACCAGCCTTCCCTCTCAGGTGTAGTTTGACTTCTATTTTTGGGAGGGCAGCTCCAGTCAGGCCAACGGGGCCATGCATGGCGGTGGGGCGGGGGGCAAATTCCACATCCATGAAAGCTTTTGCCCAAATTCCACATCTGCCCAAGGCTTGCCAGCTCCCACAATGCAGCCACCATTCTCTTGTTCCTGTTCTAAATCAATCTCTGGCTCCCTTCTAAGCCAGGCCCCCTCTAACTTGAGTTTGTACATCCCTTCACTATTACAGTTATGGATTCATTCATTATAGGACCATATTTACAGATAGAGGGAGCCTAGACAGACTGTGTAGTAGTTGACCTGTTGAGAAATAATTCTTCCCAACTCAAGACTGCAGGATTTGGGCATATATTTTATTTCTACCCTGTATTGAAAAATGCACGTGTGACACTTTTCAACTTGAAAGAAGCCAAAGCACTTGACAAAACTTAACATCTATAGCAAGTGCTACAGACACTACACACAGCCTGAAACGCTGCCTCCTTGGAGATAAAATAGCAGCAATACTCTAACAGTTCACAGCGATGCTACCCTATGTCTGAATACTGGAAGTGAAAAGTACCTTTTAAGAATACTGCAGGAAGAGTCCAGATGAGCAAATATTACTCAAGTTGGAATTTGGTTAGCACATCATGGGCCCCATTCTAATCTCACACCAGTTTTACACCAGTGTATCTGTTGATTTAAGTGGGATTACTCCTGATTTAAAGTGATGTGAGAACATAATCTCTGCTTCCCTCTAAGATTCCAGATCAAGAAAGAGAGGAAAGGCCTCCAGTGTGATACATATCTATGGAGCTATCAACATTTTATCCAGCCAGAGAGATTGATGGTCTCTATCAAAAGGTGTCAAGTATCAGAGGGGTAGCCGTGTTAGACTGAATCTGTAAAAAGCAACAGAGGGTCCTGTGGCACCTTTAAGGCTAACAGAAGTATTGGGAGCATAAGCTTTCATGGGTAAGAACTTCACTTCTTCAGATGCACCTTTCTATCAAAAGGTGTTTGTCACTCCTAGCCATTTCCTCCCAGGTGGCAGTGAAATAATGGTCTCCTAGGGGCATTCATTCATTATTTTCTTCAGAAGAAGCCAGGTGTCTGAGGCATTGTGATCTGACATGTAACAACTTCCCATTGTAAAAGTTTATAGTGGTTATGTTTGTTGTGAGCAACAAAAGAATGACCAAAAGAATTAAAGAGTGGTTAGCCTCAATTTTTCCTTGACTCACACCTTGCAAAGAAATGGAGCTTAGTGTTAGTAATGGCACAACACAGATCTAAGTTTTTTTTTAAAAATAGGGATTTGCTGGCTCTTAGGAGACCCCAATCCCAACCAAAAATCAGTTTGATCCCCCTGTGACATCTAAGATGGAACATCCTGGGGCTTCCTCATGGTAGCAGGAAAAGGCAGCTCAGGACCTATGACCTTCTGTGGCCCAGCCCCAGGACCTAACAGGTTCCCCAGGATAGGAGGCTCTTTAGCAGGGAGGGTGAGGGTGGGATGGTCCTATTCCCCATGTCTCTTCTCCACTCCTCCACCTCCCAAAAGCCCTGCTAACTTCAGGGTGATCTTGATTAGATCATTTTGGCTCACAATTTTATCCACTGGACTGCCTTTTATTGCCCACCCCCTGCTGCTACCATGACGAACCCCGTAGGGAGCTACCTTTCAGATGTCACAATAGAGAGTGGGGTTTATTCCTGGTTTGGAGTTAGGATCTCCTGGGAATCTAATCATCCCCCCTGCCCCCACCCTGACCCGTCAAAATGTACTGCCAAACCCAAAAGTTCAAAAATCATGTCAGACCCTAAAAAATCATGAGTTTGGCTCCAAAATCACAAGCGTTTTTTTTTTTAAAGATCCTCATGATTTTTGGTCTGCCTTTTGATTTGTAAACTCCCCCTGCCCATCATGTGTAAGAATATGTGCGCATGTGTGTGTGTGTCTCTGTGTGTATTATTACAGTGTTGCCAACTCCCCACAAAAGTATTAAGTAAGTTGATTCTGACCCCTGCTGCAGGAGTTTTCCTGGCTGACTGAAGGTGCAAAGCTTCCAGCTTCTCCCCACATCCCAACACTCTAATTCAGGGGTCTGCAACCTTTCAGAAGTGGTGTGCCGAGTCTTCATTTATTAACTCTAATTTAAAGTTTTGTGTGCCAATAATACATTTTAATGTTTTTAGAAGGTCTCTTTCTATAAGTCTATAATATATAACTAAACTATTGTTGTATGTAAAGTAAATAAGGTTTTTAAATAAGAAACTTCATTTAAAATTAAATTAAAATGCAGAGCCCCCTGGACCGATGGCCAGGACATGGGCAGTGTGAGTGCCACTGAAAATCAGCTCGCGTGCCACCTTTGGCACGCGTGCCATAGGTTGCCTACCCCTGCTCTAATTAATTAGTTATGGGCCCCTTGCAGCCGCCTATTTGCCTGCATCCCTGACCTCTGCCCCCTCTTCAGACCCCACATCAATTCTGTCCCCCAGCCCTATATCTGCTCCTCACCCCTCGGGGCATCTCTGCTCCTCCTGCAGCTTCAGGGGTTCTTCCCTCTCCCTGTCCTGCCCCACCACACAGCTTGGGGTCAGCCACTGTGGGGTCATCTTCTCTACCTTCCCAGGCCAGGGGGTGAGACAGCTCCAGGAGTTATTCACCCTACAATCCTTTCCCAGGCCTGGTGTTCCTGGGAGGAGCAGAGAGGAACTAACCCATTTTTCGCAAGACGGTGCAGAGCCACCAGGAATGTTGGACTATTTCTGCTTCCTCTTCCCCTCCCCCACCTAAACTCCTCTCTGCTCCTGGGGAGAGAAAGGGTGGTAAGAGCTCTGCCTAACTCCTGCAAAAGACTGGCTGCTCTTTCCTAGGACATAAGGAAGTGGGGAAGGAAGCCAATCAGAGGGGGTTTTCCCCAGAAGTGCTAAAATTCCGAGAAAGCTGGAGATTCTCAGGTCCTAATGAAATTAGGCTCTAGCTGGGGTCCAACTAGCCTCATGATGAAATTGCAAGAGTTGGCAGCACTGCATGCATTTTTGTAATTTGGCCCTTATTGTGCAATTACCCTCCAGGGCCACATTTTTCTTTTAATAAAGTGAGGCTCAGGGTTACAGCAACACACATGTAGAAAAAAATCTAACCAACAGCAGCATCCAGCCCTTTACAGGATCAGGCACCAGAGAAGTGAGTTAAGGCCACTCTTCCTAGGGCTAAAGGGAACAAAGGGCCACTGCACATCATAGAGACCAACTCCCCAGTGCTGCGTAGGCAAACTAGAAAAGCTCCAGCCCAGGCATAACATATGTGCTGCCTCCAGCCCTTAGCAGGACTGGGCACCAGCTGAGCCCTGCACTTCCATGTTATGGCTGGAACTTTCACAACTGTTAGCCTCCATAATCTACAAGCAGTCAGTATTTCATGTGCCCTTTTCTTTTACTTAATCCTGTCTTTCACCCTTTCATACCATCTGACTGACTGTTAATTGCTGACACTTATTAACTTTGCCATAAGTGCCATTTAATTAACTTTGCCAATTTTTCCACATTACTTGCATATGATTAATTGCTCCATTGCTGCCACTTGGTTAACTTGGCCTTTGTTTAATTCATCACTCATTATCACTTGCACTGTAATGTCCATAAGTAGATTACAAACTCTTAACTAGGGTGCCTGCTCCAGTACCTTTCCTCCACTAGCAGCCCCAGAGGGAATTCCTCTGGGCCACATAACTACAGCCCCAAGCAGAGGGCTGGGCTATGCTGGAGGCTGAAGGGAAAGTGTCCAGAACAGGGTGGCAATTCTGGGCTGCAGAACAATCTTTTGGCAGCTGTGCTGAAGCTGCTCTTAGATCAGTCCCTAGGCCACTTTGGTCCTTGAAGCAGCCCAGAATCTGAGAGATGCAAAGGTAGCAGAAAGCCTCCTTTCCACCCACCAAGGGCTGAGGTGCACCACAGACTCTGCCCCCAGTTCTTTTATATGTCTTGCAAAATACTGTGCACATGTAGGATTAAACTGGAAAACAAGTAAGTGATGGTATTCATCCAAGTTCTGCCCACAAGCCCCTTCATGTCTCATAGCACGTCTCCCATTCTTGGCCCTGTCTTCCTCTTCCATTGCCTCTCTCAATCTCATTTGTATGTTGTCCTCTCTAGCATTATTATGGTGAAAAGGAGAAAGTAGGGAAGAGAGGGGAAAGAAAGAGCAATGGGGAAGGAGAAGAGAAATGGGGGGGGGAGGGCAGGAGGAAGACCTGGACTCCTACCCCAGGCTGGGAGGAGGAGGGGCAGGGAAGGAGATCCTTGGAGCTACCTTATCTCATTACACCAAGGAAGGCAGTATTGGCCTGGGGGTGGGGCAAGAGAAACCTTGCAACTCCCTCCCTGTTGTATAGAGCAGACTCAACTAGTTAGTCTTATCCGAGGGCTGAATTTGCTGTGTGCAGATTACTGCAATTTAAATACAAACTATGACCCTCACACTCCACAGGCAACAATTCGATTAGGCGAGCAAAAAGGGACTTATCCCCTGGCAATGCAAGCAGAAGCTGTACTAAGCTGGTCTCAGCTGGATGCTTCACTTTTTGCATATCTTACAGACTTTTCCAGCCTCGCTGGTTAGGAGCACTAGAGTTGATTGGATTTGTGTTACCTGTTAGGTTCTCAAATACACATGCATATCATACACATTTTAAGGTATCTACTGATGTCTTACACATCAATGTGAGTTTACACAACACACTCCAAAGATTCTAGCATGTCTGCGTCTGAGGTTCTACAAAGGACTTTGTGTTGCTTTTATCTTTTTTTAAAGCTGTTATTAGAAATAAGTAAATTATAAAAAGAAATCTGTTCAACCCCCTCCCTGCCATATGAATGCTCTGTGCACATTCAGCACACGTGTGGCCCTGTTGTGCACCTAACAGCCTCATGTTCCAGTTTACTATTGTCAGTCCTGTACTCGCATGTCCTGCACATGAAATTCCCCTTGACTTCATTGCACATGTGAATCTGAGGGCAGAATTTGTCCCTGTGTTAAGAATCATGGAATCTTGAAGCAGGCCTCACAGCCTCTGTGTCCACACTGGGCCAAATTCACTAGTGCTGGAGCCTCAAAGGAGCAATGCGATCTTCCCTTGGGGTTACTGCCATAAGAACTATCAAAGGAGCTGCTATGCAGATGAGAGGAGTTACCCCAATGTTGCCAATTTGGTGCTTCATTGGCCTCCTATCAGGGGGAAGCCATGTTAGTCTATATCCACAAAAACAACAAGGAGTCCGGTGGCACTTTAAAGACTAACAGATTTATTTGGGCATAAGCTTTCGTGGGTAAAAAACCTCACTTCTTCAGATGCATGGTTTTTTACCCATGAAAGCTTTTGCCCAAATAAATCTGTTAGTCTTTAAGGTGCCACCGGACTCCTTGTTGTTTTTATTGGCCTCCAATGGTCCTTATAGACACAACCTCATTCCTGGCAAATTTTCCACTCTAGGAGCTCTCCACCTAATATCAGCATAACCCTGCCCAGGGTGAGCTTGACCCATTGTTTGTATTGTGCCTTTAAACATATGTATGGGAAAAGAATGAATGGATCACATTTTGTTTCCGGTTGCATCCTCTTAAATCCAGAGTGACTTCAGTAGGGTCACTCTAGAGATTGACATCTGAGATCACAATCTAGGCCATGGTGCTGCCAGTGAGAACCGGAGCCAATGTCCAGAGCATTGAAACAAGCTGAGTTTAGTGGGTAAAGATCATTCTATTAAGATTCCCTGTGATAGGCACATCTGGCAGGTTAGGATCAAGGTCACATTAATTCTAAACTGCCTCCGCTTGTTTTACTTTGTGTCATGGACCCCTGCTACCGCTGCACTGTATGCAGCTGAATGAGAAGATACCTGTCATGCTCTGTTTCTCCCCCCCCCCCCCCCGCCCCAGTTAAACAAAAGGCACCACCCGGGCAATTTCTCTGCAGTTTCTAGCTTAACGCTTTACCCAAGCGGACAAAGAAACAGCAAAGGATCGAGCTGACTTCAGAGCTCCCCACCCCCAGAAGAATTTCCCAGAGTCCACGTGGCTGTAGGGAACAAGATCTCACCGGCTCCCTCCCCATGAGCCCAGTAAGTTCCTAGTTACTTGCAGGCAGCTGCCTTCCCAGCTGAAGGCGCGACAGCCCTCCGATCCCAGATCGCTAAACCGGGGGAGGCGCTGCTGGCATCTGAAAGTGCTCTGGCAAACTGCCCGAGTCCAAGTCCCTTCGGAGCTCATTGATGGCAGCAGCTGGCAACGCTCATATTGCGCTTTCCTGCGATACCCCCTCTGCCCGCCCGGCGAAGACCCACAACTGCCCTAGAGCGGAATCAAACCCAAACTGAAACCCCTCCAGCTCCTGCCTAACACTCCAGTCCTTGGCCTCCGAGCGGCTCCTTCCCCTCCTCATACCGTCAAATGCACGTTTCCAAACCCCAGCCGGGATTAGAGGGACTCTGAAAACAGACGGGGGTGGAAGAAACGTTATCTCTGAGCCTGGTTTGTTTGCTTTCCCGAGCAGCTCTGTTTGAGCCACATGGAGGATCCTCTGGGTCTTGTCATGTCACCGTTAGAAGTTTAGGGTTAATATCTGTTCCGTCTTGAAGCATCCATCACCTGGGAGAGGCTGGAGCGTCAGCTAAACCAATATTTAAAGCAGATCTAAACACTTCCTTAGCAGGAAAGCTTTTCGGCGGAAGAGTTTTGGAGGCGAAGCTTAACCTGAAAGTAAACCTCACATTTAAACAAGGCGTCTGCCCTGATAATCAAGAGAATACTTTACCGTATTTTAGTAATAACACATTGTTTTAATATGCAAAGGGACGATGGAATAACGCAAGTCATTGTTGTATGCAGGGGGAAAGTAACCCTGGCCAAGTAAACGCCCGGACTGGTGATTATTTACCATTCATTGTTGATAACAAATAAGGAATAATTGGTGTCTGGATGCTGGTTACAAAAATAACAAGGAGTCTGGTGGCACCTTAAAGTGAGGTTTTTACCCACGAAAGCTTATGCCCAAATAAATCTGTTAGTCTTTAAGGTGCCACCAGACTCCTTGTTGTTTTTGTAGATACAGACTAACACGGCTACCCCCTGATACTTGGTTACAAAAATGTGATCTTTGGTATTCCCCGTTTCACCAGTAGGGGGAGCCGAGGGTCTTCTCGAGACCGGAAGATTCCTAGACATCAGCTCAGGGTTTAGAACCGATTAAATGCACCGCCCCCCACCATGTATCAGTGCTCAACAGGAGGACGGAGCCTGTTAGCGATTTTACACAGGAACCAAGCCACTGAAGTCCTGTCCAGCCCATTCATTTATTGGCGGGATGGGGGAGGGGTTACTGGGCACACAGGCTTTCCTTGCTAGAGAAAATACCCTGCCCCTCTCCCGGAGGTTGTCTCAGCGGCACTGCGTGTTTCATAGGAGGACGGACTCCTTTTGGACCAAGTCTCTGCTCTAGTTCTCCAGCTTTTATTATTCCCAATCTACCCAGATAAATTCCCCTCGCTTCCCAGACTCAGTAACATGCCGATGTGCTAAGCGAACAGCTGGATTTTCAAAGCAATTACTTCCAGCTATGACATAGGTTTTTCCTTTTCGCTTGAATTGTATTGAAATGACGGTCCCACACCCTGTGACATTTAGAGAAATCTGGGCACGTTCTAATAGGATTGAGTAATAGCCACGGGCGGGCTTGAGGTTTGTAAATTTCACATTGCTTAGTCCCCTGGATTGTTATGGGTACCTCCTAGCTAAGCCATTCCCCTGGGCTCTCCTGCAGCCAAGTGAGGACTTAACCAAGAGAAAGGGAAAGTTCCTTAATTATTCACTTTGGGTAACAAAATAATAATAATAATGAACGGCTCTTTCATTTGCCCTACAATATGCTTCAGAGAAACGCCACTGGTCTTTACGTTTGGTTTTAAAGTTGTTTCAGATCTGCCAAGTCTTACTAATTTGGTAAGAAAACTCCCTCTTTTGGGAGGAAAAAGCCGTGTTTAAAACATCTCCCTCTTAGGGCGGACTGTGCAATGTGTTTCAATGGGACATTTCAAATCTCTCATTTCTCCAAAAAAATCTCCACGGCTCACTCATTAAAATTGGCTCCGCTCCGATGTCTGAAGGCTAGATAAATGATAGATAGAGCAGACTGAACGTGACAGGTGGGGTAATGAGAGAGCATGTCCTCGCATCCTTCCTTAAATCCCTTTGTGTGCAAAAGTTTTAAACAAGGGCGGTTCAAATGGGGGAAATGGACAAGATCACAACAAATGCGTCTATCTCTATGATTCCCCTTAGCAAAGGAGCTTTTTTTTTGCGCGGTCTAAACTCCCCTAATTCCTTCCATGACGCTCGCTCACTCTCTTTCTAAAACAAAGGGGGAACCCAAGGACTAGGGAGAAAAGGCAGCGTCTTGTGTTCCCAAGGAGCAGAGAAGCTGGCTGCGGGTGTAACAGGGGGCGTTTTGCTCCACTAACCCTGTGATCCTTTCTCTCCCCCCCCCCCTTTTACCAAGAAAATGTAGCTTAGAGAACGCCTGCTTTCTGTCTCCTCTGGAGGGATGCTGTCTAAAGAGGTCCCCCAGCCCCTCAGCTTGGGGCTGCCCTGAGAGCAGCTTTCCAGGAACACCAAAAAAGCACTCGGGACATAAGAAACTGACCATACACTATTCCACAGGCAATTAAACCTGGTGGCTAGAAAGGCTCCCCAGCCAGGACCATTCTTATTGTGCCAATGGTGGTGCTTTGTGTATTTAACACCCCTACAAATAGTTCCTCATTTCTCCCTTCGCTTAGCCTTCTAAGTCCCATTACAAATCAAGGTGCAGCTCTACCTTGCTATCCATTCGACAACCAATACCAGAGAGTTATTTCACTGTCGCCACCCCCAAACTCCTCTATTCCCCAGATTTCTTTGTTCTATTCTTTTCCCCAGTAAATGTTGTGGGTCACCAACAAAACCTTTTCATTTTCTACTTGTCCTTGAAAACTTACCCAGATTTTTAAAATTTACCAGATCTTCCGCCACCTTAGCTTTCCAGTTAAACGCTTTGTCTTTGAAGGTACCAACAGCAAACAATAGCTTTAAATATTACACGAGGTGTTTTCTAGCAGCCAAATGTAAAAAGTGCATAAAAAGGAGCATAGTTACCTTAAAAGGTAGTTTATTGCAGAGACTGCAAAAAATCACAACGTAGTGCTAGGACTAGTCCAGAGTTCCCAGTGGCCGCATGAAAGAGTAAATCCCCTGGTTAGTGCTGGAAGGAGATGCTGATTCCGGGGTCTCCAGCCCTCCCCACTGATGAGCACCTGATTCCAAGCTGTTGAGTCTGAACTGAGTTCTAGCAAAAGAAGGAGCAAGACAGCTTGCCTGCAAGTTCAAATGCGAGCTCCAACACCCATCATTACTATATCATTGTACCGTCAGAGCTGCAAGAGGAGGGGCCCTAGCTCTGTAAGAGGAGGGTGGACCCACACATGCTCTTGAAGAAGCCCGCAGCAAGAGCAAAGAGCTCAGAACTCTGTAACACAGGAAAGGGGGCAGGAGCAGCCAGTTCCCAGCGCTTCCTTCGCCAGGCACTCCTCAGTCCCTCCTGACAAAGTACAGGGGGAGGGGGAAGCTGCTTTCTCAGTTCAGCGCCTTATTTTGCACAGAAAAGTTGCTCCCAACCCCTGAACACGATAGGCTTTTGTTGAGTCAGCCCAGTACTTTTGGGGGAATATCCCTTACATGAACCCTAACGAGTCTGCGGGTAGCAGCAGATCATTTTTCACGTCAAGGGAAACTGAACGCGATTTCTTGCTGTTAGAACCATACAAACAAATAGAACGCTGAATAAAATTGTCGCTCACACACGATCTTCCAGCCGGAAAGGCTATGTTTTGTCCTAGCGTGAAGGAAGCATTGTATCCCTAATTAAATAATTAAAAGAGAACGAAGGAACTCTCCTATTGTGTCTTCCAACACCAGTTAAATGGGGGAAGTGATCGGAATTGTAATCGCTTTAAAAAAAATCTCAACGGAGGTTTGTAATGAAAGAATATATTGGTGGTTGTCTGTGCCACATTCACAGGCAGTCCCAATCCACAGCACCGAGCCAGGGTCCCTCCCCCCCCTCCCATTTACTCATCTCCCATTTCTTTTGAGATTAGATTAGGCATTTGCTGTCCAAATCTCTTTAAAACGGCAGATGAAGTCACCTTTGCAGTGTTGCTGTAGTCGTGTTGGTCCCAGGACATGAGAGAGTCAAGGTGCACCCGGTCAAGTTAATTTGACCAATTTCTGTTGGTGGAAGGGACAAGCTTTGTAGTGTCACAGAGCTCTTCTTCAGGTCTGGAGAAGGTAACCAGAGTCAGAGTATGAAGTCATGGTCAGAAATCTAAATACAGTGTTTTATAGGGTCTCTCTCTAGCTCCACTTTAGCAAAGGGTCGATTAGTGTTTCCATTGAACACTTTTAAAAATGTATATACATGTTTATTAGAAGGCACACATCGATGTACACTCTGGGCACAATATACCTAGCAAAGATAATACCTATCTGCACAGTGTCAATTCCCCTGGGCACCATGGACCGGATTCTGATCACATTCATAGGGGTGTAAATCCGGAGTGAGTCAACTTGAGACAGTGAAGATATTCTGGATTTACACTGGTTTAAATGTGATCACAGTCTAGGCCCATTACTTCAAAAAGAGAAAGATTAAGAGTGCACATTGACAGTGTACTAGATGTGTGGTTCTCAATCAGGGAACCCTACCGCTGGGTACATCAACTCATCTAGATATTTGCCTAGTTTTACAACAGGCTACATAAAAAGCGCTAGCAAAGTCAGTACAAACTAAAATTTCATACAGACAATGACTTGTTTATACTGCTCTATATGCTAGACACTGAAATGTAAGCACAATGTTTATACTTTAACTGATTTATAATTATATGATAAAAATGAGAACATAAGCAATTTTTTGTAATCGTGTGCTGGGACACTTTTGTATATTTGTCTGATTTTGTAAGCAAGACGTTTTTTAATGAGGTGAAACTTGGGGGTACACAAGACAAATCAGACTCCTGAAGGGAGTACAGTAGTCTGGAAAGATTAAGAACCACTGTACTAGATAGTAGCACCTGAAACAGCACTCATAGAAAAACCTGGAGAATAGGTGTGTCTATTATTACAAAGGCCAGATTCAGAGTTGAGCAAATTCCTGGCAGTGAATGCTATGAAAATGTGGTGGGATTTCATGCAAAGCTTTCATGATTATTGTTTCGACTCATGCACCCCTTGAGTTGCTTTTCAGTTCTGTATTTAAGAACCCCAAAGCACAGTCACACTAGGCCATAACTCAGTAGTATTTGGCACTTTAAGGGTCATGGCTAGGTGAAACTGTCCAATCTTCTCAGGTGCGCCCAAAAATTGCTGCTGGTTCATCAAAAGTTTTCACAGACGTTAGCAAAATTCGAGAGGAACCTGGAGCATCAACTGAGTAGCAGTATCAGCGTTTCTTAACAAAAAGGCTTGGGGTTTTATAAATTCTCTGACTGCTGGTAGTTAGAGAGAGAGTTTTAAAGTCTGTTTAATGCCATTGTATGTAAGAACAGATGGTATGTGTTTAAAAGTGGCCTATGCCTAAGTTTACACTATTTTCGTAAATTGTGTAAAATAATAAAGGGTTTACTTTTACTGAGGCACACCCATTGCCTATTAAAATGAATAGGAGTGATGGTCTGGTTGAAAGAAGAGACCCGCGAAGTGTCTAGTTTTTAAATTCTTAAAGCTACTGCGGTGTAACAGTTGTCACAGAGGTTTTAATATGTATGTCGATACTCAAAGTAACCAAGGCGTTTGAATGTGTATTTTACAGACTTAAAAAGGCAAAGAAATTCACGCAGGAGCGTTACACCTGGTCCAGT
The DNA here is from genome assembly GCF_002925995.2 of Terrapene triunguis. NCBI lineage: Eukaryota > Metazoa > Chordata > Testudines > Emydidae > Terrapene > Terrapene triunguis. Next base: position 44,796,026 of record NW_020664420.1, on the reverse strand, counting down.
TTAACCAGCAGAATTCAGGACAATCAGCGTTAGTACTAAAACTCTTATCTTCATTTCGCTTGGTTTATGCCTAAATATTGCAGCCCTAGAGACTACCCTTATGATAGACAGTCGCCCTCTATACTGAGGCTGCATCAGCTGCAATGCTTCAGCACAATGTACTGATTAAAGGAAAACCTTTCACCTTTCACTATGAATTCCCTTGGTTATGTTGGTTTAAAGTCCCACTCCCTACATCTCTCCATCCCCACCCCCCTTTGGATCCTTGCCTGTAGATCAAACACTTAAATGACATATGGGTAAAATATTTGCCAAGAGAAACCCAGTTCTCACGATGGGAATTTACTGTTCCTTTCGTTTCAGATTCATTAGTTCACAAGACGCCAACAATGCTCAGCTCCCTTTTCTGCAGCACCTCTAGCGCAGGCTGAGGATGAATGAAACTATTTTCCTCCTGCCCTTAACGTTTTGCTAAGCTTTTTATTCGCGTATGCAATAGGAAAATCACTTTCCACTAGAAAGAACGAGGACAAGAGGGAAGTAGTTAAATGGTACTCATTATCTTTACAATTCTGTTCGTAGCCAATCCACCCGGGCGATTCAAATATTAATCATGGAGCTAAATTGGGTTATCAATGATCGAATATTATCGAGGTCAGACCCCTCTTTATAGTCTACACTTTTTCTCACCTGCCTGTTTTCGGCAGATCTTTACACTGTTGTCTATATTTGTTATACTTTCCTTCCCTGTCCCTAGGGAAGTAGCGCAGGGTCCGGGGGGAATGACCAGATCTGTCTTTTCATCGCCTCTCGACATTATTGCCAATTGAAGATTGAACAATTGTTCTTAGCTGTCAAAGGAACCGAACTGAAGAAACTCCAGGGAACTCCTGCTTTTCTTTACCTCCTGGCCAGAGCTACCCTTTCCAGCTGCCCAAGAGCTGGAAGAGCATCCACTGAAGAGCATGAGGAATTACCCTACTGCAGCCTTTGGCTACGTTTATAGCAAGGGGGAACCACAGCCATTAGGCGGGGAGGGGGGTCACCCACTACAGCCCGCAGCTCCAGCCCAGAATAAAAAGTGCGCTCTGCTTCCCCGCCCATCGCTGCCAGGTAAGAGATGGCCCGGCTGGGAAATGACTGGTGCAGCTGGAGAGCACGCCATGGCAATCCCCCAAGCGAGGCGCCATCCAGCTGCAACCAGCCTCCCGTTGAAGAGATGTCTCGCGAGCGGGGAATCCTTTATGCAAAGCGCAGCGCCTCACATGTGGATTGGGACGCTCAAGAGCTTCATTCATAGCGCGGAAGAAACCACAACGCGAGGAGCCGCCCCCTTTCCCCTCCCCCTGGGAATATACTGAGTGGGGCGAAGGGACAGGAGGGGGCCTCCCGCGCCAGCTCGCTCGCTCCACACTGGTGGGCAAGAGGGGGCTAAAGCGGCAGGATCCTCCCCCTGGAGGCGAGGGGCTCACACAGCCCTCATTCCCCGCATTAGTTACTCGCCTAGAGTTAGACCGCTGCTTGTATGGGGAGAAGGGGCTCAGCAGACCCTAAGATCTTCCCTTTCCCTGCATGGGTCATGCAGGAGCAGAGGGGGCTCGGACTCCTGGGTCCCCCCCTCCCAGGAGACTAGGGGTGAGGGAGCGGGGTTACTTCTCAGCTCCGTCCGTACAAACGTTTCAGCCCTGGCGAGGAGAGGGGCCAGAAAAGCCCCTCTGAAGAACCCGCTCCGTTCCGGTGAGACCCTACTGTAAATACACAGCCTCTTTGGTGTGCCCGCCCCCATCACACCCGAGAGCGCTAAATGGGAAGCGGGCTCAGCGCTCTGCACTGAGAGCGAGGTGCCTGGGACCAGCCCAGCCCTGGCGCGGCCACTGGGACGGCGGATTCAGACCCACCCAACAAGGGATCCGATTTTCTCTAGAAGGGGATTCCTGGAGGTTTCTGGCGTTTGCCGGGGAGCTCGACCAGTCAGCGACGAGAACGTCTCGCTCCTTTCCCCTTTGTACTAAGCCAACACTTACATGCGAACTGCGCCGCCTTCCCCTCACCCAGAGGGAGGCTTCCCACTTACTAGGGCTGGCCCCGCTTCTCGGGGAATCCTGAAGCGCTCAGGAGTCTGAGCCGGATCCAGACAGAATCCACCCAGAGACTCCTGAAGTTGCTAAAACAGAACACGGGCCATAGACTCGGTGCGGGCCCAGCTAGTTGAAGTTTCCCTCTGAACACAAGGAAGCAGCAGAGATCTTAAAACAGAGCGCTACAGAGGCACGTCAGAGGGGAAGAGGCATGAGATGCACTAGTGGGCTTTTGCTACCTATTTAATTGAGACACAGTAGGGCCGGGGTGTGGAGATTCCCTAATGATGATTGCTGCACTGATTGCAATAGGAAATTTGACTTTCTGCAGATTGAGGAAGGGGGATTACAACACAAATGAAATGAACAAGACACTTATATACACAGAACCGAATTTGTCCAGGGAACAGCGTAAATGCAACAGGCATAACTCCAGTTTTCATTTTAGTACCAACAGGACTCACAATTATATAGTGAATATTGATGACAGAGAGAGCTTCAGAATCCAGTGTAGAAGATCTGAGTGGCTGATTTTAAAGGCAGAACTCACGCAAGAGGGTTTGGTGTGCTTTAAATTAACACCATCAACGTGTATTATTCTTAATTGCTAGTAATAAAATATCTTGATTGTGATAGAGCATTCTGTAAATAATAAACAAAAAATCAATTAAATATTAAAAAGAGGGCTTCTGCCTCTTTGCAGCTGCTGCTGTCTTTTCAGCAAGGGAGAAAGTGGCTATAGACAAATAGTGAAATTGACTATCCAGAGACAGCTCTTGAATGCACAAAGAAAGTTTATATCTATCTATCAAGTGTCTCAACTTTCAGTTCCAGTAATTGTAGGTATTATTTACAACTACAGTAGATAGCACATTTTAAAACCGAAATGAGAGTTTGGAGCTGATGTGTCCCTTTAAATTTAAACTGGGACAAAGGGGCTCAGAAGAGTAATATAGGTAAGTACCATAGCTTATTCCTGTTTCTTGTTTGCACAGTATACTTCAATCATTCGGTGAAACTTGGGGGAGTGGGGGAGGAAGTGATCCGCAATTTCGTCAGTCCAAGACGAAAAGAAAACAGAAGAAGGAAACTGATTTACTCTAGAGACCCTCAGGGTTTCTGAGACTGGTGAGCAGTAATGGGAAAGGTGAGGAGTTAGTATGGATAGAAAAACAAACCTCCTCTACAACCTTTTGGTATTTTAATCCTGCTTTTATTTAGCAAACTTTTTTTTTCTTTGGGACTTCGTTTTCTGCAACTGAATCAAAAGTCAGCTGAAGAAGGCGACATTTCCCTCACTATGAAACCCTCATTAAACATTCTAGATAAATTAGAAGTTGGATGATTTATATCTTAATTTCTGATTCATTCTGAATATCAATTATTTTGTTTGTCCTTCTTGCTGTAAATACTTTAGGAAGATTATAACTGGTAGTAGTGAAAGCTACAAGTTAGGCTGCCAAATGTTTCCCATTAAAAAATCACTATTTTCAGATGTTCACATGATCTTTGTGAAAAATATTCAGGAAAAGGTCTATACTTTTTCTCAGCCCAAAAGTAACATAAAAGAAGAGTTTGAGAAAAATTCTGTTCACAATTTTGTAGTTATGGGATGGTGAATTTTTTTTCATTCTAAAAATACTTTAACCACAATTTTTATATAAGGCATTTAAAATGGTTATCTATAAATGACCCTTTGTGAGCAGTGTTTATTTTGAAATATTTGAATTTTTTTTGATTGAACAAAGTTATGACCATGTGAAAATACCAAACTGAGCATGTGTAGAGAAAATATCACTCTGTTTAAACAGGACACTATTAATGTGAAATATAATCAACAAAAGGAAAAATATTAAAAGTAGTTTACTATACTAGATATTAACCCTGCCAATTTCTATGGTTTTACAACCACATTTTCCTATTTTAAAAATGCTTTTTTCTCTTCTATGTTGTTGGGTGTGAAAGACACACAGATCAGGGAAAACTGAGATTAGTAAAAACGATTATATAGAAAGCATGGTCAAATGCACAACGCAGGATGCAAAGTCTATTTAAGTCAATGGGCATCTTTCTGTAGACTGAGATAGGCTTTGGATCCCATGCCCAAAGTAAACAAACTGGAAAAAGAGAGAAAATACTATGTTCTCAAATCTCTTTTAGGTTTAGTAGTCTTACATGTTGCTTGTAACATTAATAGGTAAAAAATATTCCAGAAAGAAGTGTAATTTTTAAGGTGGTGATGTCCTTTAAAAATGTGTATGTCCTGATAAATGCATTGCACATGTCTATGCAACTCAGAAAGTGCTCACAATTAAATGAATACAATAAATGAATTGTATCCTGCCCAATATTCAGCTACTAATAACTCATTATAGGTTTGGCTTCTGGAGCAAAAAATCTTGCTTACCCTACTTACAAGCAAACCGGGCGAAATCAGGACTACTCCCCTGAGTAAAGCAAGCAAGATTTGGCCCATAAACTGAAACTCTGCATGCTTAGCCACAACTTGAAGGGATATTTTCCTGGAAAATTTCTAGGTAATACTTTCAGCAATCCTTGAATTACTTGAGCAGACGGGCATGCATTTTTAAAGTTTAACTCAAAGACGTGTGAAGTGTCATACTTCAGGCGTGGCACCTGGCTACACCTTAGTGAAAAGTAGCTGCTGCTGTAAATTTGGAAGAACGGAAAGAAAAACAATAAGCAACTGATAATCACTTTGTTGTATGCATCACTTTCTAGTTGCACAATTAGTCCATTGTTCCTGGCAACATGGAAATGAGTTAAACTTTCACAGTAGAGTTTATAGTGCTCATGGGGGTTTAGAACTTCTTCACACAGACACAAATTCCAAATGTAAATGCACCAAAACTGACATTCCACACTTACCTCATATTCTTACATCCTATAGCTTAAATAATGCAATAAAATATACCTAGCTCTTATATAGCACCTCTCATCAGTAGATCACAAAGCACTTTACAAAGATGGTCAAGTATCATTATCCCCATTTCACAGATGGGGAAACTGGTGCACAGAAAGGTGAATTGACTTCCCCAAGGCCACTCAGCAGGCCAGTGGCGAGTCAGGAATAGAACCTGGCTCTGCCACTACTAAATAATAGTATTTACATCCTTATGTCTATGCCCACTTTGCATATTACTCATGCATTATGATGTAATCTTTAATTACATGATCATATATTGTTTTCTTCACAGGACCCTGGCTCATTCAGTGTGCAGGCTGAATAGCAAGTGAGGCATTGTTGTGTAGTGAATGAGGATGGGGCATGGAGCATGCTGGCCTGTTGGTGCACAGGGGTAAGATGCTGCAGCCTGCTCCCTGCAATGCAGCAGGCCCACTCAACAGTCCAGAGCAGGGCAGGGAGCCTGCAGGACCATGAGCTTGCATACTTCCCACCACCTGTGGGTTGCCATATATCCCCCAAGGGCACACCGAGGGAGCAATCCATGTGTATACTCATAGCATGCTCCTGCACAGTCACACAAGAACCTGTCACAGTCTGGACCTTAGAGTCTATAATCTTCTAGTCATCCTTTAGGAACCAAAATTCAATTCAGATAGAGCATCAGGAATTACCAAGGTCAATTCAAGCAAATCAGGGTTTCCTCTGAGGCTATTCAACCTGGCCTCCTGAATCTATGGCCCACAATACAGAGGGCAGCCCTCTCCCCCCATTGGTACTTTCTGCAAACTTCTTTGCAGTGCCAGCTGTGGGGTGGTCATTCCCTGGTACAGAGAGAAATGAGCCAATTAGTCAGATTCTCCTCCCAGTTATAGTACTGGTATAGTATTGATCTTGATGGAGTTACTCCCAATTCATTCCAGTGCAGGTAAATCAGGTCTCCAGAATCGGTGTCACTGAAAACAGCAAAAACTTTCAAGACAGTAGAACTTTTTAAGTACATTCACTGTATGGTTTAATTGTGTTTTCCAATTTTATGTTTTAAAAAGCCCTCTTTGTTAATACTGTATTCTAAGCTTTGGCTCAGAACAAAGTTTTTACAGCCAAATAAGACACCCTGGGAAATATTCAGGCTTAATAATAGCAGTGCTTATTACAGCCGTCTAAGATGAAAAAACAGATGGCTTATGTTAATGTTCATGTTTCTTGCATGGCGAAATTATTCTTTACCTGTCTATTTTTACTTTGTATTTCTTTGTTGGAGCAGAGAGCATTAAGTTATGATAAGCTATGAATATGGCATGTTTCATCTGGTAAAAGAACAAGCTATAACTGATGGTTCACTTTTATTGCTGCATTAAATTTAATGATGCAGATACCAAATTATCTAAACACAGATAGTAAGTTTCCAGGACTGAGTTTATCAGAAGGAAGTCTGGGACACTCAGGCTTTACACAGCAATTGTCTATGGCTCAGACCCCTTCAAAGTGATAACTTCCTCAACTGCATGCTGGGTTGGGGTGGTGGTTTTTTTTTTTTTTTTTTTTTTTTCTGGTTTGTTTCTTGGTACTGTGTTCTGTGCTAATTCTTCTGCTCCGAAGGCTAAAGACCAGATTATGATACTTTTTCTCATGCTGAATAATATTTACTCTGTGAGTAGTCCCATTGGAATCTGTGAGATTCATGGAGTAAGGTCCATGCTCAACCTCAGTGTGAGCAAGGTTATCAGCTTCTGGCCCTGAATTAGGTTTATAAGGCAGCATGCTCTGCCAGATCTGAGTTTTTAAAGAATAGTGGCATTGTAGTTTATAGGGGGAACCCTGAGAGAGGTTCAATAGGTCACTACTCAGTTCCTTCTCCGCTCTGATCTGAATGAGAACAGAACACAGCACCCAAACAAGGGAGGGAGAGAAACTTGTCAGTATCAAGCAGTCTCAGCCACAGTCAAGTGCTGTGTTAATCCTTACTGTCTCAGACTTCCTCTGATAAACTCTATCCTGGACACACATTATTTTTGTTTTGATAAGTCAGCGTCTGCATCATAATGATCAATTGTGGTTTTGTTCACTTGCTTTTACCACATGAAATAGCCTTTCATAACTTTTCTTTTTTATGATATGAAGGTACTATCACTGAGGAAGGAATAATCTGTCCAGGTTTGGTTCCACACTGATAGGGCCAGCTCTTGAAATGTACTAAAAGAGATTTTCTCAGTACTCTTTTTACTGAGCCTCTATCAGCCTGCCTGACTGACAAAATGACAACAAATGTGCACTTTGGGCCAGACTCAAATCCCATTGAAGTCAATGGAAAGATTCCCATTGACTTCAGTGAGTTTTGGATCAGGCCCCGTGTCCTTATGTTCATCTCTTCTGCAAGGCAGATATGGGGACAGATACCAGTAAAATGGGACAGGAAAGCCCCAAAAGCTATAGAAGAGGGGATCAGAGTCAAGTCATCATTTACCCAAACTTTTGGCATCAATGGAAGTCTCCCCAATGCACCCCAACTATTTCCCAGGAATTCTGTCTGGCGATGGAGAGAGCAGATCATAATATGAGAGGAGAAATTTGGGTGGCTGTCATCAGAGGTCTCAATGTGATGTAGCACTGTAGTTTGTGGTGGCAGGACACAGCAAGGGGAAAACAATGGGGCACGAGAAGAAATATACCTGAAAGGAGTTCATGTCACCAAGCAGGGCCATAACGAACCAAAAGTGTGCATGTCAGCCTTTAGACTAGACCAGGATGGAGGATCTGAAATAGAGTAAATACTCATAAACAGAGGGGCTCATCAGGCTTGGCTGCAGAGACATTTTGAAATATTAGGTGCAACTTACAGCATCTTAGAGGATTTTTAGGCATGTTAAGAAAAAAGATTTTACACACAAGAATCTATGGATTATTTATCTGCCTTGCCCATCCAGAGGGGAGACAAAGCTCACAATAGTAGGGGGAGTTTCCTTACCTCCTTCCCTGGTGGACAGATCTCCCTTTGGAGGAGAGCAGACAAATAGGAACTCCTGGCTTCTCGCAGCAACTGTGGCTGCTGCTCCAATGACCACAGGAAGGCTGGGGGCACTATAGACTTCCCAGCTAAACACCCGCTCCTCATGCTGCTCTCACTCCAGATCCCCCGACCCGATAAGTGGAGTCATGCCAACTATCCTGATTTTACTGCAAGTCTTGTGATTTCTGGTCGGTTTTCTTTAAAGCCCTAGCAACCAGAATCATGGTCCTGCATGAGAACTTCAGCTTTCATTTAAAACAAAGAAGCACAGACTTTCTAGCCATCATTGTTGCAAAGACTACCTTAAAAATGTGAAGTGAGTGCACCTGAAAGGCACAAACACCAGAAGGCAAAGGGAAAAAATGCACATTTATTATTTTTTTTAAATCTTATTTTAAGCCCATCTTATGATTTTGGGGGGCTGGGCTCATGATTTTTGAACGTTTGGGGTTGGCAACAGTGACATGGGGCAGAAGCAGCAGCTGATCAGTTCCAGTTTCTGGGAACAATTCCACTCTGAGGTGCTGCTGACCCACCCATGCCCCCCTTTGGAGCCCTCCTAAGCTATGAGTAGACCAGGAGCATAAACAAGACTCCCCACAACATACACAAAGAAGGGAGGCTCTGCAGGTCTCAGCAGAAGGGAAGAATAGGCAATAACAAGCGCTACAATCCCAGCTCAGTCTGGGCAGGGCCGGCTCTAGGCACCAGCAAAACAAGATGGTGCTTGGGGCGGCACATTTTTAGGGGCGGCATTGCCGGCGCCAGAATGCCGCCCCTAAAAATGTGCCCCGGCCGCCCTAGCTCACCTCTGCTGCTGCTGCCGCTCGCGTGCCGCTACTCGCCCTCCCTCCCAGGCT
>NW_020664420.1:44624375-44786752 GCF_002925995.2 Terrapene triunguis | reverse complement strand
GGAGTCTCCCCCTCCCTCCCAGGCTCTCAAGTCTGGGAGGGAGGGGGAGCAGTGGCACGCGAAACGGCAGCTCGGGATCTCCCCCTCCCAGGTTTGAGAGCCTGGGAGGGAGGGGGAGACTCCGAGTGGCCGCGGCGCGGGCCCCGCTTCTCCCCCTCCCTCCTAGGCTTGAAAGCCTGGGGGGAGGAGGCAGGGAAGGGGCGGAGTTGAGGCGGGGCCAGGGGTGGGGTAATTAAAAAAGGGCGGGGGGCGGCCAAAATTGTTTTTGCCTTGGGCGGCAAAAATCCTAGAGCCGGCCCTGAGTCTGGGGGAGAGAGGCTCTTCCCCCACCATATATGGAGAACGTGCTGCTGTTGGCTGCTCAAAGGGGGGGGGGGGAGTATGCTCCTACGCGCACACACACACAACTGTTCATCCCAATGAATGAGGGATCAGTAAAGCAGAGCTACTACCATAGATGCTGACTTTTAGTTTTCCCCTGGGGTGCTCCATCCCCCTCCCCACGGCCCTGTCCCCACTCCCTCCCCCGAGGTCCCGCCCTCACTCCTCTTCCCACCACTGCTCTGCCCTCTCCCTGAGACCCCTGCTCACCCGCTGCTTTCTGCCCTCCCCGAGCCACCAAACAGCTGTTTGATGCAGCCGATCAACTGTGGCTGGTGGGTGCTGAGCACCCACAATATTTTTTTTTCTGTGGAGCACCCATGGAGTTGGTGCCCATGGCTACTACTGGGGGGCTGGAGGTACAGAATTCAGCTGGGAGAAGGTACAGGGGAACAAGGGAGCAGCCAGCCAGAGGTACAAGAGGGGAGCTGAGGGACAGGACTTGGGCAGCAGCAAGACACACGGTATATTGAAGGCAGCAAGGCAGAGGTGCAAAGGGCTAGTGGAAGTCAGGAAGAACATGAACCATACAAAATGGACATGGAGGTACAATGAGTTGGGGGCAGTAAAGCTGAACTGCTGAAGGCAAAGTGGTGTCAGAAATGTAATCTTCAAAGAACAATAAAAGAAAAAAAAGTGTTTTGTTTACTTGCCATCCCCCACCCCTCCCCACAACCATACTAGTATTTGAGGAGTGTTAGGAATTTCTAAAAAGAGGGTTTGCTGCTGACCTGTAGCTGGTGTGGTTCCCTGTCCCCTTCCCCCATTTCTGTCAGAATTTGAGTTCTAAACTGCAGAGCCATCACACTTTGTCCCTTGCCACCACTTATGTTTAAAATTCCTTATACAGCAAACAACTTTCCTCTCTTTAGCCAGATCCCTCATTCACCCCCTTCTTTTATTAAGATTTCTATAGTTATTCATAGTGAATAATACAAACAGAATTAAATGAAACTTAAACACCATTACTAGCTGTATCCATCATCTGCATCTGAACTGCACTTAGAAGACTGGGAGTTCATTGGGACAGCAGTTTGCCTCTCTGTTTGTTCCATGACCACCGCTGGCATCAATAAACAAGTAATAATATATTAGGCTAGTAATGTGCTAGAAAACTGCATTTGCTTATTATCAGATAGCAGAGACCTCAGGCAAAAGAAATTGTACTTCAGATACATCAAGCTCATACAAGCTTGCATCTGAAGAAGTGAGGTTCTTACCCACGAAAGCTTATGCTCCCAATACTTCTGTTAGTCTTAAAGGTGCCACGGGACCCTCTGTTGCTTTTTACAAGCTCATACAGTTAGAGCAATGACAGGATTCTTTTCCACTAGGTGGTGCTTGGATTTCTCTCTTACATATTATACAGTAATTACACTGTAATTGTATGGTGTTAATGATTACTGCCTACTTATTTAGGTAGGTTAACAAGTTGCCACACAAAACTTTACTAAAAAAGGTTTGCACACATTCCTTATCTTAGTTTCCTAGCTTAGCTTTGGCTTAGTTTTTCAGATCTTAAGATCAAATTATGAATTCTTGACCTCTGCATCGTTACTTTTTTGAAACTAGCCTGCCTCCTACATTATTATTAGGTTTGGTTATTTCGTTTAGAAAAAAGTTGCTGTATGAAAGGGGTAGGCAACCTATGGCACGTGTGCCAAAGGCGGCACGCAAGCTGATTTTCAGTGGCACTCACATTGCGCTGGTCCTGGCCACCGGTCCAGGGGGGCTCTGCATTTTAATTTAATTTTAAATGAAGCTTCTTAAACATTTTTAAAACCTTATTTACTTTACATACAACAATAGTTTAGTTATATATTATAGACTTATAGAAAGAGATCTTCTAAAAACGTTAAAATGTATTACTGGCACGCAAAACCTTAAATTAGAGTGAATAAATGAAGACTCAGCACACCTCTTCTGAAAGATTGCCAACCCCTGCTGTATGATATGCAGACAAATTTCACTGAGTTTTAGGAAGCACTCAAAATCTTGAACATTCCTTATTTGATGTTCTAATACCAGAATCCACCAAAACACCATAGCAAGGAAGGAAAAAAGGATGGAAAGATAATAGCATGCTCAGGTTAGGTCCTGCCATTAGCCCTTACCTGCCATCAGCCCATTGGGAGTTTAGCCCCAGTGAAGACTCCAGGGTTTCAGCTTAGAAGATCCCTACGGTCTCATGATAAGAGGCTACCAAAGTGATTAAAAAGATTTTACCAGGGGTTACATGGCATTCACTTTGAGGTTCAGGTTTTCACAAAGACCAGTTTCAAAACTTAGCTCAAACTGCTGAGTTGTGCTTGATTTCAGGATGAAACTAGGCAAAACTCAGAGTTTCATCTAGCTCTCACCGAAAATATAAAGCAGCCAAGAGGTTCACTTGAGGTTAAGGTTTCCTCAATACTCAGGCTCAAGGCAGGGAACCTGATCTGACTTTCACACACACACACAAAATCAGAAGGCTGCAAGGATGGGGAAGGGAAAGAGAAAAGAATAAGCAAGATTTGTCTTTTCCTTAATTCAGAGGATAGGACCCACCTCCAAATTTTGACAGGCAGTGGCAAAGAATTCTCAGTACTGAGTTTACATGATATTCAGTGGTTTAGTGCAAGCATGTTAGATGCAAATGGGACAGTGATCGGGAAAGATTTAGAAGGATTTTTTTAAAGTGTATGTGAATGCACTGATATATATTCCTAGCTGCCTCATGTGTTCTATGATATAACCAGTGTAGGTACCCACTTGCCCATATTTGTACCTTCATGTGCCATCCCCCTATTTTCCCTTCATCAAACCCCCTTTGTTAATTGCTTTCTTCTGTGGCATCATCCTGCAAAGACTTATACAATATCAGTAATTTTATACATAGGAATAGTCCCAAGTGAGTTTCCATTTAGTTTAATGGGATTTCTCTTTGCAGGAACAGGGCCTAATACAGGGGCGGGCAAACTTTTTGGCCTGAGGGCCGCATCAGGTTTCGTAAATTGTATGGAGGGCCGGTTAGGGGAGGGGGTCGTGGCCCGGCCCCCACCTCCTATCTGCCCCCCCGGGACTCCTGCCCCCCAGCCAACCCCTCCTCTCATTCCTGACGGCCCCCCTGGAACCCCTGCCCCATCCACACACCCCCGCTCTCTGTCCCCTGACTGCCCCTGGAACCCCTGCCCCTGACTGCCCCCCGCCACCCCATCCAACCCCCCCTCCTTCCTGACTGCCCCCTGGGACCCCTGCCCCCATTCAACCCCCTGTTTCCCACCCGACCACCACCCCAAACTCCCCTGCCCTCTATCCAACCCCCTCTGCTCCCTGCCCCCTTACCGCGCTGCCTGCAGCACTGGTGGCTGGCGGTGCTACGGCCACACCACCCGGCTGGAACCAGGCCATGCTGCCACCACCGCGCAGCACAGAGCACTGGGTCAGGCCGGGCTCTGCAGCTGTGCTGCCCCAGGAGCTCACAGCCCTGCTGCCCAGAGCATTGCACCGGCAGCGGAGCGAGTGAGCTGAGGCTGCAGGAGAGGGGGACAGCAGGGGAGGGGCCGCAGGCTATCCTCCTGGGCCAGGAGCTTGGGGGCCGGGCCGGATGTGGCCCGCGGGCCGTAGTTTGCCCATCCTGGCCTAATATCATACACTCCTCAGGGCAGGGGCCATGTATGTGTGAAGTGCCTACCACTCTGTTAAATAAATAAAATAAATACTCATATTAATAACTTGCCACAGAGAAATCCCATTTTGAATTGGGGGCTGATATATCAGCCATTTATAGATTCAAACAAGGGTTTGAATAAATTAGATTTCTCAGAAGTTTTCATCTCAACATTCATTAAAAATTGAACGAAAAATATCAGATGTGTCTTGTAACGTGTGTTTTTTGAGGGGTGGGGGGAACTTGAAAGACTGAGACTCTAAGTAGATTCTGTTTCTGAAACAGTTAACTAACATAGGCCCTCACTGATTTTCTTCTGCTCCTGTTTACAAGCAGTTACCTTCCACTCTGATCCATTCAGAACGTCTGCTTGTGACTCTTCACTAGTCTCCTGGATTAATTAGTTTTGATTTACTAAAATACTTCTCTCCCCCTCTTGTTCTGCAGCTTTCAGCATAATGCAGAATGCCTGCCACACACCTCTGTGCAACATGATCAATTCCATAGCCACAAACACCAATTACTTGCTGTCAGCATGCACTAGGATGATTTTCTTGTATGCAGTCCAGCTGTGCAAGATGAACAATGGAGCAGAGAACAAGATGAAATGGTGGCTGGATGAAAGGTGAAGGCATCCCGCCTCCCCCCACACACACACATTTTAGGTATGCAAAGTTGAAAAACCCCACGATGGGCAAATTTGTGAATTCTGGGTCAAATTTGGCCTACAAATGCACTAGCATAAATACAAATGGCTCAAAAGAGAGTTTCAGTGAAATATTTAAGGACAGAATTTGTCCCCTAACAGCAGAGACTACAAACTGTCATTGTACTTGTCACCATGACTGGAGAAATCTTTTCATAGGGTTTGCCTCTTCTTGCAAAGTTTACCTACTATTTTATGTACATATGTCTTTCTTGAAAACATGGAGTATCTGTCTTCTTTCCTGGCCCCTTCATTTCCTTGTACAAACACTTTTTTTGTTTTGTTGTAAAACCCCCAGAAAAGCCGGATTCTTCATTTCTGTTTGCGTTTCCACACATCAGTGCTTACAGTATCCCAGGGCACTCCTGGAGAACAGGATCTTATTCCATGGCAATATCTTTTTTCCACAGGATCCCTCTTCAAAGTCCAAATGCTAGAGAGTAACTGGTTGTGTGTTTTGACTTTCTGCCTCATAAGTTCTATTTCTGGAATCATAATCCTTGTAATGCTACTGTCACCTTGGGGAAAACTTGCCAGAGTCAGGAGTGATTGAACTGCAAGTGCTGGTGGCTGCATTACCAATACCCTCTTTAATTGCTTGGTGTTATTGGGCCGCGATCCCTGGACACCACAATAAATGAAACTAGAATGGTGTGTTCCCACACAACAAGATCAAGTGTGAAACTAAACAGAAGAGGGAGTCATTTGGGGTAACCACAGACAGGAGAATTTTACATTCATTGCCCTGTGGCAATTTTTTTCTTGACACTTCCTTTGACATGGGACTGGAGCAGATTCCATGACAAAGAAAGCAGTGGAGCCAGGCAAGTTCTTATTTTAAAAAGTAGGAGGGTTGGGGGAAAAGGGAGTCCATGGGAAAATCTGAAAAAATAAATTAGGTTTTAAATTTTGTTTTCATCCTATATTGGAACCTGAGAACTTTTGACGTTTTCATGGGGGGCGGGGGAAAGAGGGCAAGACCTCAGAATACCGAATAGCCTAGTGAATCAGGAAGAGCAGGAACTAGAATGTAGGTCTCCCACATCCCAGGTGTATGCTCTGACCATCAGGATAGACAGTCAATCTCGCTCTGGCCCAACGACTATTTAATTATTTATACAAAGTAGAACAAGCTCCTACCCAGGAGTTTGAGGCGGATTGAGATTCAAGTCCCTGCACCAAATCAGGCAGAGCACAAACTTTTGAACATGGGTCTCCCCCTTCTTAGGCAAGTGCCCAAAGCACTGGGCTATTGACTATTCTAGAGTGGAGTGCTCGCTCCATCCCAAGAACCTTCCCAATGAAAGTCTAATCAAAACCAATATGGACTTTCTCACAAAAAAAGTAATGTTGAAGAATTCCCAACCAGCTCTATTCAGCAGACTTCAGGGAGCTGTGGCACCCTTAGCTCTGAATTTCCTGACTCCCAAGGATTTCAGCCAGTTTCTTAATGCTAATTTCTTGTATATTTTTATTTGAGTCTGTATCTCTATCTATATACATATTATCTGTGTACTTTTATTATGTATATATGAAATGCATGCATATTTCAGAAACACCATGAGCCCAATTTTCAAACAACAGTGTCTTATCGAGGTATCAAAATGTCACATCAGTATACACTTAAGTGTCCATTTAGAGTCTTATACAAAACTTCCATTGACTGCAATGGGCTTAAAGCACCCAAGAGCAGATTTAAAATGCCACACATGAGATTTTGATGCCCTGATTATTGAAGACCCACGTTTGAGAAGCAGGCCAGGTGTAGGAATCTGTTTATTTATTCAATTGAATGCAGTCAAATAGAAAAAGTCATTTTGTAGAAAAACCTTTTAAAGACAGGTACTTATATCTCCCTAGAAGACTGCAGTTGGCACCTCACACAATATATTAATTATTTTAATATGGCAGAAGTAATGAGGGGTGTGTGCTCAGGTGCACGCACGCTGTTACCTACTGTCACCAGGGAAGTGAATGGCAGTCTCCAAGTCTCATTATTCTGTGTATTATTACAGAAAAAAAATACATTAGCATCCATTGGCAGAGTTTAGCTCTCAACTCTCAATTTGAAAGTGGAAAGCCGAGCTGTGTTAACGTAGAGAAACTTTGATGAATGGCGAGATAAGCCAGCATTGATTTAAGGAAGCTTGCTGCTCCTTTCACTTGAGAGTGGAGAACTCCCATGGGAAACTGGAGACCACCTGGGTTTTCATCCTATCTACCCAAGGAATCAATGTGTATACAGCTGCCTGTCAGAAAAGGTGAGAGATGTCTTCAAATGGTGTGTTTGTAATTTGGTCGGAAATTGCACAGAAGATTGTTACTTGTCTGAGCTGGTCACTAGGACACCAGCCAAAATGTGTTTTAAACTAAAAAGAGGAAAGAACAACAAAATAGTTTATCAGTACCCCATGTAAATATATACACATGCAAAGTGTTTTTGTGGGGTGGAGTCTGTAATTTAAGTTCAGGTGTAGTCATTTGAAAAGGCAGTCATCACTGAAGTCAGCTGTGGAAAAATATACTTTAGAGTGAGGTTTCCAAAGCAGTCGAGCATTGAGACCCATTTACAAATAGCGGTAATGGAAGATGCCTGACTAAGATCCCTAAATGGATTGAAATGATGCTCAACCATTGCCTTTGACTAAGAATTGGGTCTGGTAACAGTAAGGCAGGAATTCAGAAGACATGGGCTTAAATCATTTGCACTAAGGTCCCTTTATATTGTCAGAGTGGTATAGAAAAGCCTTAGTGCAAATAAGCATAAGGGCCACCACATAAGCACCAGGTCCGTCCACTCACAGAACTCCTGGGCTCAGTTCCACAAAGATAGCTCAGAGCCAAACCCCCAGAGTTGAGCATCTAGGTCCCCATTTTAAGCTCCACTGTGATCCATAAAGCTCCTGCTCAGCTGTCACCAAACCCTGTCGGCACCTAAACTCACTCGGCACCTAAGATTTTTCAGTAAAAGTTCCCTAGGTGCCTAAGTTTCTGCCTCTGGGCATACACACTGCTGCCTCCCCCTAGGCATCTGGACACCTATCTCCTGCCTAAGCCCCAGAGAGATCCACAAAGTGGGGTGAGATAGATGTTTGGGCCCTGCAGGCAAGATAGGCAGGCTATCTGGTAGGCGCACTCAGAGGCAAATGGGTAGGGGAGAGAAGGGAGAGGTGATGAAAGTACCCACCTTACAACTTTTAGCCCAGTGGTTAGAGCATTCACTTGGGATGTAGGAGACCCCCCCCCTTCCCTCACTTGATGGTGAGAAGTGACCTGAGAGGTGTGGGAGACCCCTGTTCAAGAGAGTGATCTAACCAATGAGCTATGGGATATTCTGATGTGGGGCTTGCTTGGTCTCACTTGTTGAATCTGTTCCACTGTGGCCAGAGCGAGCGAGCGTGAGAATGACTCTGTTGTAGGCTTCTGGTTAGAGCACCCAGCTGGAAGGTGGAAGTCCCTCTGCTTCAATGACTTCAATGATTTATCCACCACCACAGGCCATCGTGTTTGGAGTGAGACAGGCGCCTAACTCACCCTCACAAAAAATGACTTAGATGCCTAAACCACTGCTATTTC
Source organism: Terrapene triunguis (assembly GCF_002925995.2). NCBI lineage: Eukaryota > Metazoa > Chordata > Testudines > Emydidae > Terrapene > Terrapene triunguis. The sequence continues at coordinate 44,778,440 of NW_020664420.1, read as the reverse complement.
CAGTGTGGTGTGCAGTGTGATTTAAAAAAAGGCTTGCCATAACATTACTTTCTAACCCCACTCCCATACAAATACTCCATGTGCCTAAATTTGTAAGGCAATCTATATAAGGCCAGCTTGCTAGCCAAGTAACGGCTTAGCATCATTGCACTTTATCTTTTATACTAACAAAAGTAACCAAGATTTAAAATGTATCTAACCAAACTAATTAACTCCAGTGTAAAGAAGGCAAAGGCTCAGAGATATTTTTACTAGTCTCTGAGATATAAGAGCTGATTTTAAACAGTATTATGATCTTAATTTATAATTCTGTTATGATTTTTCAAACAAGGATCAAGAAAAATATCCTTTTGAGATTTAGGGCTGGAGAAGACAAATGCTAAGATGTCTTAGGAGATAGCCCTATGATATACAACTTCACTAGGATAGTAATCCGTTATTCATCTCTCAGTAATAACTTAAAATCACTTATAAATTTTCTGATGAGCTCCAGTTTAAAGAGAAGACTACCATAACCAAAAAAAAAAAAAAAGTCTTTGCTCTGCAAGTGCTGCATGACGACTGAATGCATCTTTGGAAAGCATGACAGAGATTCCCAAGAAGGCTGCATCCCCAGTTTTATATTTTTGTATGTGCACGTGTGTGCTAGATGGCTTAGGGAATATGGAGACTTTCACCTTTTGATAGCAGATCAAATGCAGCTCATGTCAACTGTAACTAAGTTCACGGCTGTTCACCCACCTGTTCAAAGTGAACTGCTGATTTCAGCCCCATTCTTTGTCACAGCACAAAAACCTCCAGTGCAACTGGCACTAACTGAACCCTTCTTGGGAACTGCATTCAGATGTCATGATGACAGTCATGTTAAAAATATCCAAGGACTCTCAGCAAAAGAGGCCAAGGACTGAATGAAACCGGAGAGTGAATTTGGAGACGTCCATAAGTAAGCCCCACAAGTCAGCAAAGAAGCAAAGTGGTGGGTCAGGGTAGCTTGGTCTCTAGTTGAGACTTACTTATGCTTTGGTTAACAGAGAACATGAGTTTCCAGGGCTGCCAGTCCAATACCTCTCACATTGACTACAATAATAAACAAATAATAATAATAATAATAATAATAAAAAAGACTAGCTAGCACAAATTGTTGATTTACACCATGATGCTTTTTAAAATAGTGGGTTATTATTGCAGCCAAATATGGGTTTGTCTATATGCCAAGTTGCACCAGTTTAATATAATGTGTGATTTTAAAATGACTTAAATCAGTGCAAAAGGCTGTGTATTTCAGTTTAAACTGACCTTATTTTGGTCTAGGCCTTATCTCCAATGGAAAGTTGCACTGGTTTAATTTAAAATTGGTTCTTAAACTGATATAGTTAGACTGGTGTAAATCTATGCGGGTCTTTAAACTAAAATAAGAGTCTTATTTCAGTTTAAAGATGGCTTATTTCAGTTTAACAAACTTGTTTCTAATCAATGTAAGCTAAACTGAAAAAGGCCATTCTTATGCTGAAACAAGTGTGACAACAAGGAGCTTGCATTGGTTTAGCAATATTGGGTTAAACTCACATTAGATGATACTGGTGCAACTTCCCCATGTAGACAAGGCTTTAGTTTAAATTGATTAGGAACAGGTTTAAGATAAATTGAAATAAGCCATTCTTAAACCAAAATAAGTGTCCATCCCAGAGTTTCAACTGGGTACAAGTTTGTGTATTAAACCTGTATCTACCCAGTAACTTCCTGGAGATTGGTTTGTCCTGATGTAGGAAAAATGTATTATATTTTACTGTGTTCAGTTAGAACCTGATTTTCAGAACCAGGCATAAAGGACTCAGTACCACAGGAGTCTGAATGGAACTGCGGGCTTGTCTACATGGGGAAGAATCCCACACTAGCTACTCTGCACTTAATCCCTGTGTGGACACTGTTACTATACACTCAGGCCTGGTCTACACTACCAGAGTAAGTTGACCTAAGTTACGCTACTTCAGCTATGTGAATAATGTAGCTGCAGTCGACGTAGCTTAGGTCAACTTACTGTGGTGTCTACACCGCGCTGCATAAACGGGAGACACTCTCTCATCGACTTACTTTGCTCTTGTTCCGGTGGAGAACTGGAGTCGACTCAAGAGCGCTCTACCATCGATTTAGCGGGTCTTCACTACACCCGCTAAATCGATCCCGCTGCATCGATTACAGCAGTGTTGATCCCCAGTAAATGTAGACATGGCCTTAGAGTGCCTTTGCGTACAATAGCTTAATGCCCTTTGGAAGTGAGTTAAGCAAAACCACCCGTGGGCACTCTTAGTGCGCATGAGGAGTTAGGGCAGAGTAGCTGATGCACTTTAAATTCAAAGCTTACTGCACACTAACATCCCCAGGAAGATAAGCCCTGAGACATTGCATCTTGCACTCCACTGGAATAAGATAATTAGTCAAATCAGATCGCTCCTATGGGAGCAAATTTTTCCCTGGTTTAAATTCATTTAAAGTCACTGCAGTTACATCAAGGATTAATTTAGTGCAGGAAACATATATATGACTGAATCTGAATTTGATTTAAACACAGAAGGCCAGCTTCTGCCTCATTTATTCATGTTATATAGCACTTTATTCAATAAATGGTCTCATTGATTTCATTGGGACTATCCATGGAGTAAGATACTATTAAGCACAAGTAGGACTGACAGAATTTGGTCTTTAAAGATCACAGGATACTTTTCCCAAATCTTATGTAACATATCTTTAATTTTGTTTTCACCAGTCCTTGCAGTGGTTGAAATTTCTGTATATGCTTCTTTCCTTTATTTTGTGTTTTATAGCACCAAAGTAGCAATGCTAATGTAGAATGTCAAAGCAATATGAAAAAATATTGAAGAATTTAGTAAATAGGGTTTGCAAGAATAATTTTGCTGTATTTTTTTACACATATATTATTCCCTGCTTGAATTGCTAAGGGCAGAACCCTTCATGTGGCAGTACCTCCTGTTGTTAAACTGACTTTTTTTTTTTTTTTTTTGGAAAGTGAAAAATATCAGATAAACAGATATCTAGAAACTGGTATTTTAGAAAGAAGAAAAGTCTCTTTCCTAGCCTATTTAGGGAAAAACATAAGCCTAGCAACTGTAAACTTTGTTATCTGTATGTGTTCATTAGAAATAGTGATCTATCTACAATAGCCAATTTCTATTCAGCTGTGATTTTTGAGCCCAAGTTATGATGAAATTGTGGAGTCATTTCACTTATAAATTATGAACTAGCTACTTCCATTGGAAGGTTTTTAGTTTCTTTCATTTTCTCACATGAATATATGTACAGATGCTAATTAACAACCACATGTGATCACCTCAACTAAAATAATAGAATATTATTTCAATAAACTGGCAGTGTCCAAAGGATAGTTTTATAAGGCTGCGTTTCTCAACTCACATTTGTCTCTCTTCCACTGCAAACAAATCTGAGAATGTAATTGTTGGCCAATGTTTCTGGAATCCATTTTTTTCTGATTTTGAAAGGAACGGTAGCATTTGTCAGCCAGCTTTGCTTGTACATTCCGGATGATAAAAAACTGTAACAAGATAATAACAATGTCTCTGGATAATAGGGCAGCATTAAAAAGAGCATGACCATGACAGCATAATACTTTGATTCTTTCTCCATTCGATAGAAAAGGTTTGGTTAAGTTCCAGCCACAGCCTTACAGCTCTGCTCACAATTTCTGAAAAGGTCCAACTGATGTGCAAGTGAATGGCCCCATCCAACAGGCCCGCTGGTGGGCTGCATCAGCAGATGTTCTCTAGTTATAAATGATATTAACTCCGACCAGCCTTGTACTGTAACTGTTGTGATTGCTCGTCCTTATTGTGTATCCTGTTCACAGTCATTTCACCTCATGTTATATGTGTCTTCACTGTAGTAGGTCAACTGCTGCTGCTACCCCGTCAACTCCGCCTACGCTTCTCGCTCTGATGGAATACCGGAGTTGACGGGAGAGCACTCAGCGGTTGATTTATCGCGTCTTCACTAGACGTGATAAATCGACCCCTGCTGGATCGATCGCTCTGGAGGTAAGTGTAGACATGCCCTAACGGTACATCTACAGTGGCAAAAAAAAAAAAAAACCTGCAACAGAAATTCTCAGAGTCCTGGTCAACTGACTCAGGTTTGCGCTATGGGGCTAAAAATAGCAGTGTAGATGTTCACACTTGGTCTCAGAGCCCGGGCTCTGAGATGCGCCACCCTTGCCAGGCTTCACAACCCAGCCCAAGTGGGAATGCCTACACTGCTATTTTTAGCCCATAGCGTGAGCCTGAGTCAGTTGACCCAGGCTTTGAGACTCACAGCCCCGGGTTTTACTTTGCAGTGTCGATATACCTAGTGTGGCTATTCGCACTAGCAGATAGCTTATTGGCACATACAATTGTAGTAACTGTGCACACAAATCTTTGCCTGTAATTCTAGTCATTGGTCTGTTTGAAAACCTGGCCAAGTGAGTCCTTCACTCCTTGTGATTCTGTTTCTGCAGCCACTTTACTTCCTGCCCAATTTATTCCATTCATCTTCCTCACTTTTGGATGTTTATTGTTTCAGAGCCTGTTGCAGTATTTTCCTCCCTTCAAATTTTCACTAAGGCTTTATGGGGGTTTCTGATCACTGCTGATATGACAGTTTGGTGAAGATGAAGCTTCTCTCTAGGGATCTGTAGAAATACAGAATGTATCTGTGTTTCCTACTGACTTTTTAAGTGTTATTTGTTTTTTAGTAGGTTTGCTTGTATCCTGAGTCTGGGTGTTAATGTGGTTGAAATCTTGGAGTAATACTATACAGAAGAAAAATGTGTTTTATTAGTAATAAATCAAGATCAGAACTATATTTGGATTAAAATTAGATTTAGGTTTTGGGTACAAGGTAAATATCAGGGGTAGGGTTCAGGTTTGGAAGTGGATTCAACAGCACCAAATTCTTACAAGATTTTTGCTTTAAAGGGAGGCAGTCTTGTAAGATCATTTGAACATTTTCACCATTTCAGGCTGAAATCTCATAAGTATAAATGTTTTTGTGAGATTTCAGCTGTCTGAGCTAAACCTAGGAAAATAGATCTCTTCTGTTTTGGATCTCAATCAGAACCCCAGATTATAGGTGCATGCTGGATGTGTGATAATTTGCTGGTCAGGTTTGAGTTTCACAAACCAAAAGTAGAGTGTGGTTAGGATCTGAGCTCCATTTTACATGGATTGCTGCCATTTGTCAGTGGCTTTATCTTCTGCCCATCTCTTGTCTATTGTTCTTATCAAATTTGTTTCTGGCCTTCTAATCTTTGTGATAGAGGGAGAGACTGTTACTTTGCTTAAGATGGTACCATGATCTGTTGACATCATATACATAATAAAATAATAATACCCTTCTCAGCTTGTTAAAGGCATTTGACATACCAAAGGAGTTGATGAGTTCCATAACTTTGCATAGTTTTCATTTTAATACAGGAAAGTGGGATTAGAATGCCTATTCAATCTTTTTGTGCAAACATAAATAGTCAAGAGCTCTTCTATTCTAATCTAATTTGACAAAGAAAATATGTCTGTATATTATGTCCATAATATATGTAATCTCAGCCCAGAAAAACATGGCATTTTCCATCTCACGTATCTTATGCCTATTTGCCTCTAAAATAATTGGCAGAATCCTCAAGGAAGTTGTGTTGCAGCATCTAAATATTTTGTTTTATTTGTCTGATTTGCATTTGGTTTGTGGAAAACTGCACATTGCCAGGTCAATGGCCAAAGGGCATTCTTTTTACAGCTGCCTCCTCCTGTTTATCTTTATCTGTCAGTAGAGTAAACTGTCTTGTGCTTGTTTAGAAACCGTTGTATCTTACACTGTCCTCTCTCTGTGCTTTTGTCTGTCCATAAGCAAGCAAGGGTTATACTCAGTTTTTATTGGTACTTAAAGAGACCAAATTCTGCATGAGTAGGTAAAACTCCCATTGACTTCAATGGGAAAACAGATCATGCCAAATTCAGAGGCTCTGATAGATGGCGTGGGTAAAACTCGTTTCACCCAGATGGACTACCTTAGACATGCCTAAAATGTGTAAGGGTGGGAGCAATTTAATTTACCCGTTCTTGCACCCTCCTGTTCCTTGCTTTTCTTGCTACATTCCTCTATGCTGTTCCTTCAGCATGTTAGTTACATCATCACAGATTGATTCTAACAACCAGTCAGGGCCGGTGCTTCCATTTAGGTGACCTAGGTGGTCGCCTAGGGCCTCAGGATTTGGGGGGTGGCATTTTGCCACCCTCAGCGGCGGGGGGTCCTTCCGCGCTCCAGGTCTTCGGCGGCAATTCTGCGGCGGGTCCTTCACTCGCTCCGGGACCCGCCGCCGAAGTGCCCCAAAGACCAGGAGCGTGGAAGGACCCCCCCGCTGCAGAATTGCCAACGACGACCGGGAGCGCGGAAGGACCCCCGCCTAGGGCGCCAAAAACCCTGGCGCCGCTCCTGCAACCAGTTAGATTCAGTTGACTGAATTCAGAGGCAATGTGTAAGGGAAAGGTGAATTATGTGCTAGTAAGTAGGTGTGAGGCTAAGTGGATCTTAGGGCCCAGTTCTTCAACCTTTGCTCACACAGGGTAGTGCTTTATTGAGGGGAATAGTCCCAGTGAAATGTGCTTAGTTCCACTGCGCCTACTCAGGCAAAACTCCCTCCCACAATGGACCAAATCAGAGGTGAGTCTAAGCTGATATTACTCAGTATGAGACAGGGTTGAGAGTCAGACCCTCATGTAAGCAAGTCTAAGGATTTGTCTACACTACAGGGTAACCTGGTTGTAACCCGGTGTCATAGATGCACACTACAGCAATGCAAGGACTTCTTTCATCACTGTAGTAACTATCTCCCCAAGCAATAAGAGAAGAATGCTTCTGTCGACCTAGCCACATCTACATTCGGGGTTAGGTTGGCTTAACTACACCTCCTGAGCCCCGTAGTTATATCAATCTAAGTTTTAAGTGTAGACCAGGCCTTAGTGCATCTAAGTCTAAGGTAGGCCACAGAGACTCTAGAAACTGTAATTCACCTCTGAACCTGGCACATTAAAGGGGAAAGTTTTGCCTCAATAGGGACTGTAGGATCTTGCCCCGAGTGTACCCAATTAAAGAGCTTCCTAGTCATGTGTATAAATCTCCAACATGACAGCTACATAATGGAAACTGAATGAATTGTTGCTATTCCACTTAATGTGCCATTTGGAGTTTGCTCTTTTAAAATGTGTACACACTGTAAAATTTGGTCTCGTGTTTTTAATGTGTATGCAATTGTCTAACTGTGCTTTCTTAGAATATGGAGATATATAGAACCCTTTTCTGGCTAAATATTATCTTGATGGTAATTGATCAAATTTGATCCGTTTATTATTCCAAAAATGTTTCTCCAACTGTTAGTGCTGCAGGGACAACTTGATATGTGAACACTGAAGCTGTGTTTGCTTCATACAATACATCCTCCCTGGTGATCACCAAAAAGATTCTGGAATCAGAACTCATCTGGCAATTTTGTTTAAGATTCATTAGGAAGAACAGATGGCAGCTTGTTCTTCTGAAGATATTGGGCTTTATAATGCTAAAAGTGTGTGGGGTGGTGGTGGGAGGAAGTCTACTTTTCAGTGGTAAGTAGAACTGGGGAACACATAGGGCCAAGCTGTGATGCTGCTATTGACACTGAGTAAAATCTTGTTCACAAAGGTCCATTAAGCTCAATGAGACCACTCATGGAGTAAGGTACTATCCGGTGTGAGAAAAAGGTATGACGCAGTCTGGCCTCTAGGGAGAGCAGAGGTACAGTTAGCAAGGGACAAAGTCCATGCTGTCTCTTACCCTTTTTTGCTCCCTGATTTTGTGCTCCAAAAGCACCACACACAACAAGTTCATCTCCTGCCCTAAAACTCACATCTCCCACAACGCTTATTATCTATAACCCTGCACTGAAACACATTTCATTTCCTATAGTGATACTTATATATTTTATAAGTAAACAAAAGCAGTAACTAGTAATGCATGTACGATGCAACCAGCTTTAACCGCTCACGTCTGAAGGGCTGTATTCCTCCTCCTTTTATCTGCCCAGGTGCTCTCCCCATATCTGTTAGTTTTATGACATCCCTTGTCTAACTTTAGATTGTCAACCTCTGCAGACAGAGAGATAATTTTTAATATTTTTCTGTAAGCACTATGCACACCTATGGCATAATACTAATGTCATTTTTTCCCTGGCTATACATACAATTTAAAGGAGGAGCAGACATTTTAAAAAAAGAAATACAAACTGATTCAGAGTGGAGTATCCAAATCTGAATTATTTTTTGCTAGAACTAAGTACAGGTGCTAAAACATCTGTTCTCCCTTTGGGCTTGAAGAATCCACTGTTGGCTAGTACTTAGAAAATCTCTCTCTGCTCCATAATGCATTTCGCACACAAGGTTTAACACTGAATTGTTAGAATCCCTCCAGCACCTTTACTTCAAAACAGAAGTAATTTTTCAATTTATCAAATGAATTATAACATGATTTTCCAGACTTTCTGTAATGAGGAAGTAATGATAATGCTGTGATTAACGTTTTAATATTATTTAATGGTCTCTCTCTTTTGCCTAATACTATGAATTAAAATGTTGCCCTCTTTTCATACGAGTATCTCCCGTATTTGTAATATATAATTACCATTATCGTTTGAATCACCATGGTCAGCATACTTGATTTTTTACAATATATGGACAGGAAAGCCCAAGTGGAGTCTGAGCTAAAAGGGGATATTGAAATTAATGTGACTTACTCATATCCTGTGGGGAGAAAGTAGGTTCCAAGGACTTCAGCAGTGGATGGTCTTTACTCCCCCAGCCTCAATGCACTGCCTGAGCAGTACAGTGTATATGAAGATACAATCTGTGGTTGCTAGTCCAGGTAGACTTCCTGCCATAAAAACATATTCCAGAATAGCTCTAACACTAGAGCGTCATGGAAGCTGCATTGTAAGTGTCAGCTTCTGGCACCAGAAAAGCAGCAACTACTCTTGTTCCTCAGACAAAGAAAGTTCCTCAACACACATTTAAGCTCACTGTGGGAGAACAATTCTCCTTACATGTATCAAAGAAGAGATTTGTTTGACAAAAAGGTATTTGATTTAAAGTCAGCTCTCTGGATAGTTTTGGCATTTGTCCTCAGAAGAACATCACAGTTATGATGCACATGCTACAATATGTACATGAAACTAACAGGTTTTTGGAAGACAAACACTTTTTGCCAAATCCTGAAGCTATAACTCACTTTTTTACTCACTGACTGCAATGATGTCTTTACTAAGACAACGTTTTCAAGTTTTGGCCTTGCTCCTGCACTTTAGGGAATAGAGTTTATATCACAAGACCTCACAAAATCCTTACAAAGTCTTCAAAGTCTCAAGCTGAGGCCTTTCAGTCTGTAATCAGCAGATGTAGACAACCACCGTCTGGGCATGACTAAGCTAGTTTTACAGCAGATAAGCTCAAGCCATATTTAATTTTCATTTCACAATGTGCTCATATTTTAGTATGCTAGTGTGAGATGCAGACAGAAAACTGGCCATTGTGGCCCCCGCATCTCCCCTAAATTGCTAGGTTCGGTATGCTCATGGACACAGCTAATTATGCTCATGTACTGGAGCAATCTTGCTAACAAATTGAGCAACAAAAAGTTGAGAAAGAGATGAGGGGAAGGAACAAGCAGCTTCTGGGGATGTTCCCTGAGCCAATGACTATTATACATTTGTAATGAAATAAAATCATAATAATGGGAGCCTAGGAACACAGACATGACATCCTAAAGCACTTTACTAATAAGATAAAATAACAATTCACACTGGTCATCAGTGAAATGCAGCTAGTTCTGGGGTAGAACATGACAACTGTTTAACAGTGCATAACAACACACACACACACGTGAAACAGAAAGTTAAGATGAAAGCCATTTGCTAGTGAAGCTAAAGGGGAGGAATTCAGGTAGGCAGAACATAATTTTGCAAGTTAGAATTTGGCCAGAACACTAGGGTTAGCTCCCCTGATCTTGTGAACGAACAAGTAACAAGTATAAAATGTATAAGGCCTACTTTTAAAAGAAACTGGCTTGAGTTTGTGCATAATTTGTTACCCAGTGTTTGCACATGCAACTATCACAACTGTCTGCAAACCTGGCTAGGTAGGCACTTAACTAGCACTTTGCACACACAAGTTTAAGATCTGCATTTGCAATAACTGTGCACACATGAAGGCAGACAATTGTAAGAACAATTTATCACACAGAGGCCTCAGGCTGTCATCTTTAAATATTTGGTTCTAAATGGCCACACGTAGTCAGAACCAAAGATTTGCAATTCACCTGAAACACAGCATCTCCAGAAGCACACTGTCCTCTTAAGAGTGGTTAAGTGGAGCAGTGGTTCAGTACAGACTCAGTAGAAAGTGATTCAGGGGATGGAACTTTAGCAGCAATACTGCTGCACCTATTTGTCAGTGGAGATCTCCTGTTTACTCTGCCAACCCTCCTTCTCTTGGGTGCTGAGAAGATCACACACAAGCATGGCCTTTGGAAACAATCCACTGATAAAATACACTCACTATTTACTGAGCAGCACACCTGTGTTGTGTTGCCTTACAGCCCTCTTCAAACATCACTCTTGGTCTGTCCCAATTATGTTGCCTCCATTGATCTGACACCACTAACTTCAGTGGATGCTGGATTGGGCCTCAACATTTCTGCCCTAAACTCTGAAATAACCAGAGACTGCTTCCAGAGAATCCTTCCTGGGGTCTTACTCTGAACCCAGTGAATGCTGGGACAGGGCTGTGGGAGTTAGTGCTGTATGGATACTCATGCAAGGCAGACATCAATGAAACTCTCAGTTATGTGCTTCACTGAGTGCCTTGACTTCAGGAGCTCAGTAACTGTGTGCATTGTTCATCTTTTCCTGGTTTCTTAGGCGAAAAGCTTCACATGTGCAAATATTATGGAAGAAATTGCTGTAAAATATGTTTATACCAAGTTTGGAATAAATGCATCATAGCCAGAACATTCACCACATCCTTCATAATCACTTCCCAGCTGCTCCAGCACACTGCACCTGGAGCTTGTTGTCCATCTGCTTAGCAGTGGAGACTCCCAATTTCAAATCTATGTGCTCCTAAGAACTTTTAAAAATGCTTGGGTGAAATCCCAGCCCCATTGAAGCCAATGGGAGTTTTGTGGTTGACTTCAATAGGATCAGTATTCTACCCGTTGTCTCTCCTAGTATAAGGCAATAAAATAATTATGTGCTACAATAAAAACCAATTAATTATAAACACGAGCAGACAAAGAAATATAGCCAGAAAAAAATTAAAAATGCACTTTTGTCACTAATATTTATTGAAGCATTTTATATTAGTAAGTTTGGAGGCCTTCAAAGTGCTTTTATTTAATGGTTGAATAGCACTTTTCCACTCTAGTTGTAATTGGTAAAGAACTGGGTGTGGAATAATTTCTATTTGGCAACTAGTTCTTGGTGGGAGAAGAGGTAAGTGTGTTATGATTAAATCACATGTAATAAAAGAACAGAAAGCCTCCAGCCAGCCTAAATGAGATATGAATAGTCAATTGCTCAAGTCCTTTCCCCCGGAGCAGGGAATCAAATTCATAACATCAGACAGCTGATGGAGGGAGAGACCTCAGATGTGCCTCACTAACTTCAAGTTGGCATGTCTTTTTGGCATCCAAAATGTGCTTGTAAAATAGAGGGGGGGGGGAGTTATTGTGAAACCCACTGTAAAAGTGTAGCTTTGTTTTCCTGGCCTCTGCTCCTTCTTGTTTTACTTCCATTTAATTTAACTGTTTACACTGTGTGCTGAAAGTAGAACACCTGACAACATCCATTTGTTTTGGAGTTTCCAGTGGCTGTCATGCAGAATGTTTTGGCGTTAGCAGCATCGTTTCTAGACTCCATTAGCACAATGAAACCCAAGTCTCTCCCTAGGCCAAATAAATGGGCTTTGCAGAAGGCAAATCCATGGGGTTCAGAAGATGGAATATTCCCTTTAAAAGTTGAAATATTCCCTTTAAAAGTTGAACTTCACATTCATTATACTCTCCCCTGACACACATACCCCATGGGTCATTTCCTCCTCAGGCTTTCTTTAGCACAGCTGCATCTGGACTATCTACTTTGTAACTAGGAATGCAGAGCTGTAGTCCATCTACACTGTGACTGACAACAATCAATATTAGATGCACTAGACAGAGGAAGGTACATAACTCCCATATTACAGATTGAGCTGGTCCTTTAAGAGACATTAGGCCCTCCTATCAATTTTGAATCTTTCCCCTCAGGCTGCCCTTATATTCCCCAGCAGGCCTGGTGCCTGTCATATGCTCCCATTACAATTCACGGGCTGGGAGATGAACTAGTGACAAGCAACCGTGAACCTAGGGCTTCCTTTTTACCAGCTCACCTGCAAAAGCCCATAATAGATAATTATGGAATAACCAGTTAGTAGTAGTTAGCATATACACGGAAGCATGAGGATTTATGGAGGTTTTTATCCTATCTGGATAAATGACAAATAAGACTCTTGGTGTGTTTTGGATTCTGACCCCTACTTCTCAGAGTTCAGGTACAGTCAGGGGGGATTTGGTGTTTTAGTGTGGGAGTGGCTCTCTGATAGCAAATCAACATGGGAGTCCCTATATCAGTTCCATGTGTTGCAGTTATTAAAGCAAAACTTGAAAATATGCTACAGCTTGCTACTCTGTGCATTAAATTAAAAGCAAAGTCACCCTTTAAAAAAACAACAGCTTATAGTGGGCTTACTGCAGCTTATTACTGAGGAGTTACCATAAATCGTAATCATGTTGGGCTGCTCTCTTCTCGGCTTATTGCTGCCCCAGGCCCAGTGAGACTAAACAAAATACTCATATGATTTGTTAGTAGGAGAATTGCCACATTTTCCCAGAGCCCAGCTAAGAAGGAGAGAGAGCGAGCCTACTGAAAAAGCAGAAGGGGAGGGAAGAGGATATTTTGCTTCCTTCACACTCTTGCTGCACAAGGCTGATTGCCCTAAAGCAGCCCAGATTAGTTTTTCATATATGTTTAGGTTAAATATCTTAATTGTTCTTGAGAATCCAGTGTTATCTTTCTAGATATTTATTTGTACAACTTGGAGACAGCTGATTTCATTTCCCATCTGTTTCTTTGCTGGCTGCATTGTGGGAAATGCTGTGTCATAAAACTGAAATACACAGACTCAAGAAGCCAGGAGTATGCAGACATTTCCCCCATCTCACACTTAGATGCTGAACTGTTTGATTAGAAGACTTTATGGGCAGCCTATGATATAGCAGAGGGCTGGGTTTTCGGGTGTTCCTTGCCTACCGACATTCTGCACTCAGTGGTAGAAACGAAGTCAAACAAACAAAGTCTTTGAGTACGTTCATTGAGTTATAGGTGCCCTAACACAGATTGTATATTAGGGTGTTTTTCTTCCCTCTGAGCCTATGGTGCATATTGTAAACAACAGCATATATGATTCTGTGCCTCTCTAGTGTGTAATCAGGAAAAGGATGTTAACATTATCATTGTCCATGTCCCCTGTCTCTGATATTAGGTCACTACATTTTAGCTTCCTGGTGTGTAAATGAGGTGGAAAATAACCTTGTAATTAGAGTCAGGGACTGGTTGTCCAGAGTCCTGGGCTCTCTTCACTATTCTGTGGCTGATCTCGGACAAGACACTTAATTGCCTCAGGTTACCCTGTGCAACACTTACCTCTCAGGGGTGTTGTGAAGATTAATTTAACAAATATTTATAAGGGGCTTTGAAATCCCCATATGAAAGGTGCTGTAGATATGCCAATTTTGAAACATGGGTACCTAAAATTAGGCCCCTAAATACTTGTATTAGGCTCCTGAGTGCTGATTTAGGCTCCTACCTTTAGATACCCAGGTTTGAGAATTAATCACATGAGTACACTTGCTATAGTAACACCTAATATAACACTTGTGCTTGGCTTCCGTATAAATTGTAGAAAAGAGGGTGGAGTGAACTTTACTTCAGCATATCTGGTAACAGTTCCCTGCAAACTATATCTAATATATTGTAAGGTATTGATTTTCCAATATAAACTTACAGCAACTAATACAGGTACAGAATGTTCTCTGTTCAGAACACTTCTCTCACAGAAGGAAATCTCACTACCAATGGGCCCGGTCCTGTTAGCCTGACTCCTGCATGTAGTTTAGTTGGTTACAATGAGGATTATATGCATCAGAGAGGTGAGAAAGACTGAGCCATATTAGATTCCACAGGGCTGTGTGCTGCTGAACCCCCAGATGCTACAATTGGTGTGTCTGGTACACCTTATGGGGGGACATTCAGGCACAAAACAGATCAGAAGGTATGCTGCAGAATGCCATGACTGACACCTTGAAAAGGCTGAGTTAGCAGAACTCCGATCAGTGAACTTCCCTGACTGTCAAAACACCTTCCAGTAACAATAGAAGAAAGGGAGAAAAGTGACCTCTTCTCTCCATGGTTATAGAGAAAGAAATGCTGTGTTGCACCCACTCTCTGAAAATCAGGCCCTTTTAGTGTGTCTCAAAATGGCAGTCTAAAAATGGAGGTACTCAAAACCACTAGTCACTTTGGAAAATCTTGGCCTAGGACTCCTCTGGGCCATTGTGAGGATGTATGGAACTCAGACCTGAAGCTTTCTGCTGATTCACTGTCTATGCACCTGGACTTCTGTGTCTGATTCATGTTCATTAGCCGTTTTGATAAAATCTTCCTGGTTTATGTTTGGATTTACCAGTCTGGCTCTTGGAGAGACAGAATTAATCAGTGTCTGAAGAGAAACAGCAGTAGGTTTCTGCAGTGCCTCAAGATCCTTCATCATGGCCAGAGAAAGTTCATTATATGTCTTGCCTGTTGCAGTTGATGTTATTTAAGAACATGCACTGTTCATTACATTTATATTGCATAATAAACACAATTAGCACCTCCCTGTCCATGTTTGATGCAGGAAAAGAGTCTATCAGCCATCCCGCATACAGGCCTTTGTTGTTAACAAGCATTCTATTAAAACAACAAATCACAAATACATTTTAATCCAGAGAAATGGAATCCATTCTCCCAATGCTGTCCCATTAAAGTGTCTGTCCTGATTAACTGCATCCCACTTAAGTGGCTTTGCCTGTACAATGAAATCAATGTTTTTCTATTTGATGCATAGAATTAGGTACGTACGTCCCATTTACTTATCACAAGCTGTTTGTTTTCCCTTTACTTGTTGCCTGTGGAGTTATGAGCAAAAGGTCCTCATATCTTTGTTAACAAAACATGTTTAAGGTGTCCAGGGCAGCCTTAGTTTATGTTGGGTATCTGTACTATTCATGAAGACCTGTAGAATAGAGCGCAGGAAATTCACTTTATTTATCAATGGGAAACTGATATTTTCCCTGAGTACAATATGGGATGAGTATTCTTGAATGGAGGACAGAATCTTGTTAGCTGTGGCCGAACTTGTATGATTATATCAGGATTGGGCACACGGAGCCTTTTCCTCATTTGCACCCCTCTGTTCAGTGACTGACCAAATTGCAGCCTTTGTGCTCTCCCAAGTGCAACGACTACATAGGTCTACAACCCAAGGCCACTAGCCTCTCCAAAGAGGCGTGGAGGAGGCAGAGCAGAGCTGGCCAGACATGGAGGGGAGTGCACACTGCATTCTCCTCAGACGTGGCATAGCAGCTGCACTCCCCAGGAGCTCCTTGAGGCATTATTCTTCTTGTGGCAATGGCCTCCCACAGTTCCATGCCTTACCAGTACAATCTGGCCCTTTGTCTCATGTTCTATTCAAGCCAATTCTCTGCACAGCATTGGCAAGAAGATGTACAAGATGACCTAATGGTGCAGGTCTTTTCCATCTCCAACTTCTATGATGCATATGACAACGGTTTTCCCTTGCTCCTTTAAAACACTAACAATATCCAAAAATTCAGAGAAAATCTTAGTAAAAGCTGTGGTTTCTCTCTGTTACAAGCAATGGGAGTTGTACTGAAATTAATTTATTTAGATAGAGATTTCAGTTACTTTCTGGAATAGGTTGTCCATAATATCTGCCTAATACAGTAACAAATATAAATGCCCTCATATATCTTTCACATATTGAGCAAATTGATGTTCATATCTCAGTGAGTACAAAGCCTGAAAGCACAAATGTCTCTGGAAAACTGTCTTCAATGGTGAGTAATCCCTCATCTTCTTCCATGGTCCTGAAATGCTGCATCAACTGACACAAACATAACTGTGTGCGCCTATCTTCCCCTTTTCAGCTTGTACCTCCTACTCTTGGTGAAAATAAAATTGATCTTTAAAGCTACACTTCAATCACCTTGTTAAATGAAAGAGGACATTGTACTGGCTCAGAAGGCAAAATGGAAACTAAGGGCTACAGGAGAAAAAGAGGGTGAATGCTTTGATCAAATCCCGGGTTCGTTTTTCAGCAGATGTAATCGGAACCATGTGCTGAAAATGGAAAACAGGATTTTCAGCTGTTCTTTAATTAACTAGAATAAAAATGATGGCCTAACTTCACTTTTTACCCAGCGGCACTTTCCATAGTGCTTACTACTATGGTAAGGAGCACTGTAGAAATGTCCATTACATAAAAATAAAACTAAGTAAAAATATTCAGGCCCTGCAAACACTGCTGGAGTTGACCTGCAATCTGTGGAGCAAATTCTTCTGTTGGATACTCATATACAATTCCCAATGAAGTAAACAGGAGATTTGCATGCATACACGAAGGTAGATTTTGGCCCTTTGTAATACTACTAGATGATGACACATGTGCCTGCATGATAAAACTTTAGAGACAGTGGAAGTTTTAATATTAAATGTTAAAATAATCCATTTATTCCTCAATTTATTCCCTAACTGCCCCAGAGGACTCTTTGGCAAAGGCCCTGGGGCTGTAACCCTCACCTATAGAAGGCTTGAGTCTACAGAGATTTACTCATGCACTTAACTTTACACACTGTGAATAATCCCATTCATTTGGGACTACTCATAGTGCACAAAGTTAAGCACATAAATAGATCTTTGCAGCACTGGGGCGTAAGTAAACCTTACTCATTCAAGTAGTTCCATTGTAGTCAGTGGGACTACTCTCATGAGGAAGGGTGTTGGAGCATTGAGCCATGGCTCTATTAGATTAAACAAGCAGGACGTGTGATAAAAAACCACCAGTAGTGGGAGACAAATTGATTTACACATGTGAAACTCCCAATTTTTTTAAAGCCTTTTGGAAGATGTGTATGAATTTTATTCTGTGATCAAGTTAATAGAATCATCTTAAATATAAGTTTCTTCTAATGTATATTTTTGTTGAAAGCAGCACAGAAAATATTTATAATATCAAATGCAATTCCACAGCAAAAATAGAACAGGAATAACAGTAAAAAATGGAAATATATCTATCCTTTCCTGTCACAGAAAGGAAATAACATGCTGTTGTTCATCTTCTTTTTTTTCAGTGCATTAGTAAACTACTCACCCAAAATATTACCACATCCATTCTGTGCAGGCAGCTATGACTTGCTCAGTACATGGGAGTCATGATAGAATCTGGGAAAACTGATAAACTGCAATTTATGGTTACAACACAGCATGCTCCTGGAATATGCATGCTTTTGCTTTCTATAGGCAACATTGTATACCTTGGGTAGACAAACCCCATCTGCTGCTATGCCTAGAACTCATGGTAAGCAGGCAGTCTCTTAGGGATCCTGCATTATTTCCAGGTTTTTTTGGGGGGTGGTTCACCTCAAAGAAATGAGTTTTCGGGTGTTGGCCTTGAATGGGAGGGTGGTCATTTGGGAAATAAGGAAGAGGGAGTGAGGTCCAGATATTGGCAAGCATTGCATGGAAAAAGGTTTGATGACGGTTGGAAAGATGCCAAAGGGATATTTAGGAACAAGGTTTGGTAGAAGCATAGGCTGTGGGAAGGGAGGACAAGAGAACGAAAGCAGAAATATAGTTATTGGCGAGTGGTGCAGAACAACGGCGTTGAGAACAAAAAGGCTGAATGGGAGGCATGTAAAAGGTGACTGGAGGAGGAAGGATTCCAACTGAAAAGATGGTCCTCGTTTATGTAGTGTTCGTTTTATGAGGGCAGTCATTTCCTGGCTCTCCTTTTTTAAACTCAGTTTTGCTCAGAAAAACACTCACAATTGTTGGGGCCCCTGAGCGTGTGCATGTATTTTTAATCCACTTTTGTTTTCCTACCATTTTCATTTCATTTTTTTCCTCAATTTTTTCCCCATACAGTATGGCTGGCAAGCCTTTCAAAAAGCTGTTTTGCTAAAATTTTGCAGCAATATCAGAATTACCCTGTGTCAAGGCTTTTGAATTTTAGATCACAGGACTTCCCCGCCCCCATTGACTAATAGTCTGCTAGGAAGGCAGTAATGCAAAACTGTCTCAGTCAACTGGATTGCATTTAGCATTTCAAGAGTCATGTATATACTCAGTAGTTTATATGTTACAAGGTACAAAGCAAGAAGAAATAATATGTTGAGCATCTAGTGTATACATTGGTTTGTATATATTAGAAAGAGTGATGGCTTTTGAGAACAATAATGGGAAAGGCCAAAATATTATCTCAAAATCAAGGTAACCTTTCTTTCTCAAAGGCATGTTTTATGCAGCAATCACTCAAGAAAACAGTAACTATTTAGTTTATTACACTTCTCTCTCTCTCTCTCTCTCTCTCTCTTTAAAAAATGCTGTAAATCTTTCAGACCTTAAAGATTTGTTGAACAAACCCAGACTTCAAATGATGAATTGTTATGCATAAAAACATATAATCTAAGTAGTTATTTTTAAAGCATAAAACACTGCAGAAGTCCAAAAATGTAATGAAAGACAGCATGTTTTCCCCAGTGTAAAAGAGTTACACGTTTTACCCTTCCTTAATGTACATTTATAAAGTACTGTTTCAACCAAAGAAAACACTTAATTGGGGAATGAAGGATGGTGTTTGAGCTTTAATCTGAGTTTCTTCACTTTGGTCGCCTTCTTGAAAAATTTCTATTTTTTTAATTAGATTTTCTTTGTCCTGTGTTTTTGTGTAATCCCATACTGCTGCAGAATTTAAACTTTCATTTCAAAATTTATACATCTCTCTC
Organism: Terrapene triunguis; assembly: GCF_002925995.2. Classification (NCBI taxonomy): domain Eukaryota; kingdom Metazoa; phylum Chordata; order Testudines; family Emydidae; genus Terrapene; species Terrapene triunguis. The sequence goes on along the minus strand of NW_020664420.1, from coordinate 44,759,201 downwards.
TATTTGTTGCTAGGCTCTTATCATTGTGAAGAGAAACTGGATATAAACTGAAGCAGTGATGACAATGAGATTCCATGCACACAGTGGGAAAGGCCATTATAGGAATCAAGGGATATTGTGAAGATCTGTTTGCAGAATTTCATCCTGTCATGGAGTGTAGCATTTTATGGCACCACAAGAAGACTCACAACCATCACTAATTAGATTGGAACAGCATTTGCTCAGCTTGGACTATAAGACACTGGACGTATTCGGCCAGATTTACTCCTGTAGCTATAGTGGTGGAAGAGTTCTGAGGATAAATTGGACCTCACAGCCTTTAAGGCCAGAAGAGACATCATCTAGGTTGACCTCCTGCACATTGCAGGCCACAGAATCTCACCCACCCACTTCTGTAATAGAACCTAACCTCTGGTTGAGGGCACGTCTTCACTACCCGCCAGATAGCGATCGATCTATCGGGGATCGATTTATCGCGTCTACTGTAGACGCGATAAAATCGATCGCTCTGCTGTCGACTCCGGAACTCCACCGCAGCGAGAGGCGGAAGCGGAGTCGGCGGGGGAGCAGCAGCGGTCGACTCGCCACCGTCCTCACAGCCAGGTAAGTTGTGTATCTTAGGTCGACCCTCCCCCCCCCCCCTGTAGTGTAGACCTAGCCTGAGTTACTGAAGTGCTCAAATTATGATTTAAAGGCTTAAAGCTACAGAGATTCCACCTTTCACTCTAGTTTAAACCTGCAAGTGGCCCGTGCACTATGCTGCAGAGGAAGGTGACCCCCCCCCAGGATCTCTGCCAATCTGACCCATGGGAAAATTCCTTCCTGACCCCAAATATGGTGATCAGTTAGACCCTGAGCATTTTGGCAAGACCCAAACAGACAGAAACCTGGGAAAGAAGTTTCTGTAGTAACTCAGAGTCCTCCCCATCTAGTGTCCCATAACCAGCCATGGGGGATTTTTGCTACTAGCAGTCACAGATCAGCTAAATGCCATTGTAGGCAGTCTCAGCATACCATTGTGACAGTCTGTACCCTATTATTACCCCTTTTACAAAACTATATTACATTTTGTACTAAGTCTACTGTGAAGCTATCATTCGAAACTCATGATTTGCTGATCATTACTGTCCTATAAAACATGTGTGGCAACATTGCAAAAGTTATAAGATTCCACTGTATGATATTACCCAGGATATGTCCCAACATATTCTGGAGGTCAGTCACAAACAAACTGCCCAGAGACAAAAGGTTAGCCAATGCCTCAGTGAGGTGTCAACAGAATCAAATGGCCCACCACCTGATTAAGTGACCACTCTTCAGCAGAAGAGAGGTAGTGGGCAAAAGATCTACATTTTGACAAAGAAGCAGCTTAAGGTTCCTGGACACATCAAATTTCTGTCTCCTGAATATCAGCTGGAGGTGATTCTTGTGCAAAACAGTAAAAAGGCACCCGAGGTTCGAGAACTGAAGGGGCACAGCTGTCCATCGGTCCAGATTGTACCCTGGGGAATGTCACAGCCATCCCCTCATAAACTTATTCAGCTCAGTCTTTAAGCCAGTTAGGTTTTTTGCACCTACTGATCCCCTTGGAGGCTGTTCCAGAACTTTACTCCTTGGATGGTTAGAAACCTTTGTGTAATTTCAAGCCTAAATTTGTTGATGGTTAGTTTATACCCATTTGTTCTTCAGTCAACATTGGTGCTTAACTTAAATAACTCCTTCTCTCTGGTATTTATAGAGAGCAATCACATCTCCCATCAACCGTCTTTTGGTTAGGCTAAACAAGTGAAGTCTTCCAGTCTCCTTCTATAAGATGGGCTACTAGGATGATCTGAGGAAAACCTCTCTCTGCACCTGCTCCAGTTTGAATTCATCTTTCTTAAACATGGGAGACCAGAATTGTACACAGTATTACAGATGAGGGCTCACCGGTTCTTTCTATAACAGTACTAACATTTGCCTGGTCTCTCCTGGAAACACCTCACCTGATACATCCTAAGATTTCATTAGCCTTTTTCACGGGTGCATCCATACAGGAATTTCACAAAAAGAGAGATTGATTTGTCCCCGGGTGGCAGTATCTCCATTGCCCTCATCCAGAGGTTCTGCCAGTGGAGGACAGCTTTAAATTCTGGCATTACATTTGATAGAATTTCCAACTTTAAGTTGAAAATTCTTACCAGTGGAAGCTGGCCAAGAAAGTCGCTACATTCCTCACATCTCTTAAGCCCCACAAAGGAGAGAGCTTCTTTCATGCATCGTCACATGGGCCCCCTGTAGAGACGGATACATAAAGAGTGGACTGGGTGCGGTAACACATGACTGGAGCACTGTCATGGATGGGTATAAACTGTTCAAGAAGGACAGGTGGGGGAGAAAAGGTGGAGGAGTTGCACTGTATGTAAGAGAGCAGTATGATTCAACAAGCTTTTCTCCAGTTTCATACTGGAGCTCTGAGCAGAATCTCTGGGTGAAGTTTAGAGGCGAGAGCAAAACGGGTGATGTCATAATGGCGTCTGCTATAGACCACCAGACCAGGAGGATGAGATAGACGAGGCTTTCTTCGGACAACTAACAGAAGTTTCCAGATCACAGGCCCTGGTTCTCATGGGGGACTTCAATCACTCTCACATCTGCTGCGAGAGCGATACAGCAGTGCACAGACAATCCAGAAAGTTTTTGGAGAGTGTTGGGGACAACTTCCTGATGCAAGTGCTCGAGGAACCAATGAGGGGCTGTGCTCCTCTTGATCTGCTGCTCACAAACAGAGAAGAATTAGTAGGGGAAGTAGAAGTGGGTGGCAACCTGGGCAGCAGTGACCATGAGATGGTTGAGTTCAGGCTCCTGACAAAAGGAAGAAAGGAAAGCAGCAGAATATAGACCCTGGACTTCAAAAAAGCAGACTTTGCCTCCCTCAGGGAACTGATGGGCAAGATCCCCTGGGAGGCTAATATGAGGGGGAAAGGAGTCCAGGAGAGCTGGCTGTATTTCAAAGAAGCCTTACTCCGGGTGCAGGAACAAACCAGCCTGATGTGCAGAAAGAATAACAAATATGGCAGGTGACCAGGTTGGCTTAACAGAGAAAACTTCGGTGAGCTTAAACACAAAAAGGAAGCTTACAAGAAGTGGAGACTTGGACAGATGACTAGGGATGAGTATAAAAATATTGCTCGAGCATGCAGGGGTGTAATCAGGAAGGCCAAAGCACAATTGGAGTTGAAGCTAGCAAGGGATGTGAAGGATAACAAGAAGGGTTTCTACAGGTATGTTAGCAACAAGAAGGTGGTCAGGGAAAGTGTAGGACCCTTACTGAATGGGGGAGGCTTAGTGACAGATGATGTGGAGAAAGCTGAAGTACTCAATGCTTTTTTTGCCTCGGTCTTCACAGACAAGGTCAGCTCCAAAACTGCTGCACTGGGCAGCACAGTATGGGGAGGAGGTGAGCAGCCCTCAGTGATGAAGGAACAGGTTAAGGATTATTTAGAAAAGTGGGACATGCACAAGTCCATGGGGTCAGATCTAATGCATCCGAGGGTGCTGAGAGAGTTGGCTGATGTGATTGCAGTGCCATTGGCCATTAAATTTGAAAACTCATGGTGATTGGGGGAGGTCCCAGACAATTGGAAATAGGCAAATATAGTGCTCATCTTTAAAAAAGGGAAGAAGGAGAATCTGGGGAACTACAGACAGGTCAGCCTCACCTCAGTCCCCGGAAAAATCATTGAGCAGGTCCTCAAAGAATCCATTTTGGAGCACTTGGAGGAGAGGAAGGTGATCAGGAACAGTCAACATGGATTCACCAAGGGCAAGTCATGCCTGACCAACCTGACTGCTTTCTATGATGAGATAACTGGCTCTGTCGATATGAGGAAAGCGATGGACGTGATATACCTTGATTTTAACAAAGCTTTTTGATTTGGTCTCCCACAGTATTCTTGCCAGCAAGTTAAAGTAGTATGGATTGGATGAATGGACTATAAGGTGGATAGAAAGCTGGCTAGATTGTCGGGCTCAATGGGTAGTGATAAACGGCTCGATGTCTAGTTGGCAGCCGGTATCAAGCTGAGTGCCCTGGGGGGTCGGTCCTGGGGCCGGTTTTGTTCAACATCTTTATTAATTATCTGGATGATGGGATGGATTGCACCCTCAGAAAGTTCGCGGATCACAGTAAGCTGGGGTGAGAGGTAGATATACTGGAGGGTAGGGATAGGGTCCAGAGTGACCTAGACAAATTGAAGGATTGGGCTAAAAGAAATCTGATGAGGTTCAACAAGGACAAGTGCAGAGTCCTGCACTTAGGACGGAAGAATCCCATGCACTGCTACAGGCTGGGGACTGACTGGCTAAGTGGCAGTTCTGCAGAAAAAGACCTGGGGATTATAGTGGATGAGAAGTTGGATATGAGTCAACAGTGTGCCTTTGTTGCCAAGAAGGCAAGGGCTGCATTAGTAGGAGCATTTCCAGAAAATCAAGGAAAGTGATTATTCCCTTCTATTCTACACTGGTGAGGCCACATCTGGAGTACTGCATCCAGTTTTGGGCCCCCCACTACAGAAAGGATGTAGACAAATTGGAGAGAGTCCAGCGGAGGGCAACGAAAATGATTAGGGGGTTGGGGCACATGACTTATGAGGAGAGGCTGAGGGAACTGGGCTATTTAGTCCACAGAAGAGAAGAGTGATGGGAGATTTGATAGCAGCCTTCAACTATCTGAAGGGGGTTCCAAAGAGGATGGTGTTAGGCTGTTCTCAGTGGTAGCAGATGACAGAACAAGGAGAAATGGTCTCAAGTTGCAGTGGGGGAGGTCTAGGTTGGATATTAGGAAACACTATTTCACTAGGAGGGTGGTGACGGACTGGAATGGGTTACCTACAGAGGTGGTGGAATCTCCATCCTTAGAGGTTTTTAAGGCCTGGCTTGACAAAGCCCTGGCTGGGATGATTATTTGGTGGTGGTCCTGCTTTGAGCAGCGGGTTGGACTAGATGACCTCCTGAGGTCTCTTCCAACCCTAATCTTCCATGATTCTATGACTGGGGGCAGAGCAGCATAGGTAAATAGACCTAGAGTTCCAGAACCCAGTATAGAGATGCAGTTACCCATACTGAAAAATGATCAGTGTTCATATAGCACAAGGCATGTTCAACGTCACATGTTTTTCTGCCCAACTCTCAGCTTGATTCTTCACACCTTCAAAAAAGTAAACATTCTCTAGGGATTTATTACATTTGTCAATTGACTGCAACACTTGCTATTTATATAACATTTTATTGGTAGAAACTAACAGCTTCTTGAGAGTGGAATTTTGAAGGATATTCAGCTTAGGTTAGCTAATTTTTTTTTTTTTTTGGCTTCAGGCACAATGAATTCAAGCGTTTATATTTCAGGTTAAGTCATGGAACATTTTAATGTTAATGTCTATATACAAACATTTGCTGAAAGCATTGTCAGATCAGCAGTGAAAGATTTTAAATCAGGCAATGTCTATGAATGGATGTATGAATGAGCCTTTTGTGGCCCTGTCATTTCTCAGACATAAAACCTTTGTAGCAAGCAAAATACGTTAGCTATTTATGTTTTTACTTTGTGATTTATAACATTGTTCTAAAGCTCATTGTGAGTTTCAAATGTTGTGACAAAGTTTTTCAAAAATGGGGGCCTTAAGTTAGACTCTTAAATCCTCATTTAGGCTGCAATGCTGCAAACACACAGGTGATTAACTTTAAGCACATGAGCAATTACTCATGTGCTTATAGTTAAGCACATGCACAAGTATTTGCAGGATCAGGGCCTGAGTAGACGGTTTTTCAAAAATGCTGAGCACCCAACAGTTCCCACTGAAATTTGAAGTAATGCACAGGCTTCAGTCCAGCAAAGCACTGAATAAGTTCTTAATTTTAATCATGTGAGTAGTCCTATTGATTTCAATGAGACTATCTACATTCTTAAATACTTTGCTGTATCAGAACCTTCATAGGACAAATGATCTGGTTGTTGTTAACTTAAATGGGAGTTGGGGCAGGCCCTGCCTTTGCAAGGCCCAGATCCTGCAAAAACTGAAGCCCATACTTAATTTTATACACTTACGTTGGCCCATTGCCATGTAAGCATGCAGGATCAGGTCTTAAATCTGTCACGCAAATGAACTTGGCTTTCTCAGACAGGAAAATGTAGGCCATTTAACTTTGCCAACTAACCCCTTTACATTTATGGCTCCCAACCTGAAAAATAAAAGCAAACAAACCAAAAAATCCAGGAAAGGTGTCTTTTTCTACATGCATTTATTCTTTTTAAAAATCACCTTGAGAAAAATCAGAAAAGCTTTACATAAATGACTATTTTAAAAGGCTATGTCAGTGTCTCAGTACAGAAGAATAATTATTTTGACAATATTCAATATGTTAGAAAAAATAGACAATATCAACTTATAGCCATTTCACTCCCAAAGCCAAAAATACATCTCAGAGTGCATACTGAAGTTATGTTCATGCTAGAAAGGTGGCCTTTGAGAACTTTAAGGAACAGCCATAAATTAAACTTATACAGGTGTTTTCCATCACAAAGTACAACTTCTAAACTAATTCTTTTAGAATAAACCCCTCTAAAATGCAGAGAACAGTCCAGTTTCTGGGCTGTGCTTTGTGCAGCTCGGGAAAGGAGGTGATGGTGAGGTGGGGAGGGCAAGTATAAGGTGGCTTTAAGCCACCAGCAGGTCCCCAGTGTAATGTAGAGCAGCCAAGGATTGCTGGGGGTATAGAGATCTCCTGGCCATGCCCTCTTTCCCCAGACGCACTCCCTACACTGGAGATGGTAGCATAGGGCCTCTGATTTTAAGGCCTCATCGGAGTCGCATGAATCAATCTAAGGATCAGGTCAAAGAGCTGGAATGTCCAGAGTGAAAGATTTTGACAACTGATGTGATTATACAGATGGGCTAGAATAACGTGCCATCCTCATTTACAAATAACCCTCTCTGAATAATGGCTTCAACTCAATGTGTAATTCAGCTTAATGGTTTAACAGCTTATGTTGAACAGGAATTTTGTTCTGATAGTTTCTCAGCAAAAACAGAAAAAAAGCCTAGTTAGATGTCATCAAAGAGGTCCTCTGGCTCAGCAGTGTTTTTTTGAGTGTCCAGTGATGACACATCTGATGGGTGCTTGTCTGATGCCTTTGATGGAGCAGGATCAAATCTGGAAATGTAAAGAAAAGAAATGTATTTGAAAGAAATTTAGCTACATAATTAAAAAATCAGATACAAACACATGAAGGGAAGTTAATCCTTTAATAGTCTATTCTAAGACTTTTTGTTAAGACTCAGCTTATGAATACATCCTTTGAATGTGTCCTTTGTAAGACATACTAGTTACTTGCTGAGATGTCATTGGCAAAACAAGCTGATGAAATATAATCTTATAATTATTTAATCTCTAGTTGCATTTCTGTTTAATTTGTCATGACACTAAGGACACTGAAAATTACAACTCCACCTGCAGACCCAACATGAAGAATTTGATAGAGTCAAGAAAGGAAAGAAATGTAGAGGCAGCTGTGCAGTATTTATGTTGGTTTCATGATAGGTCTATTGATAGCCATTCCTGCTATCACACGGAACGATGCAGAGTTAATTGCTCCCTTCTCATTCCCTAATGTTTGAATTGTGCCTGTTGTCCAAAATGTTGGTATTTAGGCATAACTTTTAGTCCCTGACCTCTACTCGTGTGCATTCCATGTTTGAAGTTTTATGTTAGTATATGGGTGGTTACACTTGTGATCCCTGGGTGCATGTGTGTTCATGGACATTTTGCTCATGCACAGGTGGAAGGCACATGGAGCTCTAGTGGAAAATTTAGGACCAGATTCTCATACTCTTACATTATTCTGTTCTACATAGCTTCTTATACTGCCCTCATCATCATAGTATCTCAGCACCTCTGATTAGTGCATTAAGTGGTTCATTCTCTCTCAACCTTTCCCAGGAGGACAATTGTGTGTGCAATGTAGTGTTTTGTTTTAGCGGTGTTTTTGTTTGTTTGTTTTTACATGTACACACAACTATGCCTTTATGTTAGAGAAGACAAGCTCGAAGAATTGCACTTTGCATTTGCAATGGAAAGTGGTGAGGTTTGTGAATGTTCTTAGTTGCTGTGGGAGTTTATTCTCAGCCTCAGACCAGCTCCCTGGGAAAGTTTCGTCTCCCACACAGATGAATTTTACCCTTACGGTAGAAAGTTCCATTGTGCCTAAGGAACAGAATTACTGACCACAGTCTTCATCCCAGAATTTCAGGAAAACCTTTAGATAAACTGGGCCCAGGTTATTGAATACTTTGAAGATAAGGACCAAAATCTTGAAATGAACTCAATATTCCATGGAAAATCAGCATAGAGAGGGAGGACAGGTTTGATGTGCTTGTGGTAGCTAATGTCAGATTTATTCAGATACCAGTTGTTCAATAGCAGTCATCCAATTAGTGTTTTATTCTTCTTTATGTACACTATGATATCCAAGTTTGCCTGTTGAAAATGCACTGTCCTTTCATCACTGAGTGGTATAATAGTTTAAACCAACCAAGTCCAGTACAGGACTGCATATATGTTGAGTCTGAATCCCTAGCTATCAACTACCCATATGTACTTTAAAAATTAATTAAAAACTACAACCTTGAAAATAGGCCTTCAGTGTTAACTTCAACAATAATTTTATGCTCCATATGTAAACTAATTGCTTTAGACATTAAACTTAAAATCAGACTTATAAATCCCCTGCAGAAATCTTTTCATTCTACAAAAAAAAAAAAAAGTGGTACAAATTAGATTAAACAAAATAGGTCATGAGATGAAGAACCTGGTTACTGATTAATTTTAATTTAATGGTGCTACTGATGCCTCTGTGTTTTTGTAACAACAGTTAAACTGCTGAAATGATAATACCAGGTGTGTGAAGTTTGTAAACTGAAAGCATTAGACATACAGAGGAAATACATTTCTTATAAGTAAGACTCATATGCAAAACTGAATGTTGGCTTTAAAACTATGTGATTCATATATGCATTGAGATTATGTAAGTGCCTGCAGTATGCTCAGTGCTGTGCAGGGCACAAAATAAGGACTGGTCCTGCCTCAATCTGACCAAAATGGATAAAATAGTGAAGGACAGTCTGCCCAATAATACAATCTAAGGTGTGTAATTCAAAAATCTGAGCAATAACATGGACTGGTTTCTTCTGAAATCAAGCCATGGAGAGATTCTGACAAAGGGCAACTCATCCAATGCACTGAATGCCCTAACAACAACTATGTGGGTGAAATGAGACAATTATTACACTCTCGAATGAACTCACATAGAAAATTAATAAAAGACAAAAACACCATATCACCTGTGGGTGAACAAAATGATCACTCTATATATGACCTGTCAGTCCTCGTCCTCAAAGGAAACCTGCACAACACCTTCAAAAGATGAGCCTGGGAGCTTAAATTCATAACTTTGCTAGACACAAAAAATAAAGGACTTAGAGACACTAGATTTATGGCTTATTACAACAATTTATAACCCACTGACTATCTCCCCCCACCCCTTTTTTTTTTCTTTCTGTGACTGCGTACATGTTAACTAGCCACTTCACCTTGAATGGTCACTTAAATATATGTAACTACTGATGCTAAACAATCTGTTCCATATTGTATTTAGCTGTGACGCTCTTAGGACATTTCCCATACCCGAAGAAGGCTTGTGTTTCTCGAAGGCTTGTCTCTCTCATGAACAGAAGTTGGTCCAATGAAAGATATAACCTCACCCAGCTTGATTTTCTAATATCCTGGGACCAACACGACTACAACAACATTGCAAAGAGCAACTAAGTCAAATTTCAGTATAGTCCTGGATTTATGCAGGGATTAGGGACTATATTTACAACCTTAGTCAACTGGGGACCCTTATGTTTACACAGAGTCCCACTGAAGTCATTGGGTCCTGTACTAGGCACAGGAGTTCTCTGCGTGGTGCAGATTGCAGGATCTGGGCTTTAATTTTCCCAAGTTTCAAAGAGAGTGTTGGATCACTTATTGAAGACTTGCCTTTTGGGAAACTTAAACTCCATTAATGCAGCTGGAAAACTGCTAACTCAATGAGATAAAATCATTAGTGCTGCCAAAACCTAAACCAGGTTCTTGAGAGGTTTTTCTTTAATAAAAAAAAAAATGTAATGACTGCCTTATACTTTATAATCCTTGGAACCCATACCAAGGAGAACAGTTGATCATATTTAAGTCACATGTGAACTCCACTTTATGTACTTTACACTTTTAAATTCAGCTATGAAAAAAAAAGTCCTATGAATAGCACTCTAGATGCATGTATTTATTTAAGATGTTTTCACCTCCCCTCATCACATTGTCTTTGTTTTCTTGTCACTTTTGAATTTCTCTCTTTTTGGTGAATAGCCCTAGGCAATCAATATGATGCCTCTGTTTTCTTTAACTAAGAACTTACACTAAGGGGAGATTCTGTCATTGTAGGCTGAGGATCTTAGACATAGCCACAAGGACTAGGCAGCTTTCACCTATGCCTTTACTCTAAACTCCTTTCCTAATGCTCCTTCCTTAGTAATGACAGTTTTTTCCAGATGGGACCATCTATGAAGCCACCATTAATACCAATAAGACATGAGACTGTTGATAAATCAAAGAATCAGTTTGCCTCTTGGCACTAAATGTTGCCTCTGTAACACAAATTTTGCTCCTAACTTTTGTTCTGTTAGATGCAATGTGGCTATATTTTTACTGTTTGAGATTTCATACCTTTGTTTAAACTTTAATATTAAAATGAATACTAATTTTCTGTTTATGGGCTACTACTGCCACCTACTTTTTATGATGACTCCAAAGAAAGTATATATTAAATCAAATTTTCCTCTAACATTATTAATTTCTGATGCTATGAATAGGCCATTCTTTGTCAATCAATAAAAAATAAAATGTTATGCAAAACTGTTATGAATCATTACACACAAACAAAGAAAAGGCATTCCCAAACCTTTGAAATTGAAAATTTCAGCCCCACTCTGAGATGCAACCCCACATATTTAGGACTGGGGAAGACTCTCCTCTCTTAGCAAAATGTCACCTTCTGACATTAAGTAGTTAAGACAATAACCTAAGAAAAAGCTGAGGCCATCAGGATTCAAGGACACAAATACATCTCCAAAATTGATTACGTTTTCTAGAAAAACATTTAAAAATATTAACTTACTGCAATATTTATTGCTTCAAATCCCATGTTAGAAGCCAAAACAAAACCATCAAGAGAAGTGTCAACATACCCTGGTGGGTGGATAAACCAACATGACTAAGTACAAGTACTTTGCATGTTCCCAGCATATGCAAATGATATGTTAAGATTGGCAGTTGTGCCTATTTGGTTGCCTTTGACCTGATTTTATTCCATTGCAAGTAAAAATATTTAATCCTTTGCCACTGGAAAGCTCTTTTTAATAATGGCATTTGCAGCAGTCACACAAAAAATGTTTTTCTATTTCAGCCTCCTTCAGATCTTACAAAATGAAATTGGCTGAGTGCTCCATCAGGAATTGTGTTGCAGGGATCTCCTGTGGGGGGGGGGGGGTCTGTGTGAACAAAGGAATAGTTAAGTCACTTGAAATAAATGGCATTTATTGAATCCCATTGCATAGAAGGAAATGCTTTTATCACCAGGTTATACAATGCCATTGTACCACACTGTTATGCAGTGTAGCACTAGTATGTCAAGTATTGTAGTGCGTCTGTAGCTTCTCTTTCTTGTGGCTCATCCTCAAGTGTGGAAAGAAATATCCAGTAATTCATCTACTTTCTTCCCAGTTGTGGGTTCAAACCTCAGCTGGTGTAAATTGGCAGAGCTCCAGTGACGTTAATAGAGCTCTGCTGATTTACTTCTGCTGCAAATCTGGCCTCCTGTTCGAATGCAATGTTAGGAAATATGAAAAAGAAGCAAAAAAGTTTATTTAGGGTATAGAAAACATACCTGTGACGGGTTGGATCACAGAAACCCCCTTGGGAGCTGCCACCCGATGTGCCAAGACTACCCCTGCTTCTGTTTTCCCTGCCAGCTCAGGACTCCAGCACCCTGTCTTGCTGAGTCAGACACTCCTGTCTGACTCCAACACAGACCAAGGGTCTGAATCACTTGTCCCAAAACTGCAAGTTTACCCAAAAACAGCTCACAGGAGTGTGTTTGTCTTTAGCACTCAGATGCCCAACTCCCAATGGGGTCTAAACCCAGATAAATCCGTTTTACCCTGCATAAAGCTTATGCAGGGCAAACTCATAAATTGTTCGCCCTCTATAACACAGATAGAGAGATATGCACAGTTGTTTGCTCCCCCAGGTATTAATACATACTCTGAGTAAATTACTAAATAAAAAGTGATTTTATTAAATACAGACAGTAGGATTTAAGTGGTTCAAAGTAGTAACAGACAGAACAAAGTAAGTCACAAGCAAAATAAAATAAAATGCGCAAATCTATGCCTAATCAAACTAAATACAGATAAGTTCCTCACCAGTTCCAGAATGCTCCCTTTCACAGGCTAATCTCCCTTTAGCCTGGGTCCAGCAATCTCTCACAACCCCTGTAGTTACTGTCTTTTGTTTCAGTTTCCTTCAAGCATCCTGGGGGGGTGGAGAGGCTCCTTCTTTAGCCAGCTCAAGACAAAATGGAGGGGTCTCCCCCAGGTTTAAATAGACTCTCTCTTGTGGGAGGAGACCCCCCTCCTCCCTCCTATGCAAAGTCCAGCTCCAAGATGGAGTTTTGGAGTCACCTGGGCAAGTCACATGCCCCTGCATGACGCAGTCTTTACAGGCCGACGCCATTGTCCACATGGTATCTTGCATGTCTCCAGGAAGACTTCTTATGTGGATTGGAGCATTCCAAGATGCATTGTTCCCCAAGTGTTTCCCGATCAGGTACTTAACCTGGCAAATTCCTTCCTAAAGAAGCTGACCAAATGCCTCACCAAGCTTACTTAGAAATCAAGCAAGCATACAGCCCATATTCTTAACCTCAAGTAGAAAATGGTATATATGTACAAAGGGTGAATAGATATAGTAGACCATAACCTTTACGGAGATATGTTACATGGCACAGGCAGCACAAAACATATTTCAGTTATATCATACATATATTTATAAACACCCACCCATAAAGCCTTATGGGGTACGCTGTCACAATACCAAGATGTTTCATTTAAACGTGGATAATCTCTAATTCAATGCAACTTTAAAATGACATTTTAAATGCTTGACTTAGCTTTCCTTTCATTCACACCAGTGTAAATCAGGAGTAACTCCACTGAGATAAACTGGTGTGAGCGAAGAATACCCCTATATCTAGCTACCTTACCATTTGTAACACATCCATCACTGTAACATCAAGGTAACAGTAACTCTTAGGCCTGGTCCACACTAACCCCCCAATTCGAACTAAGGTACGCAAATTCAGCTATGTTAATAACGTAGCTGAATTCGACATACCTTAGTTCGAACTTACCGCGGTTCAGACGCGGTCCACACGCGGCAGGCAGGCTCCCCGTCGACTCTGCGGTACTCCTCTCGCTGAGCTGGAGTACCGCAGTCGACGGCGAGCACTTCCTGGTTCGACTTATCGCGTCCAGACCAGACGCGATAAGTCGAACCCGGAACTTCGATCCCCAGCCGCCGAACTAGCGGCTGGGTGTAGACCAGCCCTTAGTAGAGACAAATCGCTAGCAAATTTAATTTAAACTGCAGGTATGTGTGTCCATTATAACCAGTTTTTTCCCAATGGACAATCCAAATATTGTTGTGGGCTCACTGAGCACCAGGGTTCAGATTGTGTCCAATTCCAATACAGCTACACAGGTGAGAGTTCTCCACACCCCCAGCACACCAGCCAGCAGAGTTGTGATGACATGGGAAAGTGGAGAGGAGTATGCTTTGCTCAAGAAATGGCTATAGCAAAATACTCCCACCCCAAAGAATTATCCATCTCCCTCCAGGAGCACTTCCTGGGGGGAATGCATCTGCACGTCATCCCATACTTAGTGCACTGAGAAAATATTCCATGTAGTCCCAGCTAAGATCAGCAGAACAGATTATTATGAACTTGTTGAATTACATGGTTAATGAATGATATATTCAAGGCAGAAACCACAAATCTAATGTTCAGACAGGGAATCAATATCTCTTAATCAGCCTCAACCTTTGGCTGCAAGCCAGACTGCACCTGCATTCATCATAACCACTATGGAGAGTATGATAAATCTGGAAGTTTCCCAACAAATAAAATTTAAGGCAAGCCCTTGCACGAGCCACTCTTTGTTCCATGGAATGGTAAACTATCAGTGCAGGAGCTACATTTAAATTATGCACATAGAATGAACTTTCTAAAACTATCCTTGTAAAAGGGGCAGGATGAGTTGGGAATTACTTCAAAATGATGAAAACAGATTTACTGGTTGCTGCAACAGCTAACTGGCATATCCATTACCCTAATATGACATTCATATAACTCTTAATTCTTGTCAAGACTGGTTCATATAACATTAATAAGAAGCTATTTCATAATTTAATTTGAAAACATTATAAATGTGTTAAGGTCCCTAAGAACTCTATACACAAGCTTTATTAATTGCTGTTTAGACAACACTTCACCTAAATGAACAACAATGTCAATGCTTTTTAAAAAGACTGGATCTTGCTTGATGGCAAAATTCCCAATGATTTCACTGGTCCTTACTCAGTATAAACTACAAATTAATAAATATCCTCGGGGGTAAAATAAACATAGTGATGGATCTTTTATCTGATCAAACACACTTATGATTGCTTACTAATAAATACTTGCTTTAAAAACTAAGAAATAGATGTAACAAATAAAAAATGAAATCATGTTTGTTTGAGACAAGTAGCATACATTTCTGTGGCTCATTTCTACTTAAAATCATTTTTACTTAAATAAACTAGACCACACACCTAGTTTGAGAAACATATTAGCAGCCACTGTCTTCAGAGGAAAAAATTAAGAATCCAATTCCTAAGTCATGACCACAAAAGTATACGCCGCAGGAAAACTGTAGTTTTCTTAGGAATTAAGAGCTTTTATAAAACCAGTGAATTATAAATTCATTAGGTTAAACTTTAAAATTCATTTTATATGATTGGTCCTGTAGTTGGTTTCATCACATTTACATTTATATACTAATAGTAAAGGCCAAATTCTGGCCTAAGATTCCTCTGTGACACAGAGAAGGAGCTGTTCAGCCTGGCCAGACATAGCACCTCGAAATTCTGAGATGCGACAGACACAAACCCCTTGAGCAACTGTGTAGCTTCTATGCACTGCCCAACTATTTGCCTTGCTCAAGGGCGGAGCGTATGACCTTGCCTCACTGGGCACTGAGAGGTGATGCCAGGGAGACTATGAATAGGCACAATACCGGTTGGTAGACTTCGGTCTGGCCAATTCACAATCAGCCGTGGAGACACTTAAAAGGTCCACATGGCCCAAAGATGAAGCTTCTAGATGAGAACCAGGAAGCACATGCAGGACCTCAAAGCTAAAGAACTGAGGCCAGTTTGAGGAGGATAGAGGAAACAGGGCAAATTTCAGCACCCTGGTGGGGCTGTCTTCATGCTTCCAGAGCAGCAGTCTTCATGCTTCCAGAGCAGTGAAAAAGGGCCAGGATACATAGGCTCTGCTTTGGACTTAGGTAGGGGTTCAGTAGTGGACAGGGACCACATTTATAGGAGACCTCCAGCCCCTCCAAGCCAATCCAGAGCATGCACAGATCCACTCCATAACCCTGTCAGAGCAAGCTCAGCTGTCCCCAGGAAGGTCAGTGTGGTGTGCTATTGAATTGTGCGGCAGTGGGAAGCTAGCTAACCCTTGCTACTGAATAGATCACTACCTGGATTTGGTACTGAAGTATCCTTTACTGTAGGTATTTAATGCCTCATTATCACAGTTCAGCTCCTTACTGGCACAGATAACTTCAGATTGAAATTAATTACCGTTTTGCTGCTGAAATGTCATTATTCGCATGGGGCTAGGCCACAGGCCACATTTAAGCCACAGGCCTGTGAAGGGACAAAACAGAGCTTCGGTGTCCCCGGAGAAGTGCCCCAGGACTGTGACTGAGTACTCCTCCATGCACACTGAGGATGGCCAGTCTGTTCCATAGATTGCTGCCCTCATTGTGCCAGCCCTACTCCACAGGATCGGGCCATGACACAGCCTCTTGCCCACCCCTGATTTTGGTGTTCTGATCTGAGGGGGAAACAGGAGTCCCTGCACTCCCCAGAGCTGAGAGAGAGTCGGGACTGCTACTGGGAACAGCCCATGCCCAGCTGTGTGTGGTGAAGGGAAGGTTCACTGCATGCCTATCCGGTCCCAAACACCTGCTCAATGACCACTCACTATCAGGCCCATGTTGTGCACTCCACAGTGTCAACACAACTAGGGGTCATGAACACTAACCACCCACCAGGAAAAGTTTTAAAATAAATTCTAGTTTTCATCGCTTCTTGAAAACACAGAATACACAGATGGCAGCTACAGCAGTGAAAACATGCCCAGTACAATCAGAGAAATAAAGCTCCCAAAGCTGCAGGAAATCCAGTAATAAGAACTAGTTTTGAAATCTAGCCTTGAAACTGCATTTCTTCTTCCATGCCTCAATCTTTTCGATTTTTGTTTGTGCTATCGAATCCTTAACTCAGGAAAGCACTTAAGTACGTGTTTAAATCCCATTGACTTCCATGGGAACTAAGCAAATGCTTAAAGTTAAACATGTGCTTAAATGCCTTCTTGGATCAAAGCCTCTAACTCTTTGGATAGAAATCATGTCTTCACACTTTCCTCTATGCACTTAACTTACAGTTAACACTTTATAAATAATAATTAAAAAAATAAAAATAAATTCACTTTTAAGAGCAGAAGACCAGTGTTTCTCTGATATAAGGTCACCTCGTACTAACAGAATAGGGTATCCCTATATCTATTACAAAGTAATGGGTACCTCAAAATAAACCTGCTGTCAGAAGGATGTAAACCCACAAACACTGAGCTGAACTACAAGCGCCTTTAAAAAACAAAATCAAAAGTAAAAAAGCCACTTTATACACACACAACTGGCATCTGTCCGAAACCTGTTCCTAGGTTAAATAAACCTGCTCATAAGGTTTGAGTTAAGAACATAAGAATGGCAATAGTAGTCAGACCAATGGCCCATCAAGCCCAGTATTCTGTCTCTGACACTGGCAAATGACAGATGCTTCAGAGGGAATGAACAGAACAGAGCAATTGTGAGTGATCAATCCCCTATTGGCAGTCAAAAGTTTAGGGGGACACAGAGCATCAGGTTATGTTCCTGACCATCTTAGCTAATAGCCATTGGTGGACCATGAACTTAGCTAATTCTTTTCTGAACCCAGCTATTCTTTTGGCCTTCACAACATCCAATGGATTTGTCAGTACAATACACCGATATGACTTATAAACACATTTTTCACCAACACCATTCAACCTGGATGCAGAAAGCAGCAGTGCATTCTTAATAAACCTGGAAGCTATTTAACCTGGGAGCAGAACTGATATAACATACAGCTGTTATATTTTTTGTACTGGGTCTGAATTCCACCTAGAATTCTTTTGGCATCCAACAGAATTGTACTTCGTCTCTCCCTACTCAAACTCACCCATGCTCTTCCTGCCCTATCTTCAGCTACAGAATTCATTTTTTCTATAGTGGGCAGATCAGACCTTTGATTAATCCTGAAATGTGTATGATCATTCCTAGGGAGACTGACATCCTTATGTAAATTTCAGAAGTGAAATGTGATAAAATGGCAGCACTGGAGATATGTAGGGGGAGGAGGGTCAACACACCGCACTCCCACTGAAAAATAAATTACATCCATGGAAAAAATGTAAAATTGATACAATGCAGCCAGTGGGTGGTGGATGGAAGAATGGAGTAAATAGCTGCTATAGCTACTATAATAAGAGGGTGGCTTTGTCCCCTTCCCATCTTCATCATATTGCCACCTTTTCTTGACATGCCACCTAAGCCAGGGGTAGGAAGAGGGAAGGATAGGAGCCATCTCTACCAGCCCTGCACCAGTTCAGAAATCTCTTCCACCTCCTACCTCAGCTGCCAATGGATCATGTCCCCTTCTTGCTGCTCAGGTGGTGCAAAGGGGATGGAAGTGGGATTGAGAATCTAGCTGAGTGTACTTAACCTGTTAATTATCATAAGGCACTCTTCTTAGAACCTTCTTGTTCTTTGCACTTTTGACACTTTGCAAGATGTTCTAACGTCTTTCCCTTTAAAAAGTAGACAATGTTTTCACCCCTCAGCTCACAGAGAGCCGAGAAGCCCATTAGATGGAGGAAGTGACTCACTGTGACGGATTTTCATTTACTTGCATGTAGAAGAGCAACTCTCTGGAGTTCCCAGTGCTGTACAACAATTATTTATAAGACATACTATTCCACAGGTCAAAAGGACCACACACAAAAAGATCTCCATTCTCTTCAGAATGATCCACTTCTCTATCCACTCCAAAACTCTAATTGGCCCTCAGGCCAGTCTTGTTCCCTGTGCTTGCGGCAGGGAAGACAGCTCAAAATCAGCAATGACCATTTAACAGAAAAGTTTAACAAAAGACCAAAGAACTGGGTCATCATTGCCTGGCTGGATGCTGCAAAGAGTGCCGGACCCTGGGAATTTTAGGAAGGATTGTACTGTCTCCATAAACAACAAAACCTCAACTAACCAGGACCATTGTACTTCTTTCATGAATTTCACATAATATATAACAGATTTCTCCTAACTAGCTTCTCTATTACTTCTTTGTATATGATCCAGACTCAAACTAAGATGCATTAGCCCCCTGCCTACACATACACACACACACACACACACACCTCTTTTCAGTACAGGTATTTCCCCAAGACCTTTAGTTATACAGATACAGCATTAGCTGCTCAAGTGGTATAAATCAACATAGCCCAATTGATTACAATGCAGTTATGCCAGCTAAGGATCTGTCCCAAAAGATCAAAGGGAGGGAACTATAGCATAGGAGCTGGCCAAAACCACATCCGACTCCATGCTGGCACTCTGAGATTTTGATGTTTTTAAAAGAGAAGCTACACAGAGCCAACTCTTACAAGAGGGACAACTTCAACTTCTAAAGGGTGAGCCATAAGCCTTGCTAATGCACATTTTCGAATCCATTTGTAAATAAAATCATTCTGTAATTATACAGAAGCAACAGCCAATGAAAGTATATATATTGTTAGATTTTCTTTAAAGGCTTCAAGGAAATTAAAGTTTAAGAGCCCTAAAAATCTCTCTGAAAATCCTTTAAAGTCACTGCTTAAAAGTGGCTTTAAGTATCCCTGATTGAAAATTTTGGGCATACTGCAGATAATATTTCTACATAGAGTAACTGGTTTTACAAGACATGAGTCGATATGTGCTGCATGTTATAATCAACTTTCTTTTTAAATTATGAATGTTCCTATTATTGATTTTTTCAGTGAATTTAGTGTTCATAAATAGTGCTGGATTGATGGGCCTCAGGGCTAGACTGCAGAGAGAATGGATGCCTCAGATGGCAGCAGCTGGAGCTTCTTCAAACTGCAGTGCCAATGTGCATCAATCCTGATTGGCGAGGTCACAGTAGAGATGAGCAGGCCGTTTGGTCTCCATACCCATTCAGTGTTTGATGGCTCTTTCGTGTTCCAGGATTCAGATACCTGTCACACTTATTTTACACAGGACACCAAACAAACATCAGTGATTTTGGTCACTGTGACCTCATCCAGATTCAAATTGGTGACCTAGTGGGAAATAGGTAGTGAAAGGAGATCACTTCTCAGGCCAATTTGGAATCAAAGCAACATTACAAAATCATTCCAACACAAAATTAAGATTGTTTTCCTTACAAAATCTTCTTGGATCTAAGTGTTGAACCAGATTCTGATCTCAGTTATGGAACATCAGTGTAAATCTGGATAGCTTCATTGAAGTTCACCTGTACTAATTGGATATTAAAATGACAGTTCAAACCACTAACAGCAAAAGAAGTATCGATCCTTCAGAGTCTTTAACTCCTTGGCGATCAGTAACTACAGTTATTGCCAAACAAGGACTGACCTTCCTTTTTGCAAGCTTCAGCATGGTGTTCTAAAGGACGTTTTGTCTATACAAGCACATTAAGGAAGAAGGCAGCACGACACATCTATGCAACTGGGACTTTATTAGGAGACTACAGATGTCAATCAAAGTAGAATAATCACAGTGCACATGTGAACCAGATGCTGCCTATGTAAAATAACCCAGGGTGTTATACAGATGAATCATTGAAAACGTAATTACACATCAGTCTTAGGTTATTAGTATCAAGGCCACTTATTTGAAATCCATCTGGTTTCATCAACCCTGCAGTACTGAGAAACAGGAAGAGAGGAACTGAAATTTTTCAAGTACAAGCCCTTCAT
Source organism: Terrapene triunguis (assembly GCF_002925995.2). Taxonomy (NCBI): domain Eukaryota; kingdom Metazoa; phylum Chordata; order Testudines; family Emydidae; genus Terrapene; species Terrapene triunguis. The sequence continues at coordinate 44,738,659 of NW_020664420.1, read as the reverse complement.
TTGATGCCTTCACTTTTTTTTCTCTGGAGGATAAATAAGTAACAATTATATGTTCATAGTCCTCCATCTCAGAGGTAGTCCCCGTCTGCTGTCTTTCATTAGTTAAGATTGTGTCAAAGTTTATATTATGAATCCTGTTTTTGCAGAAATCTATATCTTTACTGAAAAAAAGAAGCGTTTCAAGCTAAAACATGACACACAAGGTCCTGACCCTGGGATGAACTTTGATTCAGAAAAAATTCAGAAAGATCAGTTTAGATATAAATTAATGTAGGTATCTAATAGACTTACTGGTTTAAGAAGCTTTTTTTTTTTTAAAGTACTACTATAAATAAAAATGGCTATTTGAAAAATTAAATTTGGCACACAGCTTTTTATACAGTGTAATCACTGTTGGCATCTGGGAAAAATACACAGTGGGATTTTTAAAAAGGTTCGCAGTTGACTTCTCTCTACTGTCAATGAATCAACTTGTTTAGGAGCGAGGTTAAGCCAACGCTTAGACACTTCTGAAAAAAAAATCCCACCCAGAGTTAGCTTTCAGTGGTGGCTTGGCTTGGGAACGTCAGCATTGAGGATTCAGACCCAGATCCTCAAAGGTATCCAGGGGCCTAACTCCCATTGAAATCCATGTCAGTTTGACCCCTAAATACCTTTTGAGATTCTGAGTCTCACCCAGCAAGGGACTGAGAGGTCCCATCTCCTATTCATTTCAATGGCAGCTGATGGTGCTCAACAGCTCCTTCAGTGAGATTCCCAGCATGTTGCAGCTTCAGCCCCGACGGACTTTTCAAAAAAAAGTGTTATTACTATTAACTATTTGAGGCTTCAACAATGTTTAAATACACAAGTAATTTCTACTTACATATTTCCTGCCTGCTGGTTAAATACTATAGTTCTTACAAGCTGCATTTGGGCCTCATCCAAAGTGTATTGAAGTCAGTGGGAGACTTTCCATTGACTTCACTAGGCTTTTGGATCCCACATACAGAATATACTTACATGAGACCCTCTCAAAGCTCAGGAGGGTGTCAGTGGAGTTAGAGGTGCTTGAACTAGGGGTGCTGAGAGTGCTGCCGCATCCCCCTGGTTTGAAGTGGTTTCTATCATATACAGAGTTTACAGATTTGTTCAATGGCTCTCAGCACCCCCACTATAAAAATTGTTCCAGCACCAATGCATAGAGTGTATTTTTAATCTGTATTTACAGAACACACTTTGCTTTTTTCAAATGTCTGCAACTATATTGACAAGAGAGTGCTGTGAAACTGCTCAAAAGTCAACTGTCGTACACATCAGGGAGATTTTTATCTATTTAAATGACTGTTAAAATAAAAATAAATAAATCAAACCACCCTTTTTTATGCACTATTAAGGCTGTGACACAAACCAGAAGCAAGGAAATTCAGAGTTAAGCCCAGGACATTGTATTTAACTCACCCTATCTGGTGAGTTAAGGGTGATCTTTTAGTGTTCACTTTGAGTGTACTTGCTTGTGCTTTGCTGTGTTAGAAATTATAATTATCTGCATATGAACATACAATACCAGTCACTATAAAAAGTAATAGAATATACTGATTTGTACCGAAGGGGGAGAATGTAACCTCCACATCTTCAAAGGCCGTAGTCTTTGTCTGGACTAGTGGGGAAAAGGCTAGTGGCTCTTTTAAGGATTTCCCCTCCCGCAGGGCTTGCTGAAAAAGGAGGAAGGCATCACCTGGGTTGGAGGCAGGCCGGTGGGATTCAGGTAAGCCATTGGCCCCGTGCTCTGGGGAGGATATATGAACCCTGCTTCCCCTCTCATGCCAGGATTAGCAATGAGATGTGTTCTAAGGAAGCAGTCATCAAATAATTGGGTATCAATATGCAAAACTGCAAACTTCAAAATTGAGACACAAGGTCAAAATTTAGTGCAAAGCACTAAACTGGGAAATCTTGAGACTACTTAATAAGCAACATGAGCTTTAATACTAATTTACAATCTAGAGCTACACCACACACTGTAAGAAAACAAATTCTATTTTTAATACTATGTATTGGTAATTGTAATAAGATATGCAGGCAACAGCAATAATAGCTCTTCGGAAATCTGGTGGGAACTGATGAAAGCAATTAAGGAGGGGGCTTGGAACTGTCACACATCAAGCTTAATGTAATTCTTTTGAGTTTGCATTTTTTTCCACACTCTGAAGAAATAGAGTCCAAGCCATTTTCTGGACAGGATGCTTCTGAATGAGACCAGGAGAAATTGAATTGTGCAGTCCAGAAAAACCATATAATGCACCAATAAAATTATACTCCGTGTCACAGCAATACTTCAGGAAAAAAACCCACATTGTGAATATCTTTGGTGGAAAATATGTGAGATTGGTTTATTACACTGATCCAAAAGAGACTTTTACAGTCAGAGCATGAAAATTAACTCCTCAGGTCTGGTGAACCCATTTTTTTTTTAAATTATACCAATTGTTTTTTGTTTTTCTAAGCAGGAGAAATGCTCCATTTTGGAGGAAACAATGAAATAATAAAAAATAATGAGTCATTGGGTTCAGCTTGAATACCGTTTTTATTAGCAGAATAGATTTTGGCTAAAGGAAAGTCTACAGCTGAGTTGCCACTTTAGAACTGAGCAGTACTGTAAAGCACACAGGACTTCTCAGGATCCTTTGGAACATGAGCCAAATGACCAGCTAGCACCCCAACAATTACCAAAGCCAGAAATTCATAGTTATGTGCTGATACGACATGGAGAGTAAATAAAATATGAACAAACGTGTATTTATGATTTACTATTTATAGGAAACATTGAAAAGAAATTTTAAAAAAAGAAGAATTCCTAAATATTTTGAATTATGATTTTTATTATTTGTATAGGTTACAACAAGCCAAAATTTGTTTTATTTATTTAATTAATGCATTTATTTTTAAAGTTCAGTGAAGTACATGGTCATGAAAAGTGCAAATTGTCAGGGTGAAAGACCCAGCCTAATTCCTTTATTTATCAACAGAATAGGTACAACATGGGCAGCATTCGTGACACTAGTCACCTGACAAAGCACCTGATCCAAAGCCTACTGAAGTCTGTGGTCATCTTTCCATTGATTTCAGCATCCACTGGATCAGCCCCATAATGCTTAAAGGGACCATCTCTTTCCGGTACCTGTTCAGTCTACAGTCTCTCAACTGAGGCTGCCCATTAGTACAGTGTTTTCTGAGATGTAGATACCTATCTAGCAGGATCTAAAATGATATAATTTACTTATTTCACATGTGCCACCAATTAGCTATCACATAACGATGACTTTCAGGCACTAATGAGCTGGGCTGGATTTGAATAGGTGGCATAGAAGTGAAAGGCTCCATGTCCCAATACCACTGACTCTCTTACCACTCCTCCACATGTTGAATTGCCACAGGAAAGGGGAACCTGCATGATCTTCTAAGAAGATAGCAACAAAGAGATTGGAACTATGACACCAAAGTACTTTTCAAAGTCCTGAATGTTCAAGAAATTTCAGATTATACGGATATCAGATTTGATATACAACAGGCTATTTATTCCCAGACTATGGTCTACAGATCATTTGCAGGTGGTCCACCAAAGGCTGGCCAGTGACATGCTCCTTGCTCTTCCCTAAAGCTACTAAATTACATTCTAGGCAGCTAGAATACATTAAATACTTTCCTAATATTTTTCCAGGTAAACAATTGTTGTTCTCACCCCAGAGATATTATGTTGCAGTTGCAGATATAGAAGGGATGGGCCAGCATGCAATCAGTCTATTAAAAACAGTGCACGCTATGAAAAAGTTTGCGAACCCTTGCAACAGGCTATATTTGCTCTTTAGAGAATGGAGTGTGGTCTTGTGATTAAGGCAGTGAACTAGAACTCAGTAAACCTGGGCTCTTTCCCCAGCTCTGCCACAGACTTCTTTTGGCAAGTCACTTTAATTTCCCCATGCCTCAATTCCACATCGGTAAAATAGGGATGATAAGACTTCACAGGGTTGTTGTGAAGTTAAACACATTAGTGTTTGGGAGGCATGCAGTGATATTATAGTGATAGGGCTATATAAGTACCTAGATAGATATAGAGATGGTATACATACGGTAATGGCAGAAGGAAAGATAGCTCAAGTATTAAAAGAGTGTTAATGTGCCTTCTAAACTGTTTATGTCACATCTGTTTGACTGGGGCAAAGAAGACGTGTACAAATTATAAATAAATTAGCACAGTATATCAAACACAAATGGGACTTTCATAAAACTTGCATTAATGGCTTTGGCTGGTGAAGCTGGCAGTATTTCTTTTTTTTTTAAACTTCCACTGTTAGCCAAAACGGTGACAAAAAGAGCAATGTGCTGATCTGCAGCCTAAGAGACAAGACGCTTAAGGGAATTAATTGAAATGAAGTTGCCAGACAGACTGCAGTGGCTGAATGCACTAAAGAAAAAAAATCAGCTGAGGGGTGCAGTCTCATCTGGACGCAAAGAATTTGATCCCTAAAACTACAATAGAGGATGTTACTTATGGACTCTTTGCAATACAGATGTTGATTATTATAGATGCACACAACATTGTTTTGGAAGCAGCTATATTACTAACCCCTCTTTCTCCCGTTAGGAAGAAAATGCAGTAGAAGGCAGAAGGAAATGGGTGAGTTGGGAGCATGCAGGATACATAGAGTAACACTGTTTTGTTTGGTCAGTAAAGTTACTGTATGTTCTGAAATGAAGGTGGGTAGAAATGTCTGTACTTCTAGACTGAATATGGGGATTAGAATATTATCTTGCTTCTTGCTGGAAATACAGGTCAATAGTCCAATATTATGATTATTAGGTATGAGCAACCTGAAAAGACTTAGAGTCTGGACTGGGTGTTTATCAGAATCTCCCGAGTTCCCAAAAATGGGCTGAAAATCTAGCAAGAATAGATGTTCCTGTGAGATTTGCAGCCTTTGGAAGTGGAGCTTCGATCTAAAAATAAGTAGAGACTCAGGAGGAGAAGGGGAGCTCCTATTTTATCTTCATGAGTTCATCCATCTCTAATGCTTATACGTGTGTTTATTAAGGGTATGTCTACAAAGCAATTAAATCCCGTGGCTGGCCGGGGTCAGCTGACTCGGGCTCGTGGGGCTCAGGCTGTGGGCTGTAAAACTGAAAAACTGCAGTGTAGATGTTCAGGCTCAGGGCAGAGCCCGAGCTCTAGGACTCCATGAGGTGGGAGGGTCCAAGAGCCCAGGCTCCAGCCTAAGCCTGAATGTCTACACAGCAATTTTTAGCCCTGCAACCCCGAGTCAGCTGACCCAGGCCATTTGCAGCTATGCTGTGGGTCTTTTATTCCAGTGCAGATGTACCCTAAGTGTCAGCAATCAGAGATAAGCCTAAGGAAGAGTGATAGAACTTGGCCTATTGCACAAGGAAGCAAGTTGCAAGTGACTGCTCCTTGGAATCACTCTCTAGAGAAAATGTTTAATTTGGTGGCATGTTATGTGTCTTGTTGCTGTTACGATGTCTCTGTGTGTGTGTGTGTGTGTGTGTGTGTGAGAGAGAGAGAGAGAGAGAGAGTGTGTGTGTGTTTAATTATTGGCTAAAAAGACGAAAACTGTAGTGAAAATGTCCCTGGTGAACAGCTGAGATCAATATAAGACTAACGGCATGAATTAAAATCAATAAAAGGAATAATGAAGCAAAAGCAGCTTTCTTTAAATCAAGAACACAGGTGGCTCAAACTCCCTGGGAGATACTGTCTTGCTTCACTGGTGTGAGTTTACTGATCTCTCCAAGTCTGAAATCTGACTTCTCTTTGACTCACTTTATTCTCTAAAGAACAATGTAGAGACTAATCCGGGCCTGTGTTGCATGGTTGTGCTAATAGGGAAAAAAGAACTGTAGGGCAGGATTTCAATCTAGTACTTGAAAGTACAGGGATGGAGGACAGGCTACTGCCTCAGCCTTTGTCCCACAGCCCCAAGGATATTCATGGTCTGCCAGCTAGGGGACTGACCCAGGTGTCAGAATCTGGTCCTAAGGGATTACTAAAGTAAACCTCACTTTGTCTTCCCCAAGAGCATTGTGCCAGCACCCACTTCATAGAGAGAGACCTTCACTAAATCAACCAGTTATAACTTGTAATTATAAAGAGTAGAAATTGGAGTGCCTGGAAAACCAGGAGAGGGAAAGAAACATATGGGTCTCCAGAGGACCACCTGAGGCAAAGAAGACAGACAAATTTACATTTATGGAGAAGGTGCCATTGGCAGATTGAAGGTAGACACTGCAGAGACATGGACAGATGTGATGCTATGGTGTAATATAAAGATGTTATTGGCATGTGTTTGGGACAGCCACATTGCACATGTGTCTGAGCCACAAGTGAGTTATGTGGCTTATCCCAATTGAATGCCAATAACACCTCCTTAACCACCATGCCTCATTATGTATTTTGTTTTTTGCTTCCACCCCTGACTTCCAGCAATACAAGTGGCAGAATCTATGCACTTGCACTGCCAAAAAGTGGTACGTCTTACTGGACTAGGAGATGGCTGGCATAGATCCATGGTGGATCCAAGCCAGGAAAGGCCGGGGCCAGGCCAGATGCCGAATAGACAGCCTTTGGTGTCAGTAGCCATAGCCATATGCCACACACTAGCAGAACCTCCAGGGGTGATGTATTGCCACCAACCTCTTCCAAGTGTGAACTCCCCTTATCATAGAAATATAAGGCTGGAAGGTACTTCGAGAGGTCATTTAGTCCAGCCTCCTGTTCTGAGATAGGAGCATTTATACCTAGACCATCCCTGACAATGTTCATCTAACCTGTTTTTTAAAACCTCCAATGACAGGGACTCCACAACTTCCCTTGGAAGCCTGTTCCAGTACTTAACTACTGTTATAGTTAGAAAGTTTCCCTAATACACAACCTAAATCTTCCATTCTGCAGATTAGGTCAGAGTAAAGTAGCCTTAAACAGGTGATATGAAAATGGAATCTTTCAACATAGCTTCCTGCCAGGTTACTAAGTAACTGTACAGTCATTCTGTGGTTGCTCTTGCAGTCCCTAGGCTATAGTAGTCAGTGCCTCCTGATATACCCCACCTGCACTGGTAGTCTAGTCAAGGTATACTTGTGGTGCATGGACCCACCGAGCATGTCTCCTGTGCATTGCTTTAGTGAGAACTATAGAGAGAACCATGCAGTATGAAAGGTATACTCTAAAGCCTGACAATCACATACTATCCAAAATTGGCAGCTATTGAGCAAATTTCACAAGGATAAGTTATTGCCAACCGTTCCTGGAATAATCAACTTGCATGAGGTTACTTAGCTGTGTAGCCAGTAGGGAGTTGCCTAACCACAGTTTTTACAAATTTTTCAGCCAAATCAGAGAGCCATATAAAATATCCATTGTGTGGGGATTTCAAGTTGGGGCAGTAGGACTTTGGGTCCATAATCCAATGACCTAATTACACTCATCTACATACACCATTTTTCCTATTTGTTACAGATATAATATGAATAATATTATCTATTCACCTTCCTGAAACCTGTTGTGAAATGTTTCTGTCACAAATGGCTGCTGAATTCCTTCTTAGAGGTGTCTACATTTCAGTGATGGCTCCCTATACTGCACATATTGTCTGAAAAATACTTTGGGATCACTCAGAATTTAAACTATAATGTTTGTTTTTTTTAAAAAGGAAAGTACATTTTAAAATGCTTACGAGATGTAATACTATATGAAACTATTTAACATGCATATTGCACACGTCATATCAATGAATACCCTGACATCTTGTGTTCCATGACCTAATACATACATCTTAGTGGGCCTGAATTTTGAAGTCTCCACACAAAAACGCAGACGCAACTAGGCTCCTAATTTTAATACACAATTACAGCAGTTGATCATGCGACTGCAATGATTGTACATGCAAAATATGCTCTAATTTGCACCTGTGTTTTTGAAAACTTTCTCCCGTTTGCAAAATCAGGTCCATGGTGTCTAAAAAGATACAACAATATCAGATGATAGATGATGTACCTCTGTGTAACAGGGAGTGTGTGATGTGGAAGATGGACATTTATATTTTCATGTTTTCCAAATACAATGTCAGTAGCAAATACCAAACTACAATTTTTATGTAGATTCTTATGAGAGCCAGGCAGAGATTAGCCACTCTATCTGTAGTTATGCAGATAGCCTTTTTACTCTGCTATTTCAATTTCTGCCATACAGTTCAACCCATTACAGTACTTCTGGGTATATACATTTGATATACTCCGGAGAATTAACAATAAACTACTAATTGACAGGTGATGAATGTAAACTTTTTTTTGAAGCATTTTCAAATTCAGAGCTAATGGTTTCAATACATTCATCCCACAATGTTAAAGGCTGCTGAAAACATCTTTTGGATGAACATGTTAGACTATTAAAAGAACCTAGTAGGGTTGAAGGATCAAATGTCTTTCTTTCTCTCCAAGGCTAATATTTAAACAAGGACTTTGGTTCATACAGTCATGATTCAGCAGTTAAATAGCACTTTTGGAGAAACTAATAGTATCAAAACAATGTAAATGTTAAAATACTACTGTACATTTTTATCATACAAATTCACTCAAGAATTATCTCAGGATTTAAATAGCTAGTTTTACAATAGCAAAAGTAAAGTATCTCAAGCTAAATATTGGAGACATACAGTATACAGAAAATAATTTCAAATGACAAAACTGATTTTGGAAGATTGACATTCACTGCAGAGTTACCTGTAAGTATTCCCAGGTTTAGCTTTACCGCCATATGATCTGATCCAACCTGAACTATAAACTATTTCTTGATTTACCAGCTCTATATAATATGAGTTTAACATGGTTGTGTCAGATATCTCATAATAAAATAGCATACTGAAGGCATGCCTATTTCCTTAGACTACTAAATAGCCTCTCCCTGTACTGATGTAATTGTGAAAAAAGCAAGACCTTTGATTGAAAGAATTAACACTTCATTGCTTAACAAAAAACACATTTTGGACCCCTCTGCATGCCTACTTTGTGTTAGTCTTAATCCTGCATAATATATACCCGAGAGAGATATTTTGCTTCTATATATTGTATATATGCATCCCATAGCATAGGAAATGATTTTCCATAGGAAAACTGATTTGCATATAATCCTTATATTTGAGTCTTTGCCTCCTAACACACAACTTGTGATTTTCCTCCTTTCTATCCTGATGAGTTCCCTGGAGATTATATATGTCTCGACTAGCACCATGCAGGCAGCTCCCTTAAAAATGTATTCTCCATCTTCACTGTCCCTGGAATTGAGACTGAGTCTTAATCCTGCATAACATATACCGGAGATAGATATTTTGCTTCTACATATTATATATATGCATCCCATAGCATAGGAAATGATTTTCCCATAGGAAATCTGATTTGCATGTAATCCTTATATTTGAGTCTTTGCCTCGACTAGCACCATGCAGGCAGCTCCCTTTAAAATGTATTCTCCATCTTCACTGTCCCTGGAACTGAGAATCCTAAGCCATTTTTACAACCATGCTCTCCACACATCCAATCATCATCACATGCTGTCAGGCTTCACCAGCTTTAATTTATTAGAAGATAACAGGAAATGATTGATTGATCTTATGTAGATATCTACAGATTACACAACCTTCCATCCTTCCTTCCCTTTCAGCTTTTGATCCATACTCCTCTCTTCCTACTTCTCTTTACTCTGTCTTTCCCTTTCCACTTCTGTTACTTTCTTTTTCCTTTGCTACAGTTCTTTACTGTTGATACACAAACAGCTGAACCAGGATTTCAAGTTTCTCCTACTTAGTGGTCTGCCAAAGCTTGTGAAAGCCCAGCATGAAGAAGCAGTTCAGTGATCCAAAGTTCCTATTGCCTAATCAGTCCTTTCACCTTAGCCAGGAGGCAGCCGTGCCTCTGCTGTGGTTTTGCAAACAACATGAATTATATAGTTGTACGATGTAATATCAATTACACCCCAACTGTCAGTGCTGTGAATCAAATCTCAAAAAATCCAAAGGATCAAAGGAGGATTGTATGTTGAAAATTCAATTGCTGTATTTTTACTGGAACACAGTTTATTCCTCCTAAAATCTTCCACATTAACACAATACTTCCATGGTTTGGAGTCATTTAAACAAAACCCCATTTTGCAAATCAACGTTTTCAAGGAAATTAGCCAAGTAATGAGACAAAGCATTTTCTCAGAGTATTTAAAAAGTTTTGTAATTATAACTTTTGACCCTGGAGCCTTAAGCTAAAACACTTTGGAAATCAATCTTGGGTTCTGGGTATTACAAGACTTTTGCAAGGGATTTTAGACTTAAATGAATGAAAACCACTATAGAATCTGTTAGGCATTATAAAAGCAATGCAAATAATTTACTCATACATAAATCCTACCATTTAATTTCTTGTGTATTTGGCGATTGGTATTTAAAAATAAATAACATTTCTAAATAAAAAAACCCCATCAAATAGGGAGATATAGGATTTAATTTAACCTGTAGAGCGAAATGTGAATTTAATAAGTCAGCTTAAGGGTTGTATATAGCTTTCAGCCACTCCATTTTCATTCTCATATTTTCCACTCAATTCTTGTTGATTGAAAATCTGACTGTGCATTGTACACGTTGCTGGAAGTAGATGAAGTACAAACCTGCAACACTGTTGGCATAGCCAAGATTTAAATAGATGAATTTGCTGAGCTCTCCATTTTGTTGAGCTACTTTCCTAACTTTCACACAAATACTGAGGTTCAAAATTAAGACTAGAAATGAAAGCCTATTGGGTTCGCATTCTGATGAGGTTAACTCTCCGGGACAGATTAAGGCAAGCTGGGGTCCTATGCATACCATGACACATATACACACACACACACAACCTGTGGCTCTGCCCGCACAGCCACCTCCCCACCTCCCATGCAGAATGGTAGTGACAGAGGGTCCACCTCCCTCCCTTTTTGGATGGGCAGGAGCAGAAGGGGTCCCCCAGCATTTACCTTCTACAGCCAGGGTGTATTTGCTCGGGTGGGCAGGCCAAGGTAGCTCCACTCTCCTCCTGTCATACAGTGTTCTTCTGGAGTGGAGTTGGTGGGGTCCCGCAGAGCAGTGGGTCTTGGCAATAACACCCCATTAAGAGCGTTCTCTCTTTCTGGGCTATTATTTCAGGCTGTCTGTGGACTCAGACGTGGGTCACAGTTTCAAGCTTTTCTTCACAACTATGAGGGCTAGAAACTTTCACTGTTTTTATAAGTGAAAGCTGAATTTCTAATGTAATTACATGGCCTCAGGAGCTTGGGGTTTTGGCATGTGCCTTAATCTGGCCCAGATAACCCTCCCAATAAGAGAAGAGGAGAGTGACTGAGTAGCTGCCCCTGACAACAGGGTTGGGGGGATTAAAGAGGCTACGTGCCTTTCCCCCAACACACAGTAGCTGGCAGGAAGGAGAGGCAGAATGCCCCCAAACCTGCAGAGACAAGAAATGTTCCTCCCCAGTCCACTGAAGAATCGGAGAGAATAGGAGAGATTGGACTAACCCAAAGTCTGACCACTTTTAGAATTTGCTGTGAGAGTCCCCTTTTAAATAAAGGTTTTTCTTTTTAATATTGAACATTAGATACATATACTACAAGCAGAGCTTCCTAGAATCAGGGAAGGGCAATGAGAAGAATCTTCAAGTCTACCATCAGCTTTGCTGTATAGAGCTAATTTGCCAGCATTGCCAGCGATGGGAACTACAGAAAACTGATAGACAAGAATGCCACAGAGGTCTCCTATAAATATAAGCCCCCTATACAGTAAGGGGCTGCATGTGCAGTCCATAACAGCCTGAAGTATGACTCTTATAAAGCATGCATGGCTAAGAGTCTGAAGTAGGAATTTGATAAATTTTTATTTTTATTAGACATTAGAGCTTTTACCATATTCAGCCAGATGTCCCTTACAGATCTTATATGATGTACATGCCTTAAGAGCTATGCTTTGCAGCTCTGACTCTATGCAGAAACCCTAGCAGCACTTCTCGCTGCTGCTGCTTCTAAAAAGGCACACTTGGGAATGCTCTCGATCACATCTGCTATCTCAGGGGGACCCCAGCAATGCTCTTTCCCCTTCACTTGTTGGTGTGGGGAGAGAAGAGAACACTCAGACATCCTCCACTTCTTACACAGGCTGCTAAGTTGCTCCAATAGGTTTATGAACTTTAAGGCTTGCGAACCCTGAAAATATGAGAAGTTTGCAAAACCCAAAACTCCACCTGGTTCACCCATCCCTATTTTGTAATGCATGAGAGACATTTAGTAAGCTTGCCACTGGGTTACATTTTCAAAATGTACCGTACTTGGAACCTTAATCCCATTTTCAAAAGAGATAGGCACTTAGGAGCCTGTGTCTCATTGACTGACTCCCAAGATGCAGTAAGTGCCTTCCTAAATGTAGAAAAAAGTGTGTTTTTCAGTCAGCTCATCTCGATTGAATCCCCCATCCACTTTCCAAAGCCCATGTAGACACAATTTAACACCATTAATGGTACAACTACACTGGAATAAAAGATCTGTGGCATAGCCACGGCTAGCCCAGGTCAGCTCACTTGGGCTCACAGATCTCGGGCTGCGGGCTAAACATTTCTGTGTAAACATTTGGGCTCAGGCTGGAGCCAGGTCTCTGAAACCCTCTCCCCAGAGCATCTATGCAGCAGTTTTACAGCCCTCCAGTCCAAGCTCCCAAGCCCAAGTCAGCTGACCTGGCCCGCCACAGGGGTTTATTGCTGTGTAGACATACCCTAAGATTATTTGAGCTGGTTGAGTTGTAGCTAGATGAGATTATTAAGGGGCATTAACTGGTGGGAGTAACATGCTTCAATTGAAATTATTAACTCAGTTGAGCTAAGTCCACTGAAAAAACATACCTTTTCTGCCTATATAAATAGACCCTTAGGATATGTCTAACTGCAGTGTAAGTCCAGGGTTAGCAGAACTCGAATTAGCAGACCCTGGGTTTGTTAACCTAGGGCTTGAGCATCTGCACTCATTTGTAACCCCATGTTAGGAATTGCTGAACCCTGGGTTCCAACCTAGAGCTCCAGTGTCTACACTGCATTATTCAGGGCTGAGTTCAACCACCCATATCCCAGACTTCCTACGCTTGCCAAAAATGTGGCCACTCTAGTCCTTTGTTTGTGATGCAGGGTGTGAAATTTTCCTGTACACCAAACTTGACTGTGAAGAGGACAGAGAAAGTCAGCCCATAGGATTGTTGGATACTTTTGGAGGACTCCCACAGCATGAGTCCGGTGGAGTTGCATCTGTACTGCAAAGCTATATAGCCTAAATCCTGGATCCTGTGGGGTCCTGGTCCCTGGGTTAGCACAATTTGTGTATAGAGAGAAGGGAGGTAAGGCTTGAGCCTGAGTTCATACCCTGGTTTTACACTGCAGTGTAGACATACCCTAAGAGAGCAAAGCATGGTTTAAGAACAAGACAGGGAGTCAGGAACTCATGGGGTTAAATCCTGACTCCACTGAAGTTCACAGGAATTTTCCCACTGACTTGAATGGAGCCAGGATTTCACCCCTGCATTCTAATTCCAGCTCTCACACTGCCTTTCTTGTTGGGCAGGTTACTTAACTTCTCTGTCTACCTCAGTTTTCCCATTTGTAAAATGGGTTTAGAAATACTTATTCACCTGTGGTTGTAATACCTTACAAAGGCTTTGTGACGATACCCTGTACAAATGAAATAGATATATTAAGCCATCTAATCCATATTCTGATGGTGCAGGATTGTTCCCTATTACTACTCAGTGCCGATTTACCTCTTATGCTCCCCTAGGCACAGCATCTTCAGCATTCCACCCTCCCCCGCCTCGCCTACAGCTGACCTTCATGTTGCACAGTTTTAGAGAGGTAAGATGCCCCTACTGTGCCTAATTGGAAATCCGGCCCTGTTACTACTAGTGTTTGTTCAGTGCAATTTTGAATGAAGCAAAGGATGGGGCTTCCTCGCTTCTCTTGAAACATTAGTCTACAAGCCAACAAATTCACTGTCAAACAATTTCCTGAATATTTAGCCCAAATGTCCTTTTCCTAATATCATCCCATCACTCCTTAGCTATATCCTCTTTTATTATGCTAAGTCCTCTTCCTCCTTGGTGTTTACGCTGTTCAAATATTTCTAGACTATTATCAGGTTTCTCTTTTGTTGTCATTTAGCCAGGCTCTACACCTTTAACTCTTTTAATCATTCCTTGTAAATCAGTGACTCCAACCTGTTAATCATTTTTGCTGCTTTTCTGAGAACTCATCAAAATCCTTCTGCTAATAAGGTTCCCAGATTCCATGTGACACAAGGCCTCTGCTTATTCAGCCTAAACCTGAATCAGTTTTATTGCTATCATATCACATTCCAAACTCATTTTTAATTTGCTGTGAGCTGCTGCCCCTAAGTCTCTTTTGGCATTACTGCTTTCCAACGTTTCTTCCACTCATGGAATATACGCATCTCAGATCATTTCCCCTCTCCCCCCGATACACTTTAACTTAATTAATGTTTCTACAATACTTTCAAGATAGAAAATGCTATATAAATATTAAGTATTCTTATTTGTAACATGAAGCAGATTCCATTACCTTTATGACACGAGTTTAACATTTACAGTCCTTGACCATGGACATTTGATTCCCTAAACATATTTTGAACTGGACAAATTGATAGGAAATGTTTCTTTGTAGAGTATCTGTACACAAGGACTGGAGTATACATTGCATGTGTTATACAAAGAAAATAAAAATGCAAATGATTCCATCATCTACTATGTGTTTATTTAGCAAGAAGAAAAAGTTTAGGTGATTGCGCAGAGGTGTGAGTAATTCAGAAAGAACACAGAGAAATTTAAGACACTTTCATTACACAAGTGTGTGCGTGTGTGTGTGCCAACAGTCTAATAACTGTCTGACGACCAATGACTGGTAAAGGGCATTATTCAATATTTAGTGACATGACGTCTTGTAAGTGTGCATGGCATTAATAACTACTCCAGTAAATGACACGTCAAAGTCTCATCTTCCAAAAATCCTTACTCTCAATCCCAACCACTTCATTGGTGTCCATATAAATGAATATCGTTCTAAGCAGTTTATTCCACAAAGACACTCAAAGTACATCAATACCTTTTTACCTTTAATCTGAAAGGTACATAGGAAACTTCACATAAACACTCTATTCTGTAAGGTCCAGAGTGGCATCAGCGCTCATTAAAGGGAATTGAGGTCACTAGCTACCTAACAGGATCAGGCCTTCATGTATTAGTATCTAATGTGCATGTCTGAAAGGGCTGGAGAAACAGACAAAGGAGAGAAACTGGCCCAAATAAATAGTAAATTAAAACCAGCATAAGTCAGGTTTATAGGGCTCAGTCTTTTGGTCCTGATCCGGTGAGGTGCTTAAGAGTGTCCTTAATTTTAAGCATACAAAGTAATCACTCAAGTCAATGGGATTATTCAGATGCTTAAAGCTAAGCATGTGTTTTGCTGGATCAGGGCCAGAGTATTCAGCTCCTTGCGTGATCAAGCATAATAGGCATTCAGGCTAAATCTTGCAGACTTTGCCAGCTTTAAACAAATAATTTTGGTTTTCATTTTTGCAATTTTTCTGCAAGCCATTCTCCAAAATCAGGCATATGGGCCATCTCTTTCCGCCTATATTTCCTTCAACAAACCAAGTCAGGGTGGACAATGCAGAGAAAATCTAGCCCTCCGTTCATGTTTTAGTGCTCTATTCTCTTTGCAACATTTCAGAGCAGTATCACAGTATAGAACAGTCGGCAACCTTTCAGAAGTGGTGTGCCGAGTCTTCATTTAGTCACTCTAATTTAAGGTTTCGCGTGCCAGTCATACATTTTAACGTTTTTAGAAGGTCTCTTTCTATAAGTCTATAACATATAACTAAACTATTGTTGTATGTAAAGTAAATAAGATTTTTAAAATGTTAAAGAAGCTTCATTTAAAATTAAATTAAAATGCAGAGCCCCCCGGACTGGTGGCCAGCACCTGGCAGTGCGAGTGCCACTGAAAATCAGCTCGCGTGCCGCCTTCGGCACGCGTGCCAGAGGTTGCCTACCCCTGGTATAGAATATTCGTGTACATTGCCTCTTTTTTGTAGTACAGTGTCCATCTCAAGCCTCCAGGGCCAGAGAACAAATGTAATATTTATTGTTCTTCTAGATCTTGTGAAAGCAGGTCTCGTATCTGTTTCTTGAAAATCCATGTAACTATCTCTTGTGCAGTATGGTGTAATATGTAGAATCGCTCTCATTGGGTCTAGATACTGAATAATGTGTACATTGCAATTTAGAAATTTCCCTTCTTCCCTTCTATGGTTAGTGGTCAATATGTTTTCAAAACTGTATTGCAACACCCCTTCAGGTGAACTCAGCCAGCAGACTGCTTATTTTGGACACAGCCACACAGCCAATGCATGTGCCATGTTGCCATAGGATCAAAAAAAGGTGTGTTTGCATACCTTATAAAAATGCAAAACAGGGCTCGAAAGTCATATAAAATGTCTAGACTCTATATAAATAGCAACCAAAGCCACTGCTGCTGCTAGTTATTGAATTGCTGTGAGGAGAAAGTGTTGTTATATTCTGATTTTTAATATAATTTATATAGCACTGTCTATTTACACAACATAGTGTTAAGACATATTCTCAGCCTTAGAGGACTCTCAGTCTAAAGCCCCAGTCACGTAACTATATGCATGTGAGCAGGCCCTTGAACCCCACTGACTTCAGTGGAGCTTTGCAGGGGTCAGCCGTCTTGCATCATATTGCTGGACTGGTGCCTTGGAGAGACATGTAAAAAGCCAACAGTTTGGGGTAAGATAAAAAAGTCACCCCAACAGAAGTGTGTTTTATGCACAGATCTGGAAGGAGGAGAGTAAACTTGTGGCTTGATTCTATGAGTTTCTGAAAGCCCTCAACTCACATTGACTGTAATGGAAGCTGAGAGTGCTGAGCACCTTGCTGGATCAGACCCTGGGTGAACAGGAAGGTCTGTTCCATGCATAGTGGGAGGTAAGAATGAAAGAAGAAAAATGAGAGCAGGAGGAGGCCGAAGGAGCAGTAAGCGGAGAGGACTGGGGAGAGCAAAATGATGAGAAGGATCCAGTGCTTTCTTTTATCTCCAGTCCAGCTCTTCGCTTCTCTCTCATTCTGTCCCTCTCCCCCAACAGCCTTACAGTTCTGATCATCAGTGTTTCACCCTGGCAAATTTTCCAAATTTGTCTGACCAGTTCAGTGATTTCTTTGTCTCACTACTCTCTTCCTTTTCTCTTCTTAGAAAACAATTAATCTTTAATCTCCACAAGCCTTTCCTTCTCATCTCCCAGTGTGAGGACAAGGCAATGCACTCCACTACGCATATACAGTACCTGTATCTGCAGCTTTTCTAACTATCATGAATATAAATTGCTTTAGTAGTTGAGAAAAACTAGGTCACTGAAGGAAAACACCCTCCCTTTATTGACACAACTGTTGTGTGTTAATGTAGAGTCGAACATGCCATTAAACTCAGGCATTTTGTCAAAGAATGACTTCAGCATTTGTTTATAGGCAGAACATAGATACTAGAATCTGGCTTTGAAAAAAATGCTACATTCTCATGACTAGCCAAACAACATCATACACCACTCTCAGCAAACCCATAATTCATAGCCAAATATAATGACATAGAGGCTAAGCCATCATCACAGTTGGTCTGTACTGGATTTCTATAAAACAGACACTTCAGAAGATTATTATATCCAGGGCAAATTCTCTAATAAACTCTCATGCACTGCCAAAAAGCAATAATATACACAAGACAGACAAACATAGAATCATAGAAGATTAGGGTTGGAAGAGACCTCAGGAGGGCATCCTGTCCAACTCGCTGCTCAAAGCAGGACCAACACCAACTAAATCATCCCAGCCAGGGCTTTGTCAAGCCGGGCCTTAAAAACCTCTAAGGATAGATATTCTATCCATCTCTGTATTGATTTTATTTTGTGAAACCAGAATACAATCTGAGTGAAAAGCTGCTTGCTTTTTTCACCTCAAATCATAAAGAACCAAGAGTACAAACTTCAGAGAGACAAGGTGAGCAAGAGTAATTCCAGCTGGAGATGTAAAAGAAATACCCATATGTTTTCAATGTGCCATTACCTCAGATTGCTAAGCATGATAAAGATGTAATAATAATTAGCTGCTCCAGTAGATCTCTTCATTGTGCTGTCTTTGGAATTAATACAGAAGTGGGATATTCCTTTGTGAAGAAGGAAAGACTAAAGAGATTCCAAAGGCAGTCACATCACTAGATGCCAAAATACCCAGGTGACATATAGAAAAAAGAAAGTTCGCTGAGCTTTGGCTCTTGCGAGAAAAAGACAGAAGTAGAGGCAGCATTGTCTTAAGTGTGCAAAAGAATAAATGCTTTGCTCCTAGCCAGCAAAGCTTGAAAATGACTCTTCGTTCATTTAAAAAGAAGAGGCTACATAGGACACAAGAGCAAGCTGTCAAAAGCTAGTTGCTGATGTCCTTATGGACAAATGCCAGTGATCAGCTAATGACAAGTTATTCCAAAAGTTTGGAAGCCCCTGCAAACAGTTAGCCACTGTTTGGCTTCTGTAGATTACATCATCTTGTGCTGTAGTAGTAAAAGCAGCTGGAATCTGCCAAAAGGAGAATTGTCATTTGTCAGTACTTGCCAAGGGACCTAATGTGTATGCGGAAAAGGTATATATTGTCTAGCACCATAGTACCAAGGAGCAACATACTGTGCTGTAAATTTACTGTATGTAATCATGAAGTATAAGCACATCTAGGATGTGCAGTTTACTGCTTTTGACTAATTCTGCAATTATTTTCTGACAATGCATTCACCGTATATGTTAAATAGCTCTACAATAAAAAGATATTTTAATAGGGTAAAGTACAACATTTTTATTTTAAATATGTGGGGCTTGATTGAGAAAGGAGCCTCAACTTGAATTTATTTTAAGTGCCCCTAAAATGACACCCCCATGTCAAATAGTTAGAATCTGAATGACATACTTACACCCGTACATAATGGCAGGCATTCTGCTGAGGCCACAAATTGCAGGCACAAAAAAAGAAAGAGATGGGTTTTAAAAATCATGCTCTGAAAGGCCAACTTTTCAAAAGGCATCATACATTGCATGTGGGATATTTGAAGGCACAAAACCTGCATTTGTGAGCACAGATATTTCAATATGCACAACAGGCAGAGGTGTCCTTTTATATGTGTAAAAGCAAGTAATTGCACACACTTTTTTAGAATACAATCCAGGAGGCACTATGAAATGTTGATATTAAATCCCAATGAGGAGATTTTCAAAAGCACCTAAGTGACTTAGAAGCACAAGTCCAGTGAAAGTCACTGAAACTTGTGCTCCTAAATCTCCAAAATATTTTTGAAAATCTCTGTTCAAATGTTCTGCTGTGAAAAAGAAAAAGCATCAATTTTTAACTCTTCCCTCTCATAGTCAGAACTGCTGAAATTCATCCACAGACTTCAGGATACTAAAGTCAAATTAAAGTGCAGTTCTTTTCACTGACATAACTTAAAAAAAAAAAAAGAAGAAGAAGAAGAACTGACCCATCTTGATATTTAAAAAGAAAGCAAAACAAAATACCAAAACAACCCCCCCACCCCCGCAGTCTATAATGCTCAGGGTGAGAGGTGCAACTGAATTAATCTTTAACTTCCAAAGAAGCCCTGCTCAAATCATTTAAACATCGTTAGGAGATGGCAAAGTGAAGATGTAGCAGAAGCAGTACCTTCCTGAAGGCAAGAGACTGGTACTGCTTCAGAGGGCAGCAGCCCAAAGGGGGATTAAGGGAAGATAAAAGAGAACCTACAGTCTACATCTAACAATCTGGGGAACCCCCATGCCCTTCAAGATAGACAGGGTAATGGGAGCACATGAACTCCATCAAAAGATCTGTGGGATCTTCTCCGCCTGTGTTGCTAACTCTTGTTTGTTTCCAGCTCTTACTCACATGAGCAGTCCTGTTGATTTGTTTTTAAACAGGACCAAGATTAGCTATTTACTCACCCCAAAGCCAACTTTAAAAAAAGAGAGTGCCAGTTAGTTATTTTAGATGTACTAGTGCACTCCTTAGGAGATAACTGCCCATTGAAGATAGCATGACAAATATTCTGGCTATGTCATTAAGGTACCCAAGACATATCTGACTTTTTTTCGTACTTGTGTGAATTTGCTACTCATGAATGTGAAGAACTAACAGCACTGGTCAGAGTGTAGACAAGGCCTGAGACAGATACATAGTGGATATACCTATGCCAACTTCTCACACACATCTACCAATCAATTCATACTTCCCACACACATACAGCAGTCCCATCCACTCCAAATGGCAATATCAGAGCTAGCTCCTCACTTGAAAATGACCAGGCCAAATGTTATAAAGTTGTGTGGCGGGGTTTTGAGATGTAGATGAATGATCATAGGGAATCTGATGACATCAGATTCATTTTCACTTGGGATGTAAACAAGGATTTGAACTCAGATTATAGTTGTGAGAGGCTAGTGGAGAAACCCACTTTTCCACTTAACCCTGCTGATACGTTAAAGCACAATCAAGCATATACAACAGTAAAATCACTTTGTTTTTATTGCACTGCAAGTCCTTTTAAAGGACCAATTTCTCCCCACCACCATTTTAAAGAACAATTTGCTCCTGGTCAAAAATTTTGTATGCCAAATTTCACCACAGAATGAAATTTTTACAGCCAAGTTATACATTTTTGGAAAGTGGGTTCTAGGTACTAACATACCCTTAACTATTGCAATGGTAGCAGGTGTCACCATAACAAATGATGTCAAGTTCAATTTAGACATCACAGAACATGCTGAAATACTTTGGAAAGTGCCACAGCTCACTAACATTTTATATGAAAGAAAATAAATAAATAAAAAATCCCCAACTCCCCTCCCTAACATTTAATTCCCCCCCCCCCCCAAGACAAAGTAAGGAAAACAGACCCAAATTCTTTGTAATTAACGGGACTGTGGTTTTACAGCCAGACAAGAACCAAAATGTGAAAAGTTAACAAATCATTATACAACTTACATTGCACTCTATGAGAACTGAAACAATCTGCAAAATAACTTAAGATACATGAACATGAGGTCAACTATTTTCAATAGATAATTGCATTTATAAGCTTCTTTATCTCATGGATAAGGCATGAAACATAAGACAGGAACATTCTGACAGTTTCAAAACAACTATGTTTGTCTTCTATGTTGTTTTAACAAATATAGAAAGTAAAGTCACTAATCATATTTATGATCTAAACAACCTTGAGTAAAACCCTTCAGCTTGCCATTTATTCTTTCTTTTCCTATTACTTCCACTTTTCTGCAAGTCATCATAGTTTCCATAACAGCAATGCTGTTTATAGCATATGGATTGGGGGGAAAAATAAGACATGTTCTACCACTAATTTTTTCTCAAATATACCAAGGCCCTGATTCAGCAAAGCACTTTAGCAACTCCTTAATGTTAAAAATGAGAGTAGTCAGTCCCATGGAAGTCCAAGAGTTTAAGTGCTTTGCTAAATCAGGACCTAAAATACCTGTACCATTTATTTACACATGGAATATTCTTAATTTACTAGAATAGTTTTCCAATTACGTTTCATAGGGAACAGTTGAACTTAGAACACTCTATCCAATATCCACACTAGGAAAGTCCCCCAATATGAGTGTTATAAATTGAATTTGATAGGCGATACTGTTTTGTTAATATCACTTCATGAACAAAAGTTTAACATTGCATTTCAGTACAATAAGAGGTTCAGCTGCATTATTGTCAACCAGCATGTTCCGGCACCATTTGAAACACTCTTACTGAGTTCAATAAGAGCTCGATCACACAAGGCAGCTTTATATAGACTTTGTGAGGTAATCAGCTCAATAGTAAGATCCTACAACGCACAGCTTTCTTACAAGCACAGTGACAGACTGACTTGGATGAAAACTAAAACTCTGATGCTAGGGCAAGTTACGCTGTGCTAAAAACATATTGGGGAATGACTATTTTTAACATGAAATTTTATAAAAGTAATAGCTCAGTGACTGAAATAGGTACCTCTAATAAATAATTCAAGTGTACATAATGATCACCATATCTCAGAACTCCTATGTATCCCAAAGACTTTCATTTTGTGAGCAGATCTATTAATGATTATTGGCCAAGTTTGTCATATATTTTACAGTAACTCGGTAATATACACACAAAGGGCCAACACCTGGCAATATGCCCAAAAGCCAACGCAGCTGCATGTAACTGGATACCAATGTGAGGTAAGGCTAGTGCAAGAGAAATTCTGCTACCACAGTGTAGAGTGCCAGTTATTGTGGTGGCTAAATACACTCCATTATGGTATTTTTACTGTATTTCTCTACAGGAACTATGTGCTCATGTCTACTAATTTTCATCTTGCACTTGCTGTGGATGGCAACTTACAGTTCACTGTGAATTATGCCCCCCTTTCCTTAAACCACACATACTAGTCAAGATGTACATCCCATCATGTTACTGGGGTTATTTGCTAGCACTCCCATGCCTCCAACTACTTGTACATTCACATCATGCACACACGTGTGAAGATATATTGTTGCTTACACCTGTAATCATCTCACACTTCATATTTTACCCTGTGCTCACACAGCGTCTCTCATTGAGTTTCAGCCAGTTTCACCCACTGAAGTTATAGAGTTTCTTTGGGAGTTTTGGATTAAGACCTACAATTTTGATCCATGATCCACTTGGCTGCCAAAAAACTAATAAAGCAATATTGGGGGACCAAGTTGCCCGCACCTCTTAAACGAGTAATTCTGATGCTCTTCATCAAGTAGCCGTCTCTTGATATGGACGTTATGATCTAGAAAGTACTGTACTATCTGATGGACAACTCTGTTGCCCATTTCCTGCTTCATGTTAAAGACTTAGGGCCTGCTCCAACACAGCACTTAAGCATATGCTTAACTTTAAGTGCACGAACAGTCCTATTGAAAAAAAATGCTTCAGTTAAGCTTAAGACTGAGACATGTGCGTCAGTGTTTTGTTAGATTTGGGTTTAAATTGCAGGAAGAATTTCCATTCATACTGCACTATATAAACATCAACCCACTAGCAAGTTTATGCATTTGATTTAAAAACATTTTCTGATAGCCAACCTTTAAAGAAGCTTCAAAGCAGAGTATAAAATTTTTCTTCCTTTGAAGGAAACTACTTTTAGCTAGCAATCCACGAATGAAGAGTGACAATCTACTGTAAAGAATGAGTGGTAATTTTTCTGCCAATCATAGCTGCTATAATGAAACCAAGAATTCATTCAGTTTCAATAAATTAGATGATATTGTTCTGAAATATCTCTATGCTCAGATGAGGGGTTTTTCTTAGCTTTTCCTTCATTCATATTTTTTTCCAATGTGCTGTAATTCATGCCATCAGAATGCTCTAGACCATGTGAATGTCAATATGACTTATACATGTATTAAATCAACTGTGTTTTGCAGTTTATTTTAACATTATTTATGTGGGAAACTATTATGATTTATATCACTGTCTTCCCCAGAGCATCTATAAAAAGAAACTGAAACTTTATACTGCTATGTTTTTTTAAAAAAATATCCCAAATAAACATTTTATATGGCAAACAAAAAGAATAAACTTGGTAAAATATTTTGTATTTTAGACACTGTGGCCTCAAGTCAATGAAGTTAACCCAGTGTAAATTCAGAGTGAATTTGTAAAGTGTAAAATCAGACCCAGTCCGTGAGAAAATATTGTATTGTTTCACTTTAATATCTATTGGGGTGAAATAGTCCTTGGTGTTTTATACTATGATCTCTGAGACTGGGCAGTACCTGGAAACTTCAGAGAAATACAAAAAGCCTACATAAGGCATGTAACCAATTATGTAATATTGTGTTTCTGTGGGGAAATTCTTTCGTA
Organism: Terrapene triunguis; assembly: GCF_002925995.2. Lineage (NCBI taxonomy): Eukaryota > Metazoa > Chordata > Testudines > Emydidae > Terrapene > Terrapene triunguis. The sequence goes on along the minus strand of NW_020664420.1, from coordinate 44,714,573 downwards.
ACTCCCTCAGGAGATCCGCTTCTGTCCCGAAACATGAGATTTAATTGTCCATATCATTGTCTTATCTTGCATAGTTAAAAGCATTGCATGTCTTCACAAAGAATGTTACATTTAATTTTCAATGAAAATTTACTAGGCTTGGTTTATGAAGCAAAAAATATGTATGACAGCTATGATTTTACATTTCACTGGCCCACTTTCTTTGAGACAGTGGGTGTCATTAAAAAGCAATATTTATGGCACTGAAGTATTTACTTTATCAAGGTATTTGCAATATTTTTATATGGAGAATAGATAATAAAGTAATTATAAAACTAAAGCCAAATGACAGGCTATTTTTTAAATCACCCTGCACTTTAACTTTTTCTGGCCATTATCATTTAGATTATTATTATTTTTTGAGCAATGAACAGGGTTTCCCCACTTCCCCACGAGACTTGATTAGAATTGAATAATGATATATGGAGAAGAAAATCACTTAATCACCCACTAAATTAGTTTACTAATTGAGGGTTTAGCTCCCGGATTGCGGATATATCAGAAATTAAATCGATACTACATTTAATTTTAAGAAACGTTAGACCTTTTGTGGCTTAAATGGAATATGGGATTGAAATCAGTGGAAGATTCACGTGTTGAAAGTATGCAGAATCAGACTATAGCATCTTTAGCATATCAAGATACTTTAAAATACTTTATTTAGAAAAGAGAAGTATGACTATACTGGAAATAAAGATCTGCCCCCATGCACACTGAAACATGGCTCTGGGTATTGCATATGGAGGCTCAGACCCAAACCCCTCTTGCACATTTGCCAGTTCAGTATGTGCAGAAATATCACAAGAACTATTTTTCTTATGAGATTTCTTTCATTTTCCTAACTTGCAGGATTTCAGGTCAAATAAAGACTCTGCCCAATTCCTAGTCCACTGTCCACAGTCACTGGTCCGTTTTCAGTGGGGCATCAGGAGGTTGAGGGAGCAGTGACTCACCTCAGGGGAGTGATAGAAGAATGTGTGAAGGGAAATACTTATGGGACAAGAAACAGGGTCAGTGTATAAAGGAGAGGAAGACATGAGGAATGGTAAGAGAATGTTTTTCTTGAAGCTGTCAGGAGAGAGCTGCCTGTTAGATAAGCACTCTAAGAAGCCTCTACAATCCCTCCTCTCTAGAGATTCAGATTCAAGGATATCCATAAAGTAACCTGAGATTCAGAAAAACAAAGTGAATGGTATTACTATTTATATGCACAGTACTCTGTTCACCCAATGTGTAGGAAATGAGAGATTATCAGCAAAACATTTTAATGATCAGAATCCATATATTGAATGGCTCAGCTGATTAAAAATAACAGAATTTATTTACACATTAGTCTATTTTAGACAGACCCATCAATAAGCAAAGAGCAGTATTTTATCTGCTTTAATTCATATGGGACCTGTCCATGGAGAGAACCATTACAATATTTTGTTAATGTAGGTTCATAGGAGAGCCCTGGACTGGAACTGATTCCATCACCTAAAGAGTTTCTTTATTGTTAAGACAATGATTACACTGTTTATGGCCAAATTTAGGCTGCTAGGTAAGAGATTGAAGTCCAGGACTCCATGATAGCAATCACTGAAATGCTTCCAGTTCCATGTGCAGGGTCAGTTAGACAGGCAGAAATGCAGGGTCTCAAATGCATGGATGAGATGATGGTGTTCAGAGGAGGACTGAGGTTTTTTAGGAACTGGGAACCTTTTGGGAAAGGAGGAAGGATGGGCTCCACCTAAACAAAACAGCACCAGCAGTCAAAAAAGCTAATGGAATGTTGGGAACCATTAGGAAAGAGACAGAAAACAAAACAGGAAATATCATAGTACCCTATATAAATCCATGGTATGCTCACACCTTAAATACTGCATGCAGTTCTGGCTGCCCTATCTAAAAATGATATATTAGAACTGGAAAAGGTACAAAGAAAGTCAACAAAAATGATTAGGGGTATGGAACAGCTTCCATATGAGGAGAGATTAAAAAAAACTGACTGTTCAGTTTAGAAATGAGATACTGGGGGAGATATGATGCAGATCTGTAAAATCACAAATGGTGTGGAGAACGTGAATAGGGAAGTGTTATTTACCTCTTGAAATGACACAAGAACCAAGGGTCACCCAGTGAAATTAATAGGCAGCAGGGTTTACAACAAACATAAGGAAGTACTTCTTCACACAACGCACAGTCAACCTGTAAATTCGTTGCCAGGGTTCAAAAAAGAATTTCTTAAGTTCATGGAGGATAAGTCCATCAATGGCTATTAGCCAAGATGGTCAGGCACACAACTCCATGCTCTGGGTGTCCCTAAACCTCTGCCTGCCAGAAGCTGGACAACAGGGGATGGATCACTCAAAATTGTCCTATTCTGTCTGAACCACTTGAAACTGGCCACTGTTGGAAGACAGGATACTGGGCTAAATGGACCATTGGTCTGACCCAGTATAGCCATTGTTACATTCTTATATACTGAATTCATCTCTGTTAGGGATATACAGTATACTAATGCTGTGCTCCCATCATTACATACTGAGGCCTTTTCTGTTATAAAGTGCTTCTGCGGATGCTTTGTTCCCAAGAACTATCCACAAAATCTTCTTTGTTATAAATGACACTTTCAATCTAGCACTTACACAATGATGCCATTTTTCTTTTGCTTGGATTTAAGTCTGTCCAAGGTTTTAAAAGACTGTCATGTCACAGATGCCATTAAAGGGAAATGAAAAAGAGCCACCCAGTCTTTGCTGCCCAGTACTATGGAATCTTCATTTTCAATTGTAGGTACCAAATCACAAGCACTGATGACAGTGCAGCCCAACTGCATGCTCCATTGATGAGCTAAAATACAAGCCAGTTCCCAATGCCCCCCAAAAAACACAGCTCCCCAATGTGGCAATGAGCCAGTAGTAAATAATCAGATTACAGGGAGCAAAGATATTGCCAGAGGTATGATAGCGAAAAAAGAAAGGGAAAAAAAAACCCTCACTCCACTTTTGCTTAACATACATGTATTATATCACCAGATAGTACATGCCAGATGTGTTAGCATCAACACAGACTCTGCATACATTCCTCAGCCTGTCAGAATGAGAGTCTCTCGTCTGGGTCAGCAAGCAATGATGAGGAAAGAGATCCTGTTATTTTCTGTGTGCTTGCAGACAAAACAAAACTAGTGAAAACTAGGAACTTAGGATAGGATTTGCAGAAAGTCCTTGAGAACTTAGGAACACAAGTGATTTAGGTGCTCATGCCTGAGGTGTGAACATGTAAAAGTGCATTGTCACAGTGATGGCACTGGATGCCACTTTCAATGACAGCAGCAAAACACAGTATTCTGGAGTAAGAGAAAGGCCATCAGTTCTTTTTCTCAATAAAACACAGAATGCAGAGATGTTTACCTTAATGTGGGGACACAGAGACTAGAGAGACATCTACCAGTCACACTCTCATAGTTCATTTATGTTATGACTTATATTCAGCTCTTTTACAAATGTATAAGACTAACAGTCACATGACTGGCTGAGAGTAGCCCCCTAATTTTCTTTCAGATAAGTTAATCATACATCAACTTCCATTTGCATTCTTCCGCCACTGTAACAGACTTTAATAAATGTGCATATGGGAACATGAAGGAAACTAGGTTTAATGATGATTAGCTGACTTGATGCAGAACACAATTTGTTCAGGGCTACGTTGATTGCAAAGTCAGGTTCAGCATCATATCAGCTAACTCAATTCTTCACTATAGTGTTCAAACATGGTGCCATTTTGTGGCGTAGTCCCACTCTGAGAACAATAGTGACAATAACAGAGTTCAGAGTGGTAGCCATGTTAGTCTGTATCAGCAAAAAGAACAAGGAGTACTTGTTCCACCTTAGAGACTAACAAATTTATTTGAGCATAAGCTTTCGTGGGATAAAACCCACTTCATCCGATGAAGCCCGTAAGCCCACGAAAGCTTATGCCCAAATAAATTTGTTAGTCTCTAAGGTGCCACAAGGACTCCTCATTCTAATAACAGAGTTGTGCAAGTTTTCAAAATGGGAAATTCAGCACAAAACTGCAATGAATTATAAGAGAAGTTATGCCTTAGCAACCTGTATCCCATGCTGAAAATGTATTCCAATGTGTGACTTAACTGCCATAATTCAGAAGATGCTTCAACCTTCCACCCTTCACTCCACAGTCAGATGGCAATATTAGAGACTAATCAGGTTTGATAAAGTGAAGGAAAGTTTCCAACTGTTATTTTATCATCTCATTTGGTGAGCAAATATTTTCCAATCCTCACTAAAACTATATCATATTGATTCATGCAATAAACCCAGGTGAAAATTCTGTTCTGTTTTCAGTCTTGAGGGTGATTTCAAATTGGGTAAAATAATATAGCTTTAAATAATTGTTGTCAAACAATTTGTAACTTCCAGATCAATAACATGTCTGCACCTGTGTGTAGCTGTTAAGCAGCCTAACTACAAAAATAAAATAAAATAAAATATATAAATCAACAATATGGACAATATTTGCAACAGATCCTTCCCAACCAACTTCAGACATGAAATCGCCCTACTTTACTTTTTCCATTGGCTGCACTTGGATTAAAATTAGGGCTGTCAAGCAATTAAAAAAATTAATTGCGATTAATCGTGCTGTTAAACCACAATAGATGACCATTTATTTTAAATATTTTTGGATGTTTACTACATTTTCAAATATATACATTTTAATTACAACACAGAATACAAAGTTTACAGTGCTCACTTTATATTTATTTTTGATTACAAATATTTGCACTGTAAAAAACAAAAAAATTGTATTTTTCAATTCACCTCATACGAGTACTGTAGTGCAATCTCTTTATCATGAAAGCTGAACTTACAAATGTAGAATTATGTATAAAAAAACCTGCATTAAAAAATAAAACTATGTAAAACTTTAGCGCCTACAAGGCCACTCAGTCCTACTTCTTGGTCAGCCAATCACTCAGACAAACAAGGTTGGTTACAATTTGCAGGAGATAATGCTGCCTGTTTCTTGTTTACAATTTCACCTGAAAGTGAGAACAGGCATTCACACAGCACTGTTGTAGCTGGTGTTGCAAGTTATTTACGTGCCAGATGCACTGAAGATTCATGCTTCAACCACTATTCCAGAGGACATGGTTCCATGCTGATGATGGGTTCTGCTTGATAAGGATTCCAAAGCAGTGTGGACTGACGCATGTTCATTTTCATCATCTGAGTCAGATGCCACCAGCAGAAGGTTGATTTTCTTTTTTGGTGGTTTGGGTTCTGTAGTTTCCGCATCGGAGTGTTGCTCTTTTAAGACTTCTATAAGCATGCTCCACACCTTGTCCCTCTCAGATTTTGGACGGCACTTCAGATTCTTAGACCTTGGGTCGAGTGCTGTAGCTCTTTTTAGAAATCTCACATCAGTACCTTCTTTGCGTTTTGTCAAATCTGCTGTGAAAGTGTTCTTAAAATGAACATGTGCTGGGTCATCATCCAAGACTGCTAAAACATGAAATATATGCAGAATGCGGGTAAAACAGAGCAGGAGACATACAATTCCCCCCCCCCCCAAGGATTACAGTACAAATTTAATTGGCGCATTATTTTTTTAACGAGCATCAACAGCATGGAAGCACGTCCTCCGGAATGGTGGCCGAACCATGAAGGGGCATATGAATGTTTAACATATCTGGCATGTAAATACCTTGCAACACCAGCTACAAAAGTGCCATGCTAATGCCTATTCTCATTTTCAGGTGACGTAAATAAAAAGCAGGCAGCCGTATCTCCCGTCAATGTAAACAAACTTGTTTGTCTTAGCGATTGGCAGAATAAGAAGTAGGACTGAGTGGACTTGTAGGCTCTAAAGTTTTACACTGTTTCGTTTTTGAGTGCAGTTACGCAATAAAAAAAATCTGCATTTGTAAGTTACACTTTCACGATAAAGAGATTGCACTTAAGTACTAGTATGAGGTGAATTGAAAACTACAATTTTTTTAAATCATTTTTACAGTGCATATATTTGTAATAAAAAATAATAATATAACGTGAGCACTTTGCACTTTGTATTCTGTGTTGTGTGTTCTTCATTCATTACATACATTTAATTTGCCATGGGCACTAAATTACACTAGCTCAGCTGCACATGCCACATCAATTAAAACTCTTTCCAGCACTTCCATAAATATTTTTGGTGATTTACACTGACAGTGAAAGGACTCTGGCACCTGATTTTTTACACTTTGATTACACAATTCTAATACTTTTTCAAAGAGGCAGTTCAAATTGTTTTTATGTTCCTTCATTGGTATCAAAATTGTATTCTATTAGGCAATGGCATCTTACACAGAGGTGCTCGACCAATTTTTACAGAGGGGGCGCTGAAAGTGGAAACCATATATTTGTTTGTTATTACTAGTTCAAGCCAGGGGGATGCTGCTGCACCACCAGCACCCCTAGTTCAAGCACCCCTCATCTTACATTTTTTCCATTTTCCCCTCTATAGTATTAACCCCTAAATTCATCACTATTGTCAATACTTGGGCTGTGTCATTCAGTTCACTCCCAACATTCTCAGTCACAGAGGGAAGTCTAGTATCTATTTAAGAGTTCTGAACTGGTACCCATCACTGTAACATCTGAGCACCTTCCAGATTAACTAGTTTGGCATGGCGATATCCCTAATAGACTTCATATAGTCTAGTTCTTCTTCTGTCTTTAGCTCTGCATAGGGTAGGGTTGACTTTGCTTGCTTGCATTTTTATGGTGGTCAGGCAGTTGGAGTAATAAACAATCTTTCTGGTTATCATGCAAAAGTTTTATCAAAAGAGAAGATCATCACGAGGTGGTCATATAAATTCCCATTCACTAGATTATGTTTCAGGCTAAGATTTTGTCACTGATATTTTTAGTAAAAGTTACGGACAGGTCACAGGCAAAAAACTTTTACTACAAATAAATGTGACAAAATGGGGTTCTGCAGGTCCCCACACCGCCTGAGGCAGGGCAACTGTGCAGGGATTAGGAGTCACCTGCAGCAGCTGGGGGCTGTGGAGTACCCTGCTGCCCATGGGGGCTGGGAGCTGTGGGGTGCCCCCACCTCCCCTGTCAGCCAGGAGCTGCGGGATACTCCCTCTGCCTGCAGCTCCAGGGGCCTGTGGCAGCCGGCGGTTCGGGGGTTCCCCTGGGGCTGCAGTGGCTGGGAGCTGTGGGGTGTCCCCACTCCCCATTGGTGCCGGGAGCTGTGGGGTACCGCTGCCACCCACAGCTCCGGGGGCCTGCGGCAGCCGGGAGCTTGGAGGTTCCCCAACCACCAGAAGCTCTGGGGGCCCCCAACGCTCATGGTGGCCAGGAACTCAGGGGATCCCCGCCACCCACGGCTGCTGGGAGCCAAGGGGTTCCCCCTCCTGCAGCAGCCAGGAGCTCAGGGATACCCCACCGCACGAGGCAGCTTGGAACTCCAGGGGCCACCAGAGGTGGCGGGGGACCCTGCAGCTCCCGACCACGGCAGGCTGAAGTCACGGAGGTCGCTGAAAGTCACGGATTCTGTGACTTCCGCAACCTCCGTGACTAAATCATAGCCTTAATTATGCTCTATGTTCAGTCTCAAATTTAAAACAGCAGTGTTTATAATGAATGTATACAAATACATGAATGCACAGATTTATTTCTCATATAAATGATAATTATTATGGAAGTAACATTAAAATCAATGTAATAATTGTCAGGCTGCCCATTTCAAGATCTATAGGAACAGTCATGAAATCAGTATTTAGCTGGGATGGAACTGTAATGCAAGTTATGCTAAAGATAGGTAAAAATAAAATAGGTGATCCAAATGCTGTGTACTATTGTATCATTTATTACAGTAAGTGTTAAATATAGGTAAAGAATGCTCTTTTTACACAGAAGGTAAAGAAAAATTTTCTTGCCTCTTTACACTGTTTTTTATTCTTTTTTTAAATGTAGCAGCCTTTTTTATGTGCAAATTTTGAGTTAAACCAGTAAAAATACATTTTGAAAAGTGCATTGTCTTCTCCCTCATCCTCAGGGCCGGCTCTGGCTTTTTTGCTGCCCCGCGGAGGGGGGGGGGCGGCCGGAGCCCCGGCGGGGGCTCCGCTCTCCCCCCGGCGGCCAGGGGGAGGGCACCGGAGGGGAGGGCGGCCGGAGCCCTGGGAGGAGGACGGTGAGCCCCGGCGGGGGCTCGGCTCTCCCCCCCACCCCGGCGGCAGGGCGGCGAGCCCCGGTGGGGGCTCGGCTCTCCCCCCCCCCCCCGGCGGCCCGAGTGCAGGGCAGCGAGCCCCGGCAGGGGCTCGCTGCTCTCCCCCCGGCGGCCGGGGGGAGGGCGCAGAGGGGGAGGGCGGCCAGAGCACCGGGGGGAGGGCGGCGAGCCCGGCTGTGGCCCCGCTCTCCCTGGCAGCCGGAGCGCCGCGCCGCCCCCCTCTAGGTGCCGCCCCAAGCACCAGCTTGGGTGCCTGGTGCCTGGAGCCGGCCCTGCTCATCCTTCTCCTTCCCATGTTGTAAACTCTTCCTGTCTGTTCTCATTTAAATTTAAGTCCTAGTCTTGCAAACACTTACTCCCAGGGGTAATGCTTACTACAATGAGTAATCCCATTGACATCTGACACGATTGTTAAAGATAAGTGCATCCCAGGAACTAGATAGACATGCTGCTTATAGGGTACTGTACAATGAATAGAATAAAGGCTGATATGACAGAGGTAGTTCACAATTTATAAATTAATTCTATAGGGTCTTACACTGGAAAAAGTACACACACTATTATAAACTAAATCTAAAATCCTTAGAAAATGTCAGAGTTATATTTATACTAGTCTATTATTATATTCAAACACTTGTAAATGTAGATTTTCAACTTAGACTCAGGATAAAATTTTTCTATTATTGAATCCTTACATTTTAGAAGCTCCCATATTTACCAGAATTGAACAATGAAGGATATTCTTGCACAGTTGCACTAAGGAAACCTTACAGAGAATTTTTCCTATGAAATTAACTGAAAGCTAAAATCCCTAGAGGCCAGATTTTCAAAAGAGCTCTGTGCTGGATTTTCTAGTTCTTAGATTTTGAAACAAAACCAACAAACGAACAAACAATCAAACAAAAGCAAACCCTCAGCTCCCAGTTAGGCCTCTAAATGAAGTGGCCAGATTTTCAAAACTACTTATCAGCCAAACTGCTGAGCTTTTCTGAGAATCTGGCCACTTATTTTGGTGCCTAAATGGGAGCTGAGTTTTCAAAAAATGGGACACCGATTAGGTGTACTAAGGATTTATAAAAATATGGCCCTGACTTTTTACTGCAATTCAGAGGATGATATTAGCTATGTGTCTCCCATTAAAATCAGTGCGCTGTGCACTACTTTGAAAATTAATAACCGAACGGAAACACACTTTTTTTTAAAAGGAGAAAAGACAAAAAGAACATGTGACCACATGAATTTATTATAGTTGGTGGGGGAGGAATACCGCTGCATCAGTAGTCACCACAGCAGGGTGCATTGTGAGTGCTGAAAGACAGCTGAGAGTCTCCTGTACAAAATGCCTTTTCCTCCATTTGATGAACCAGTGAGTATTGTATCATGCAGAATATAACAGGAACTACCTACGCAGTATCCAAACATGTGTTATACCCACCCCAAACAAGTAAATACTCACACTGCATCACATACAAGTGTAACTGTATGACTCACTATACTCCATCGAGGATAAGTAAGTGAACAATGTTTCTTTTTACTTATTAGTTTGTAAGAAAACAAATCACATAGGAAAATATAAAGACAAGGAAACAATTACCCATTAGAGAATTATGAAAAAGGACCTTTCTTCTAAAAGGAAGTTTTTCTGAAAATACTTTGTTTTACACACTTTCTATTTGTTATTTTAAATGTTAACAGGATTTTTTGTGTGTGAATCAAAAACAAATGTACTATAATGTTGGGGGTGGGAGGAATAGCTCAGTGGTTTCAGCATTGGCCTGCTAAACCCAGCGTTGTGAGTTCAATCCTTGAGGGGACCACTTAGGGATCTGGCGCAAAATCAGTACTTGGTCCTGCTAGTGACGGCAGGGGGCTGGACTCTATGACCTTTCAGGGTCCCTTCCAATTCTATGAGATAGGTATATCTCCATATATTATTTTTTTATTTACAGCATCAGAAAAAAAGGACTTCTTAATGTATGGTCCCAGCATCCTAAAGGTACTCTTCTTACAGTAGAATTCCATTCTTTAGCAAATATCTCACAAACGTACCTGTCAAATATCCTTCATTTCGCAAGTCACATGTTTTAGATGCAAATCACCTGAGTTAAACACAAATTTAGTGACCCTTCACTTTTTTTATTGAAAATTATTTACATCAGTGATGCAAATTCATAGAATGGAAGTTATACAGTGTTACTTACAATAAAAAAACAACTTGCACAGCATGAAGGATTTTTGCATGAATAACATTTTTGTGCCCATCATTTTGAGTCTCTGTCATGCATTGCATCCAATATTTGGTGTTGGCAGGCTGAGAAAAATACTCACAAACAGCTGTGCAGCATTAGCCTCATCATCTCTTAAGGCAATGCAGCTAATGGACTATTTGGACCATTCTATTTCCACTTTCATTCCTTATAATGTAGAATGCCTCCCCAACCCTTTATACTCAGATTCTTTTATGACAAACCACACACATTTATATTAGTATTCAGGATTAAACACTGGCCTTTAAGGCTTCCACAACCCATTCTACCCCCCACTTGGATCCAGAGATACATTTCCCCCTTTAAATTAAAGATGGAATTATCCACAAATTCCACATAGTGCCCTGAAATCTAGTGTGTATGTATGAACAGCTTTGTTGAGAATAAAGCAGGATCCTAAGAGGCCATATGAAATCACAGATATCGACTCAGACTTTTCAAGGGATTCAGAGTGAAGACATGTAATATTAATAATGACCTGTAGGGCAATAATCAAAGAAATAAAGAAGTCCAGGAGAAAGAGGGAGAGAACAAAGAGCTATAGCTGCTCTATTAATGAAGCCCAGCAGCATAAAGTTAATTGATCAAATGTGTAGCATTATGAAGATATTTTGTCTTTTTATCTGCTTGTAAATTGCCATGAACACTGGTCGACCTCCATTAAAATAAATAAATAAAACAAACATAAAAACATCGTGAAAGTATGAAAAATACCAGTCTTGCCAGTTCTTCTCATCTAATCCCCCAGTCAGTCTCCAGTGGTGTTCATCTCTTCTATTGTTAAATTATTTCAAATTATCTTCAGGAAGATAAACAACTTAATGGGCCAGATACTCAGTTGCATAAATTGATGTATTTCTTTTGACTTCACTGACACTAACGCGATTAACACCAGCTAAGGATCAGGCCAAATCAGTGTGTACATACTAAACAAAGTCAGATGTCTTCTATTTCCACTGTTTCAGCAAAAGATGCCATCAAAATGGCACTGATAAAATGACAGGAAGTTAAATGCTACACAAATGCCTGACTACTGCATAATGTCACTTACATGCCTTCTTTCAGAGCACCTTGTATTATATTATTTTTCATATGATATATGAACATAAGTAACTCTCACTAATACTAACTATTCTATGCTTAATGGTTTATTACTCAAAGATTTTCTTAGGATAATGCAGAACAATTTTCAAATAAATAATTAAATAATTAGCAAATTAAAAGCCAATTAATCCTGCTAGGGGAAAGAACCCCTCCAGATTCTCCAACCAGTATGACCACAATCCAAAACCATGACAAAAACTACAGATCAGAACAGGCTATATAGGCCCTGATCCCACACACACTCATTTAGCTGAATGGGACTGTTCATGTACATAATATTATACAGGTGCATGTTTCGGAGAGTCAGGGCCATAAAAAAGCCACTTCTTAGCATGAAGAAGGGAACTGAACAGATAACCTTTAAAACACTGAAGCAAAACATAATTTTTGTGTCTTCTCAAGCAAGTAATAAAAAGTATTGGACTAAGACTAAGCAGTTTTTACACATACAAGCAGATCTGCAATTACTGTCTCAATCCATCCCAGCGGGTTAAAGAATGAAACTTATTACCTTTTGATTGTTTGGTGGCCTATATGAAATGAGCTGATTGTCCCAACCCGAGACAAATTGGGCAAAACAAAATTCACCATCATAATTGCACTGTCTGGCACACTTCTTGGCAACCTCAGCAGACAAAATCCCAGGATTGAATATGTCTGTACAACAATGGGGCAGAGTGGGTAAGATTGCAGTACTACTGCCCGTGTTGTTCCTGTTCTATGGAGAAACAGAGGATCTCAATCTCTGTCCAGATGGATCCTCTCTCAGCTTCTTGGATGACGACTGTCCCCAAATTCCTGGACAAAGTAAATGTGTCTTTCAGCAGAAATGATCAGGAGACTATGCATCCCATTATTGCCCTGAATCTTCTGTAGCCATTTACACCGATGGCAAGTGAATGAAAAGAGATGCGTTCCGATTTGGCAGTGTTTTACCCCAATTTGTACTGGTGTAAATGACTATACAAAGCACAGGGCAGCAGTGAATTAGGCAGTTTAACAATAGCCATAAGCAATGGGAACGTTGTTGGAAAGGTTTTAATCTTGTCCTTGTGCATAGTTTTAGCCCAGTCTCTGCTTCCTGTCTTCACTAGAACTCTTTATTTTTGCTAAAAACTGTTCTACTGTGTTAAATATTTAGAATAAGTTTGCTGGTTACCTTTATTGTAAATGTAGATGCATGTCACAGGCTAGTAATAGTTTAGATTTTACACATAGCCCTGGTTATGCAATGAATATTAATAAAATGTATCTCCTCACAAACGGAGGATTGCCACTTAAGTTAATACCTTGCCATGTTCTGAAGATTTACACCACTAAAGCCTTAGTGATACTTTCATATGTGCATTTCATCTCTTTTCATTCCTCTGTTCCTATCCATTTCCTCCCCATCAATCCTGCTAGCAGGGGTCCAAGTGTTATTGGAAAAAGTGATTAAAAATAACAAAATAAAATGTCAAAACTCTGACCAAATGCTCTTTTATTATTGCATTAATTTTGTATCTTGTTCAATTAAATTTATGGAAAGGTTTTAGCTGATATAAATTTAATCTCCAGCCACAGACTTCACCTGCTCTGACATCTCTCTTATTTTTTTGGCACAGAAAGAAAACAAAACAAAACAAAAAACACTCTTGGATTTGACTGCAGCTTTCCCCCTCATGCTGCTTTGGAATAAGAAGGCAAGTTTTTCCCTAGGTGGGCCTAGGTCTGCATTTGGAACATGGCTCACAGGGAGAACCCAGATATGATTTAAGACAACAGTAACTTACACCCTCAGGGGAAGCTTATCTAGACTCACTGATAATACCACGGAGAATGGCAACACTTTAGAGTAAACATACTGCTTGTCAGTGCATGTCTGTTAAGAGATGTCTTTTCTCATAGTACTATCTTTGTATCATGATATTCTCAACCAGCTGAACTGACACAAGTAACTATATTTTTGTTTTAAACTTTGCCTTTGCTGAACAGTATCAAATAGAGTAATTCACTTTTAAGGTGAAGATATGCTGAAAATGACTAAAAATGGTACTGTGGAACTGAGGGATGAGACAGATGTGTTTAGGACTATTGGTTTCATGTGAGTAAAACTGTCCTAATCTGGGGGGCTCCCTTTTTATGTCTGATTACTAATTAAGGGAAATAAAGGAAGTTCTAGTGAGGCAAGACTGTCTCCTGTAGGTCTGGTTTTTCTTTTTTGGGGATAAGCCACACCATGACTCAGAGAGATTTCATGTCAGCATATGGGGAGCTGAAGGCCACACAGTCTTATTGTTCTCTTCAGACAAGGTGTGTGATCCAGTCCCTGCAGTGCTCTAGTCTTAATCACCAGATGGCTTTAGATATGGAAATGGAACATGGAAAACAATTATCCAGATGTACTAGAGGGATAAAGAGAGCAAGAGATTGCACTGAAGCCACAGGAGAAGGCATATAATAGGCAGCTTTTTATAAATACATTGGCTGATACCTAAGAATAGTTGACAGGAAGCATATCTAGACAAATCTAGTCATGGCCTTTCCGATCCAAGGGTGCGATTAGTTTTCAGTCTGGGTCATGGTGTACCAGAATATCCTTGTCTAGAACTCCACCCTGTAGTGAGCATTATATTATTAACCAGGAATTAAGAGCTGGATCCTTATGCTAGTCTCTAGAGAAGCATGCCAGGTGTTGGGTATAAATCACTGCTCCTCCATCTTAGACCTCTAATAATTCTGACAATAAAATTGCTTGTGTGGCAAGTTATGTTTGCTATTGATTCATCAAATTGGAATGTCCCAGGAAGGTGGAGAGAGGGCAGAATGGATTGTAATGTGCTTCCATCCCTGAGCAGATCTCAACAGAATAAAGCCCAAAGGAATTACAAGAATGGCCATAAAATCACACTTTTAATACTACTACTCATAGGGCTTGCCCTGCGTGAATAATTTTCAGGTTTTGGCAAGAAATTTGTGAGGGTTTATGTTGTTCCTGGCAACAGATATCTATTTCTCTGCTGCCCCTCAGTTCTACCCTTTACAAAATCCACATTCAACATCCATAATTGATGCTTTTCTAAATACAGCATGTACCAAAATTCAGTTATTGACTTACAAAGACCTCTTTCCAGAACAATATCAGGAAAATAATGAAATAAATATTAAAATTTTAGTTCTATGGTGTTATCATAAAAAGACAATACTTTGAGTCCAAATTCCTATCATAAGCATAAATCAAACACGCAATCTTAAGTTGTGAGGCTGTATGAAATTAACATTTTTTGTCAGTGATACAGCTTTCAACATGCACCATTCTAGCTTCTATTTGATACCGTGTAAATGTGGAAGGAAACTACTACAAACATTATTTAAGGTAACAGAACCTAGAAAGCACCATCTAAGGGTGAAAATAAGATAAGACTATAAATAAATATAAAGCTACATATTAAAACTTTTATAAATTAAATTTGGTTTTGTATTACTACTATAATTATTGCTTTCACTACTCTTATTAATTTTATCATTAGTAATTAAACTGAATAGTTCCCTAATTTTACAGCATGCTACTAAATTAAAAACAGTCCACTGTGCAAACACCTAGAAACGAAACCACAGATTTGCCAAAGTGTTTTAACTTGTAGAAGTAAATCCAGCTGTTACTTTTCAAAATCCAGTTAAGACTGGAGAATACAACCACGCAAGCTTTTCTGACACTTAGAAACTTTGACTAAAGCAAAATAACATTTGTGGTTGTACGAGGTGAAATGACATAATTTTCCATCTAGTATGTACAAGATGTTTAGATCAATAGTAATAGCTAGAATGGAAAGGAAAAGGGGTTGAGAGAAACTCAAGAACTGCTATCCTTTGTCTCACTGATAGATACAACTATTCACCTGAAAAAAAGAAACAAACAAACAAAAACATGTGAAGATTTCTACAGCCCACGCCAGTGTGTCTAAATAGCAAAAGGAAAGGAAGGGTAACACAAATGCCGGAAGAAAGGAAATTGTGTGTTATCAAAGGACTATTAATTGCTCCCAAAGTAAGAGCAAATCATGATCTTCTTCCTTTTATTTACCCAGAGTTTCAGCTGTACAATCAAAGAAACATTGTTTTGGCTGTGTTAAAAGCTGTGGCTTTTGTTTCACTTATGACCAACAAGAACTTATGGGCTTTCACTTGATTGATTTTATAGCTTGTTACTATAGAAACAAGGAGAATAGAAGACAGGTCTCTATGTCAGCTCACATGGTTAGTAAACAGGAACAGGATTCCAAAGCACCCCAAGCAGCTCATTGAGGTTTTGTTGGTACTGTTAATTGACTAGCCCCTCATGCAAGAATGAAATTTGTCTTGATGGCAACTTTACTGTATTTTGAAATCTGACTTCCAATTTATAATTATTTTTACCTTTAGAGATCAATATTGTAATTCTAAAAGCAAAAGGCTCTGTATTGTCTCCTGGTGATCAATGGGAGGCTAGGGCCTTTAGCGCGGAGGCCATGTGTTTCTGTACCTATGCCTCAGTAGCACAATCCCTGTTCCTTGGCAGAATGGCTTGACTAGAACTTTACTGCCAGTGCTCCTCCTGCAGCTAGCAGCTGACCAGGAACACCTAAAGTGGGTTTCCCACTACAAAGAGGGCATGACAGAAGCCTAGGGTGAATTAAATTTCTGTTCTCCTCACTAATGGGTTCAAGAGTGGGAGGAGATGGAAAACGATGCACATCTACCTCCTCCCTTTGCCTGCCCAGTACTGGCCTTCCTTCACGTGGATCTCCAGGTGCACAGACTGTTCTCCACAGATCTGATGGATTGGAGGAGGGCGGGAAGAGGGCAGTGAACCCTGCTACAAAGGTGTCTGAGTCCCCATTCCACAAAGGGAGGTGTGATCCCCACGTGAAGGGTTGCCTTTGAACAAAGAACAGGGTGCATGATTGGGCTCAATGGTTCTTTAATGTTTCTGGCACAAAAACATCACTTGAAACTGCAAAGTCCTTCTTGAGAAAAGGTTTTACACACAGACACACCCCTTGCAGATAGGAAAGATGTTCAAAGTGCCATACAAATAGAAAGCTCCACTACTAACAATGCAGATTCTTCATCTAAATCTGTTCTATGCTGTATTCCTAAGCCTTGTCTAACTTGAGAAATGTACCTGTTTCTAACAATGGGTGCCAGCAAAGAACACAGCTGACCTGCACTGAAAAAAAACAAGAATATTTCCTAGCCTAGATAAGACTTTATATTTACTTTTATTTCTTTTATTATAAGGACCACATACATGAGTGGCATTTGGAAGCAATAGAGTGATGTTTGTATCAAGAGAAAAAATATATTTTTCCTGATATTGCTTGGGTAATGCAGACCTAAATGGTATACTTTAGGGATTTTTTTTTTTTTTTTTTCCATCTTTAGGGACTGATACTAACAGGTCTACACGCCTGCAGCCCGGACTACAGGGGTGCTAACTGAGGTGCCCACTAACATGTTGCATTGTAACTGCCCCATGCAGACCTGTTAGTATGAACTAAAAGGTACCTAGTTCATGTTAATATAGCCCTGTTTAAAGTGTAGACAAGCCTTGAAATTGCTATTAGAGGAGCAAACATTTGCATATGATGATGATGATACAATATTTAATTGGTGTATTCTAAGTAGCAGTAAGATCAGGAGAAAGAGCAAACAGTGGATTTACATGAGGATGGATTAGTGAATTCTGTTGTGCCTAATTAGGTTTAAGAACTAATAATAGCATTTGTACTATACAAATTTATGACTGATTTTCTTTTGTGAGTTAAAATGATCTACCAACATATATATATACACCTTTTTAAAACAAAGGGTCCTTTGTGAAGTTCCTCAAACGTTAACATGGGAGCCTCATCTCCTATTTGGTTTCTTAAAGAAACATTTGAGGAAATAATCAATAAACAGTTCTGTGAAGAATGCTATTGACCTAACTTAACTTTGCTCATCTACTTCATTATCTGATTTTTTGGAACTCAGCACAGCGTTTTACCTGGAGGCAGATTACCAATTGTGGTTACAGTGACAACATCTGCTGCTGCAAAGTGCAGGCTTGTTAGTCATTCTAAAAATATTCTGATTTTTAACCTTCATCAGTTTGTAATCCATCATTTTTGCATTATATCTATTATTGGATATGTACTTAACAAAAATCAACCCTGAACGTTGGGAAAATGAGGATCTGAGCCAAAGGATGTACAATATTCACACTCATGGAAATCTGTGTTTGGTTTAGATTTTCTTGGGAATATACAATATAATTTCAAGGAACCCCTGAGTAAGGATTTTAAAAAAAATGGATTTACACCTTTTAGGAAAAATAAAGGAAGAGTTACCTAGAAATATAAGGACATATGAATGTTGTCCAGCATGTAAATACACTAAGATCATCAACTAAAGAGGTGGTTAATTTATAGCCTCTGGAGATGAAGAGCACATGAGTTTGTGATTGACTAGCTTTTCTAATGTTGCGCTCTCTCAGTTAAAACATAGCTTCAACAAGCTGGGAGAAGTATGCAGGAGCGCCACCAGCTTTTCTGCTGCCCTAGGCGGTGGAAGGTCCCACCCCAAAATGCCGCCCCCCACAGAGGCAGCAGAAGGTCCCGCCGCCGAAATACCGCCGTGGTCGCCGCCCCCCAAATTGTAGTGACCTAGGCAACCGCCTAGGTCGCCTAATGGGTTGCGCCGGCCCTGGAAGTATGTGGAGGAGAAGAGAAAAGTTGATACATTCCCCTGACTGTGGGGTTGAAGGCTGAGAGCCTATATACTAATTCAGGGCTCCATCCTACAAGGTGCTGAACACTGTGGCCCTAATCCAGCAAAGTACATAAGCATGTACTTAATTTTAAGCACATGAATAGTCCCATTGACTTCAAAGGGCCAGATATGTAGAGGTATTTAGGTGCCTAAAGTTCCAGGAAGGTGTCTAATGGGATTTTCAAACATGACTAGGCCAAATTTATTGATTTCAACAGGAGTTAAATGCATAGGCACATTTAAAAATCCCACTAGGCACCTGTCTGCATCTTTAGGCACCTAAATACCTTTAGAAATCTTGCCCAAAGTGCTTAAAGTTAAGCACACGCTTTAGTGCTGTGGTAGATCTGGGCCAGAGTTCTCAGAACCTTATAGGATTGAACCCTAAACAGGAAACGATGGACAACTCACAGGGCAGGTTTTGCAGAACAGCTCCACTGCAGGTTCACCAGCCCAACCACTGACCTCCCCCAAGGGATGGCTGGTGAGATGAAAGGGGAGTAATCAAATGCTATAAAAGCCTGACCTAGCTACCAGTGAGGAAGAGAGGCCTTCTGGCTGTAGCTGTAATGGGAAGCAACTCCCAGAGCCAGGCTCTTCCTCTTTGTGTTTCAAACCTGTCCTGACAAAGGCTACCTAATTAGCTTATTTACTTTCTTTTGGTTAGTTTTAGTTTGTGTTTTTAATAAACTGGTACTTTTAACTATCACAGTTAGCTCCTCTGAGGAGCTCCCCCGCCCCCCAAAGTAGCTTGAAAACCATGCACATGATTCAGTTTCCTAAGGTTCAGATAAGTGCAGTTCCATGCAGAACCTTTCATAATGATTTAGGTACTTTTAAGATCATTTCTCCAACTTTGCTATATAAAGTGTCATGTTAAGTAGTCATACAAATACGATCCTGCAGCATTAACTACTCCTGGCTAAAGCTACAAGCACGGAGGGTCGGGCAATGGAAATATTAAATAATACAGATCATCTATTTAGTAGAATGCCAAATGAAGTATCAACCATAAAAGCAGCATTGTAGTGTCACAAAATATTGCCAAGAATTAAATGCAACAGCTCCTGTGATGTTTTTTGTCTGTTTCTGTGCTTAAGTTATTTGGGGGGAAAACAATTACTACACTTATATATGCTCGTTTTTCAGTTAATATATGCACTAAATAGAAAACTGGACCAATTTCATCCTGCATTGAAATAAAACAAATTACAAAAGGCTTGAATTTGTCTCACTTAGCTCAGAATTAATGTACTCAAATAGAAGTCTCAAATTCATTAGCTTTTATTGGCACCCTCCTTCTCAGTTAACACTTACAAAATATCTCCATCTCCCACCACTGAAAAAGTTAAGCAAACACAGCTTAATAAACTCCCTGACTCAATAAAAGAGGGAAACATTTTCAAAGGGGTTGGACCACTGAGTAGAGCCTGGAATAAAAGGGCTAAATAGCTGCCTACACTCAGATGGCTGAAAAGCTTTGCAAAACCAAAGAGAAAATATGGAACATATCTATAAATGCTGCTCAAGATTTTCAGAAATGCATACCCCGAGGTAGGCACCTAAATACATATTTAGTCATCGAAAGAAATCTGAGCACCCAATCAACTCCCACTGACTTCAGTGGTGCTCAGTTCTTGAAAATCAATTCTCTTATTTAGGTGCCTAAATATGGATGTAAGGGGTTTTCAGAGACACAAATAGCAGCTTGGCATCTATCTCCCAATGAACATAAATCTTTATGGTTATGAACAATTATGTATACACATTTTGACAGAGGTTCACTGATGACCTTCAACTGCTACAGTTAAAAAGTGTGTTCATCTCTAACCAGGATGAAATACTTGTTAAAATACAGATGGTATTTCTGTGTACCTAATGTACTATTTCTCTGCTTCTGCCTAGGCTCACATGTGGTATCTAGGCATTGCCTCTGGCACACTATTTCATTCAAAAAGCTGTGATAAGTTCCTCCTCCTATTAACTGGGCAATTTTGCAGCACATTACCTCCAGTCAATTAAGCAGGTGAATGGCCTCAGTACTAACCTCTTGAATTCACTGAGGTCCTGCTCAAACTCGTATTAATGACAATGGGAAGACTCCTATTGATTTCACTGGGAGGCTCTGCAGGAGCATAAAGACAAAGAGAGGGAATTTTTGAGCTCAGTATTTTTTCATAGCACCACAAAGTATTTGTTTGTTTGTCCTCAGCCCTGAAGCACCTATTATAGTAGTGTCTAAGGTGCTGATTCTGTAAATTAAAGCAGTGGTTGTGACCCTCATGACTGCACTGAGTCCCATTCAAGCCATTAAAGTCCAGGGAACTTCACATGGGTGTCAGGGTTTTCACCAGTGAACCAGCTCATAGGATCATGTCTTATACACGGTTCCTGAATCACCCAGCTGGGTGTTTATTTTTTAATAATACTTTACTGTGCCAATTTACACCAGCAGAGAATTTGGCCCATGTTTTAAGAGCATAAAAACGTCTTGGCTAGAAGCTTCATTTTTTTTCAAAATGGCAAATGTTTCCTATAGAACCTGAGGCTTGTAAGAATAGTATACTCCAGGGATTCTGGGAAGTTTTGCTGAGAAATTACACAAAAGAGCAAATGTTTTCATTTTATATTGTGGCTAGACTCTGGCAATCTCTCAGTGAGCCATGGGCATTTCAAGGCTTTTTATTTTTCTCTTGCTATCATTCTATTTGAATGGACTTTCTAGGTATTGAACATTAAATTAGATTGCCACCACAGTTATTCTGATTGGGTTAAACCAGCTTCTTTTATGAAATACATCTTCATGAAAGCCCTAATGGTCCACATGACAGCAGAGCCTGAGATTATTAACTATATTTCCTCTTGTTCTTTTGTATTAGAGAAAAAAATGCCTTTATTATTTCCAATGAAAATATTTTCAGGTTACATAAAGTCAGAAAATTCTGATGAAACTCTGCCTAAATCGGAAGAGGAGGCTTTAGATATTTAGATATTTCTTTTTCAAAAAGCATAAATATTCTTTGAGGACTGTGAGCTTTCTGGACCCAATCCTACTTTCCTTAGCTCAAAAATTTCCCACTGAAATCAGTGCCTAAGAAGTGTAAGATTAGAATCTGGTGATGGTTTGATCACATGGATCAAATTCTACTCATTTAGTCTGGGCCAGTATAGTTAAGTTAGTGCCCATCGAAGCCACTGAAGTTAACAGGGTTGCATCCTCATAAAACAGAGAATTAGGTACTCAATAATAATATTTTTGTATATACTCTATTTTTGATAAAACAAGCACCAATATTTAAAATTGGTATCTATTCCAGAGCTTTTGATAAACACGGACAGTTTGGATATCTTCTGCTAATTAAACTAAAGGAATTTTCATAATTTATTGTATTAAAAATGAGTTAAGCCATTTTCCAGTTTTTCCTTACTTGAACATCACCTTACATGAAAAACCAAAAAATGCAGGATCTATGAAGAAAATGGAATTCAACTCCTATTTAATTGCATGGGAATCAGGGCAAATAGAAGAAACCAGAAGAGCTGAAAGCAGAAATATGTTTCTGAACTAATCTGTTTACAGGAAGACAAAGTATACTGATGCAGTATGATTTTTTTAAAAACAAAACAAGCCCTGAGCAAAGCATTCTGGGAACTGCACTCATAACTGAAGTTGTGCATGTAGTGTGATGTATATACAAACATATTTGCAAATGCAAGATAAGGCCCACATTTGAACAATTTTCACTATCTATATGACTCGAAGTCAACATACTGGTTCAACACATGAAAGTAAAATATTTATTTCAAATATGATAGAGAGCTGTGTCTGTCCATTAAATCACATTACAGCAACTATCCATTTGCTATGAATTTTTGTCCTTGAGGCAATCTGACTCCTTTTTTATTGGCCCATCTTTTTTAACTGTCCAGGCTCTCTGTCTCCCTATTCATTCTTTCCTTCTTTTAGGCTGGCATTAGTGTGTAATTTAGGTTGGCGTTTGTATGTAATTTTTCACCTCTAGATGAGAATGGGAGTGATATAAAACGCACCCCAGAATAGTTTGAAATCCTACTCACGGTTTCATCTATACTCAGTGACATGAGCACATCACTTACACAATAATTTTGCAGCCTAGGAACCAAAAATCCATCATTTGAAATCTCAAATGGTTTTCCATTTGATATTTTAGTAAAATATACAGAACCATCAGACTCATCTGGAATCTATAGGATGTTTAAAGAGAACCAATTCTGCTTTCATTATTTTCCAAATGCAAAGAAAGAACTATAGGTTGCAAACAGCCAACCTTCTGTGTTGATTAATAGCTCCAAGGACCAGATGTCATGCATACAATATTTATACATTGTCCTTTAGTTTTCAGAGGCAGGTATAGAAAATACCTGAAACAATATAGCAATTGTCAGACTGGCCTTTGGAGATTTATGTGAAAGAAGACTCTATTGATGGGAATGGTAATATAAATAAAAAACACATGATAGTTTTCATTGATCTAACCCACTGAAAATGTATAACCCATCAGGGTGTTTGAGAACATTTAGATGCCTTGTTTCAACAGCAATCCATGTCTGTCAGCAATTTGAATTTTAAATTCATATACTTGCTTCAGGAAATAGCAGTGGGAGTACTTAGCAGGCTAGAGTTTGAGGATGAAAAGATATGAAACCTTTATAAAAATCACTTCACCAAAGACTGTCTATTACAGTGTCTGTACTCTGAATTAATGGACATATCATTGATTATATGCTGAAGAGAAAATGCACAAATATTCCAGTCATGAGGTTTTATCTCCTCAGGTTTAGAAATACATTAAACATACTCAAGATTGAAAACATTTGTTAGAATTGTTTTCAATCATCTGATTTATTTTCCATTTTACAGAGTATTTTACTGTGGTTTTAAGAATTCAATTCAGACATTCTTTATTTAAGGATAAAACTTCAGATCTTCTTGTCAAAAGCCATAATAATTTTGTTATGGCCAGTTCCTACCCAATTACCCAATTATTTCCAGTAATACACAGAATTAATAAATCATTTTTGACGTGTACAAAACAAAGTTTATTATGGACTAGGTGCAAGGCTGCATTAATCAAAACATGAAATAACTCAGGTGGGAGGGCCACAGTGTACTATAGGGAAATAAACACTACGGGCTACAGTGATACTGCATTGTCCCAGTGAGAGCTCCAGGAGGCATTGTGTCCTGGAGCTTTTTGGTACACAGTAGCAGTGTGTTGCACAACCGCTTATGATGTAGCAGCATGCACTCCCCTCCATAGCAGCTCTGCTTATTGGTCTATGTGTGATGGTGGGCCATTCCATTTTGGTATGACTAACAGACCGGTACAGTACAGGGATTGCAATTATATCCATCTTCTGATTCTGCAGGGGAAGTGGGAAAGAGAGGGGGAGGAGGAAGGAAGTCCAAAGACAGAGAAGGAGTTCTTATGCACCCAATCCCTCTGTTTACTCTCTAGGACCAGGCAGGCTACACATCACACATATTGTATATTAAATGAAATACAGGGAATAAGTGATGTATTAAGCACTGCACTGCCTGGAGAGTTTTACAACCTGTAATTCATAATCTATCTAGGAAAGTATTTATAAGATATAACAGGTGTCTTCTTTCCAATATATTTTGCATTTCTTTCTCTTCATTTGCAGATGCCTGATATTGGAGATCTCTCTTGCTTTGATTAGTAACATGCTTTCACTACAACCTGGAACTCACTTGTGCAGAAAATGAGAACTTGTTTAACAAGTAGAACCGATTCTGTAGCCACATTATATGGGCACTCCCATCTAAGTTTCACATACAGAGCAACTATAGAATTCCTTTATGTTTTAGTTTTCACATACACCACTCATGAAATTCACTTTTCAGCTAATGTGATCTTTGTTATCATTTATCTGTCAGCCTGGTTACTGGCAGTAGAGCTCATTATGGACAACATGAAGAAGAGTGGAAATAAAAGAACAAATTTTACACTGAAAAAGTATATATAACATGAGAGAGAATATATAATACCTAGCTCTTACATAGCACTTTTCTTTAGTAGATTTCAAAGCGCTTTACAAAGAAGGTAAATTATCAGCCCATTTTACAGATAGGGAAACTGAGGCATAGAGATGAGAAGTGACTTGCCCATGGTCACCCAGCAGGCCAGGGGTAAAGCTGACCACTCTGGTCTCCTGAGTCCCAGCTAAGTCTTCTGTCCACTAGAGCATGCTGCTTCTAGGTTAAAACTACAACAACATACATTTAGATAAATTTAGGAAGATGATGAAAATCTGGATACCTATTGCAAGTACTCAGACAGGCAGGCATTGGCCCGCCCAAAACTAAGGGCCCACCCCCTCAACTGAGGGGGATGAAAATCTGGATAGAAGTTTCAATCAAACTTTTATAATAAAACTTTAACTTGCGAGTTATGTCTTAAAGTTCCCCAGTCATTTCCTGTCTCTCGATGCAGAGTCTCTCTCTGACTTACTAAAATGAATTTTGTGTGGTGTACAAAGGGTGGACTTTGCAAGAAGACTTTTATTTTCTCTTCTAACTAGGATATCAATTTTCAACTATGCCTGCAGATTTCTGAGAAGGATAGTGAAGAAAGTATTTTAATATCAGATGTTAGAATTTAAAATAAAGGCCTTGATTGTGATTTCACATCAGTTTTATTCTGGTGTAATTCCACTTACAGCAGTGTAAGTGAGAAGAAAATCAGGCTTTAGATTGTAATTAAAGGATAGAGTCATCATTTTTTTACTACTCATCTTGACCATTTATACCTTTTCTTTCTGAAGTGATTCATCAGGTTGTCATGGTGATTCAACATACTACATTGGTAGTCTGTCAGTTCTATCTCAGAGATGCTGTGTTTAAGTCCAAAAGCTAACCCAAACCACTAATGGCATAGTTATGAGGTAGGCCAAGAAAAATCTGTAGACGTGGATTTTCTGATGTTCCTTCTTTAATTTCAGAGCATTTGTTAGTGGACTTTGCCCTTTCTTCTTCCATCCCTCATTTCTGTGTTTAAACACATTTCTTAATATAGCAAAATAGTATGTTATCAAATGCACTAGGCACTGATACCTGACTTCCTCTTTTTCCCCCGCTTTCTGCATATACAATAATATATGGAGTCACATTTTTCTCTTGCACACAATAAAGACTGTGTAAAGCATACAGTGTACTTTTGCAAGATTATACAATGGAAGAATAACATCTGAAGATGTCAGATGATGGTGAATCAATTTATACACAGGTGCACTTTTCTGTAGATAATTATGTCAACCTATTCAATCTGACATGAATTCAAAAGTCAAACTACATTCATTTTGCTCAGCCCCACAACTGGAAAGTTCAGAAGGTAAGTAGCACTTGTCAGCATGACTCAACACAGTCATATATTTAAAAATTGAGAACCTAATTACATTTGGTATGGCTGATCCTCCAGGTTGGTGGCACTGTATCAAAGATGCGACAGCAGTTGTGGCATTGCCAATATGGGAGTCCTACCTAAGACTCAGTTTTCTGCATAAATTGAATATGGTTCTAACAATCATAAGAACCATCAGAATGTTTTAAAATTAAATGTTACATAATACAATTTTTCTTCTGACTACTATTGGGTTTAAATAAAGAAGTTAGGAAACCGGATTAGACTCAGACAGACTAAGCCCTAACTCACAGCCATGAGAAAAGATTTGCCTTCAGACCTAAGTCCAGATGAAATCAAGCAAAATTCAGGGTTATATTTTATCATCTACAAATTTTAACAGACTGCTCCTGACGTACCCATGTGCCTCAATCAGCACTTCAAACCCATCAGAGACTCCTTCTACTGTAGGAAATACTGCCATTAAATTGATATGCTGTGAAGCCTAAAATATTTTGGGGGAGAATTTTGGAATTTGGCCATGGGTTCTGACATGAAGGGGAAAAAAAGATTATTTTGAAAATGCTTTAAAGAGTAATTTAAGAACCAAATGATTCTCACAGGAGTTATGGGGGGAGATCCTCAGAATACCTTTGAGATAGATGGGGATTCACTAACACTTTTCTTCCTTTTATGAAAGCCTATTTTGAACCTGGTGATTGTAATAAAACATATTTAATATCTTCCTGTGGAAACATGCAACTTTGTCTTGGTAAGTACTCCAAAGCCCTTTCTTTGGATCCGTTATTTTTAAAAAAATTCACAAATTGCTTTAGTTCTTTCTTCAGACAGCTTGTTTTTTTTCAACAATCCTGCAAGACATTATTTTCCCAGGCTTGGGCATGTCAATTGTTTTATATAAACAAAAGATCCTTTATCCTAATGCAGAATTCTCCTTTTCACATCTGTATAAATGGCATAGAAAGTATTTGTACATAAAAATTGTATTTTTTGTTTTGAGTAAAACAACTCATGTTCAATTAGAGGAATAACCCATTTCTACTTTGGCAGAATTGAATCAGTCTTAGGAAACAAGAGTAGTGATGTTTACATGTATGTTTTGGTGCTTTTGGTAAGTTTATTATTATTATGGCTCTAAAGATATTGGGTGAAATCCTAGCCCTAATGAAGTCAATGGCAAAACTCTCATTAGGTTTGAGTTTTTCCAGTAAGCAGTGTCTTTTGAACCTGTGCATTTACTTTGAATAAGAGCCTATTTAGGGTCCATGAAGCTTTTCTTTTTATATGAAATAGCTATGACTTATTTTCTTTCCTACCCTTTGAAAACTTACATTGAAAAAATATATGTTTTGCTTTAAGTTTGTCTTTAAAGATTTTAGCATTTTCATTTCACTTAGGAAACCAGATCAACCTGAGTTTGTAAAAAATCCTAAGCAACTAATACGTGTACTTCAGTCCAATTTTTTTAAATTTATTTTTGCTTTCCTATTTACTGATTGTATGTGTGTGCCTGAATGATGTCATGTAGGCATGAATATTTTTGTGAATGCATTTGATTGTTGAATAAAATAAAGAAGGATTTATTTGTTGTTAAATAATCAAGAGATTTCTCTAGCAGTATTCCATGTAAACAAGAGCTATGTATGTTTCAATCTGTTCTGTTGAAGGTTTTAATAAACCATTGTTTGCCCTCAAGGAAGGGAGGTTAAAGTTATTAACATCCTTGTACTAAGTTATGAGCATGAACATAATAGTGTAATTTCTCCATGTTTTTGTCATATTTTACATTTTTCTTTAGAAAGTTTTTTAAAAATGGACTATATACAATCCTACTGACGGTAGAACATAGCAGGGAAGAAACTGCATACTATCAGCCTGAATCTTGACACCAGTTGACAGAAACAGATGAGTCTTCCCAAAGGACCATGAAAGTGCATTTGTTCATATTGTATAGATTAGTCACACCACAAAAGTTTATGAATATTTATCCATATTAAGCAGATCTGGGGATTTTCTGAGTATTATTGATGACAATGAAACTATATGAGACTTAGAAATGTTTAATTTATTGCATTCTGACTCCATCTATAAGAGTAATAGAAAGGCAAAAACACAGTCCAGTGCGTCACACCACCCTTGCCACCATCTGCCATCTTCCTGGCTAGATGCCATCTCTGTTTCTTTTCCATGCTGCCTTTTCTATGCAGAATGACTTCCCCAGACTGAAAGCCCCTCTTCACTTCCCCTTCAAGTCCCTTCAAAGGAACCACTTATGTTGTGAGGCTCAGACACAAGAAAGAAAAGAAAAAGAACCCAGGATTTAAATAAAAAAAAAAATCTAAGGTAAGGTCTTCCTCTGATATGCCAGAGGACCTGGTCATGGTATGTTTGTGTTCTAGATTGTAAGCTCTCTGGAACAGGAACTGCCTTAATATTTGTATCTCATATGGTTTTAAGCACATCATTGGTGTTTAAGGAAAAATATAACAAATAATGACATTAGTTTAATCAGTTCTTCAACTACCTTACACATGTATGTCTATAAGCTGTTGGCCTCCTAACAGAGTTTTATTTTGATACTCATAAGTAGTTCAGTGAAGAACTGCCATGAGGAAGAGGGGGGAATTTACAGGGGAAAGTAAAGCACTATTGTATTAGATACATGTCATTCCTTTCAAGTTATCTACAATTTGATCAAAGGTTACTCTATGAAAAAATGACATTGAAATGTAATACACTGAACATCTAAGAGCCATCACGTCATATTTAGCAAATGATATGAAAAGCTTTCATATGAAAAGCTTTCATATAAATAGTGATGAAATCCATAGTAATGCTATAACCGAATCTACTCTGTACTGTACAGTACTACTCGCAACACAGTGCTGAAAGCCATGTAAGAAACTATATCTAAAGATACATTGCACGATCCCGATTCTGTTGTCTTGTGCTGTGGATAGTCACTTTACAGCAGTGTAAAGGGGGTATGAAATGCTAGTAATTCAGAATGGCAGCATTTTATCCCCACTTTGCACAAATGTAAATGACAGCATATGGTTCAGGGCAATACATGTGTACATCTAAGCCCCTCGCTACACACTACACAGATGCTAGGTAACTGCTAATATTGTTCTTTTTTTCCCCACCAGACGATCCCAGGCTGCCCGCCACCAGTAATATTAAATCTGCTTAGATGGGGATCCCATCGCCACAAGCCAACCACAACCTCTTCTCTGCCAGAGGCCTTTCAGCCAAGAAGCACAGACCAGAAAATGAGCAGATCTGACTGGGGAGAGGGGCAGACAAAGGCACCTGGAATGTCTGATTATTTACCACACCTGCCAAGCAACCTCTACTGAGAAGCCTCCTATGGAGATCCTTGGCAGGAACTTAAAGCTCCTCCTGTCTGGTGGAACCCTCCACAGGGAGGGTAGTAGCCAAATCCTCATCTATGCTATCCAGGGGAGTTACTCTTCCTCTGGCACAGCTATTGCCAAGGATTCCGAGACATGCACATTGTACCATTGGGGGAGGGGGAATCAAAACCACAGGGAGTAATTAAGTAATATAATGCAGTCGATGTTGCAGTAGTACTGCTTAAAGTATATCTGACCACCCCCTTTTTGTGATAAAACTCCTACATACCTGTTGCATCTTACCACAATAATAAATTGGGCATTAAATAAAAACATTGGTAAAATAATCTTACCCAAGGTAAAAATAGGTTGTTAGAGAGAGAACGATTACAACTATTACATTTTGGTTTTGCTTTTGAAGTCCATTAACATGTCTTTCTTCCCTCCCACTCCCAACTCCCTATTTAGGCTTTACTGCCATTGGTTCCTCTCATCCCAGCTCCAAATCCTGGGGTTCCTCACATAGGCACTCACCTTACACCCTTTTATTATTTATTCTTTAATAGAAAACAATCAAAAACTGCTTGTTTTGCCAACAGAAAATGAAAGTCAGCAGATAATCGGGCCTTTTTGTGTTTCACTCGCACAGTATTACACTGAAATGCACGAATGTCATGAATTAATTTGTAAACTGGACACCATTAAATTTGGCCTGAATAAAGACTGGGAGTGGATGGGTCACTACAAAAAGTAATTTCCCCCTGCTGATATTCACACCTTCTTGTTAACTGTTTGAAATGGGCCACCTTGATTACATTGGCCTCATTAGTCCTACAAAAGTGATTTCTATCCCTTCTTCTCAACTGTTGAGAATAGCCCACTTCCACCTTAATTGAATTGGCTCGTTAGCACTGACCCCCCACTTGGTAAGGTAACTCCCATCTTTTCATGTACTGTGTATATATATCTTCCTACTGTATGTTCCACTCCATGCATCTGATGAAGTGGATTTTAGCCCACGAAAACTTATGCCCAAATAAATGTGTTAGTCTCTAAGATGCCACAAGGACTCCTCATTGTTTTAACTGAAATGCAAGTGACTCCAACTGAGTCTCCTTTATCTCAACCATTTAAATGACTAACCCTCTTATAATGTGCTGTACGTCTAGATATCACATCTTTAGATGACTGATATTTTCTGTTACTAGCCAGGATTTTTTCCATGTGAAATATGTTGGATATAATATACTGGGTGCCAGTAAAAGCTAGACATTTCCCAGATGGAGTGGTTAAAGCCTCATTCCTCAAGAATAGTGCATCATTTTCCATCGTGAATCTAGTTAATTGTTAGGGAACTTAGAATGTTTTTTGTATGGGTGTTTTTGATGGTTATTTAAAACGACAGAAAAAATAATATATCAGTAGTGCAAATATGACTGAAAAGGTAAATATTTTGGTGCACTGGCCCCAGCACAGCATCATAGGAGCTGACCAGGCGACAGAGTCAAACAGGAGCATTTTCAACGATCTATAAGTGAACCATTTAAAAAAATTCTACAGTTCAAAGTATTTTTTTCATGTAACATTTTACATCCTATAAGACATTTGATCCAGAACACTCACTGAAGTCTATATAAAGTTGATAATTTTTAGGTTAGAATGACAATAAAATTACGGGACTTCACTAAAGCAAGGTGTTGCTGGATTAAATTTTGCACCTAGACGGATCAATCAAAACAGATTTTTTAAAGCTATTTGAAGCAGATCCATCTCATTAATATATCAAAGCTTTAGTATCAAATTCCTGTATGCTGTCTATTTCAGTATCATGGCTCAGCCACTGGAGCATGGTAGTATTGGCTTTCTGTCAGCCTACTCTAATCTCCTGCCAAAGCACATAATGAAAATCATAGGCACCTACATTGCCTGTTTCATCCTATTAGGAGCAATGTGAAAAGAATTCTGCTTGAGTAGCTGTTTTAGAAAATGTAGGTTTAATTGACAGTCGTTGTCAAGAGCATTTTATAGAAACCTTTATAAAAATATCACATATTTCTTGCTGTATACAAATGTAAGGATGTACAGGAAAGGTTATTAATCTGTCTTTCTTTGTTGTTTTTTAATGAGAATTTCTTTGTACCCACCCTTCCCCCCAAAATACTGAAAATATTGCAGTTTGTTCTCCATCCAGTAGCACAGGTTAGTTCAATTGCAGAAGGTCTTTCCTCTTTCTTACTTTAATTTACCCCGAAGGGCAGTACCTTTGCCTGCCACATGAAAATAAACCTACAGGGATCACAGTGTCCAGATGAAATCAACCCATATTGCTATGATTTAAACTACACAATGACCCACTGGTCACTGAAGAGCTGGAATACAAATACAGATTTCATACTAATATACAAGTCCTGTTACAAAGGCAAGGAAATGAGACTAATTTGCCAAAGCGGCAGACAGGAGGAAATACTATTCAAACTTTTTAAGGCTACCTATTACTACTATACTACAGCTACCAACCCCAGTGAAATCCACTATAAATTAACCTTTTGGGGCATATAGCTTCCCAGCTCTGTTATAATTATAATTGTGATGCACTATGCTATAAAACATTCCATCAAAAAAGTTATGAGCACAATTTTGCCAATCTTACTCATATTGAGTAGTGAGTTACCAGGCAAATAGTCCCATTGAAATCATCTGGAGGGCCACAGAATTGGGCCTGATGTGCAGCAAAAAAACAGTACAGAGAGGCTTTGCTCAGGAATTAATGCAGCCTCAGAGGTGAGGGAGATGATGCACATTCTCCCCGGAGATATGTCCCCAGCCCTACAACTTCCCTTGCTTGCGGACCCCAGAGAATGGGGGAAACAGAGAAGAAATGGTGCTGCAGAATTGTCTAACATCCTTACACCTTCTGTGCAGGAGATCCTGGCCATGTAGTGCACCTCCACCCATGGATCCCATGGTGACAATCTCCTCTAATTATCTACCACCTGATAAAGCGATAAGGCATTCTGTCAGTGACAAGGTGAGAGACTACTGCTGAGTGGAAAGCCAGGGTGCCACAACTTGCCAAGTCCTCAGAGTTATCCCATAGCTCTATGTCTGCCTGATTTATTGCAGCTGTGTGCAGGACCATTTTAGATTTTGTGCAGCTATGCGGGTTGGGATGGCACCAGACAGCTAAAGCATGATATGCTAATTTTTCTTTTGACCATGCTTCTTCTTAGTTCACCTACAAGTCAAATAACAAGTGGATGAGTACACCTGACATTTTTCATAACCTTGCATTAAACTGGAAAGACATACACAAGCCAGGTTCAGAAGATGCATGCCATTTAACCACACTCCCATTGGGTCACAAAAGGGTTAGGGTATAACTTTGAATGTTTGCATCTTTAGAATTTGGCTTTCAAAACAGCATTCACACTCTGCAATTAGAAATGTATTGTTTCTGGCAAAAGTCTTTGGATAGTTGGTATTTGTTTCACTTCAGCTTTCCTTAAAATTAGCAGGAATCATTTTAAGTGATTAACAGAATGGGTGAAATCCTGAAGGTTCAGGGCTCAGTTCAACTTTTGTACAAACGTTTGGGCTGGTTCTTATGTTATATGAATCTACTTGTCCACCTCTAGTGATTTCCTAACCTGTTGATGTTCAAACCTACATGAATATTTTTGAACAGCTTTCTAAAAACTCCATTTTGTATGTTTAATTTGATAGGAATCATTTTATCACTCTGTTTTACAGATGTTACAGTGAACCCTGTGTGAGGTACCAGTAACTGTAGCACTTTGTCACACTATGCGGGACTGTACAAGTTCTCTTTCCAATTATATTAAATAAATACATTTAAAGTATAGAAAACTGACATGTTAACATGTACTTTCAAAAGAAAATAAGATCAATTTTTTTTTTAAAAGGGTGACTGTGGTATAAACTTTATACTCTCATTGGGTCATGATAGGTTATGGTATCATTTAAACTGGAATCTAATTTCACGTGGTTACACTTTTATTGGAAAGTATTACTTCATGTGTGAGACAGTAATACTGACGTCTGCGTGCCCCTCTGAGAAAGCTGAGTTCCAAGATAAACCTATGCTTTTGCTACCTGAATCACTGGTGGTGGCAAACCACATTTTAAATAAACCTTGTGTTAGAACTTTAAAAATGTGAACCACAAGCTACAAATTAAATAAATGCAGAGAGACAGTCCCAAGAGGATTTCTGACACACCACAGGGTCTCAGTGTTTTAAAGGAGCAACGGATTATCAAAAGAAGGCTGTCTAGCTACTCACAACATTTTAATATATAACTAAGCAACTTTTTTAACGGAAATGTAGAACTCAAAATGATACCTGCCTATCTAAGGTTTAAAACTCTTTTGAAAGGTACAAGAAGAAAAGATGATGTGAAGGAGAAAGGCCCATTTTTAGTTACCATGCAACAAACTATATGCCTGACCTCGCAAACAATTACTTGCATGAGTAACTTTAATCAGGCAAGTCCTCCCATTGAGTCAGAAATGGGCTCCATGTTTGTGGTGTTTTTGTCCAGAAATTCTTTGAAATTTTGCGTTTGGATCAGATTGTTGCAGTACAGATTGTACAAAAGATCATACTCCAATTTGTGATGCTTTCAAAAACACAGTTAACATTTTGTCCAGAAACAGGATTCTTTTTCCTGACTCTGACTCATTGTGACACAGAGTAAATTAGTCTCTATGGGTTAGATCCAGAAAGGGACTTCGGCATTGTGACACTGATTGTTGGAAGACCTAACTTTAAGATGTCTAGAAAATAATGGGAATACACTGTGATTAACAAAGCCTGAGTTAGGTGCATAGGCTGTGAAGATAAGTGTGGTGATCCGGTGGTTCCTTGTATACAGTTGTCCATAGGGTTCCACTGTGTGTTGATTCTGGCACAGAAGTGTTCTAGAGAGATTTTGATGGATGGTTGGCAGTTCTCGAAGTTGTGGTGGAAATCTATGATAACTGATCGCAGCACTTACTGGAGGAATATCAGGACTCATAGAAACCATCCTCAAACCACTCACCACACAACGACCAGCTTCCTCCAGGGCACAGCTGACTTCCTCCAGAAATTCTGCAACATTAACAACCTCCCTCACAACACTATGCTTGCCACCATGGATGTCACCTCTCTATACATCAACATCCCTCATGACGGCATCGCTGCCTGCCTCAAATATCTACAAGAGAATGGACAACACTCAGATATACATTCCAAACACATCACCAAACTCATCCATTTCATCCTCACCCGTATCAATTTTACATTCAACAACAAACACTTTGTGCAAACCATGAGAACTGCCATAGATACCAGATTTCAGAGTAGCAGCCGTGTTAGTCTGTATCCGCAAAAAGAACAGGAGTACTTGTGGCACCTTAGAGACTAACAAATTTATTAGAGCATAAGCTTTCGTGGGCTACAACCCACTTCTTCGGATGCATATAGAGTGAAACATTGAGGAGATATATATACCAGAATGGCTCTCCAATATGCCCACCTCTTCATGGGCCACAATGAGGAAGAATTTCTGGACAAAAACACCACAAAAGCAATGATATACCTAAGATACATCAATGATGTTTTCATCCTCTGGATAGAGGACCTAAACTCCCTCACAGATTTCCACCACAACTTCAACAATCATCATCCATCCATCACTCTCTAGAACACTCCTGCACCAGCATCAACTTCATGGACACCACGATCAGCTTCAACAATGCAACCCTATAGACAACTATGTACAAGAAACCCACGGATCACCACACTCACATTCACAGATTCAGTAACCACCCCAAACACACCAACAAATCTGTTATCTACAGCCAGGCCCTCAGATACCACAGAATAAGCTCTGAGGAGAATGTCCAGAATATATACCTTAACACACTTAAAACCTTCTTCACCAAACAAGACACTCCATCAGAGTAGATCGCATCATGGAATGGGCCACCCAAATATCCTGAGAGAACCAGCTTCAATACAGAAAAAAAACCCCACCTCTGATAGCACACTCCTAGTTGTCACCTACCACCTAACTCTGGAACCCATACAAGGTATCAGTAAACAATTACAACCCAAACTCATGGGGACCACACACTGAAAGAAATCATTCCTGAACCTCCTCTCTGGCCTTCAAACAATTCTCCAACCTCACCACACCCATCATCAGAAGCAAGCTCCCCGCAGACCAGGACACAACAACACAAAATGGCACCCCATAACGCCAGCCACTTTTGTCAGAATAACTTATGTCACTATGGGGTGTGAAAAAAAATTATCCCCCCGGTCAACATAAGTTACACCGACAGAAGTGCCAGTGTGGACAGCGCTATGTTGGTGGGAGAGCTTCTCCTGCCGACATAGCTATCACCACTCATTGGGGATGGTTTAATTATGTCGATGGGAGAGCTCTCTCCTGTTGGCATAGAGCGACTACATGAGAGATCTTACAGCAGGACAGCTGCATCAGTACAGCTGTGTCACTGTAAGCTCGCTAGTGTAGACATGGCCTCAATATGGAGAAAAACTTAATGGTTACTGTTGCTTCACTGCTATATTTCTAAAGTTTTTTGAGATTTGGGTTATTTTAATGTAGAAAATATTTTTAAATTTCTGCATCCATTTAAACCAATACTGAAATATTATTTCATGTCTTGCATTCTGAAGTTTTTGATAGGAATAAAGAAGAACCAAGATCAACTCTTTTTTTGGCTGTTTTTGTTTGCTTCTTATATACATAAAAGAAGAAAAATAATGGATTGAGCAGAGGAGCTAGAATGAAAAAAAACCCTGCTCTTTGATTAATGATAAACATGGAGTCACAGAATCATAGAATATCAGGGTTGAAAGGGACCTCAGGAGGTCATCTAGTCCAATATCCTGCTCAAAGCAGGACCAATCCCCAACTAAATCATCCCAGCCAGGGCTTCGTCAAGCCTGACCTTAAAAACCTCTAAGGAAGGAGATTCCACCACCTCCTAGGTAACCCATTCCAGTGCTTCACCACCTTCCTAGTCAAAAAGTCTTTCCTAATATACAACCAAAACCTCCCCCACTGCAACTTGAGACCATTACTCCTTGTTCGGTCATCTAGTACCACTGAGAACAGTCTAGATCCATCCTCTTTGGAACCCCCTTTCAGGTAGTTGAAAGCAGCTATCAAATCCCCCCTCATTCTTCTCTTCTGCACAATAAATAATCCCAGTTCCCTCAGCCTCTCCTCATAAGCCATGTGCTCCAGCCCCTAATCATTTTTGTTGCCCTCCACTGGACTCTTTCCAATTTTTCCACATCCTTCTTGTAGTGTGGGGCCCAAAACTGGACACAGTACTCCAGACGAGGCCCCACCAATGCCGAATGATCACATCCCTCGATCTGCTGGCAATACTCCTATTTATACAGCCCAAAATGTCATTAGCCTTCTTGGCAACAAAGGCACACTGTTGACTCATATCCAGCTTCTCGTTCACTGTAACCCCTAGGTCCTTTTCTGCAGAACCGCTGCCTAGCCACTCAGTCCCTAGTCTGTAGCAGTGCATGGGATTCTTCCGTCCTAAGTGCAGGACTCTGCACTAGTCCTTGTTGAACTTCATCAGATTTCTTTTGGCCCAATCCTCTCATTTGTTTAGGTCACTCTGTATCCTATCCCTTCCCTCCAGCGTATCTACCACTCCTCCCAGTTTAGTGTCATCTGCAAACTTGCTGAGGGAGCAATCCACACCATCCTCCAGATCATTAATGAAGATATTGAACAAAACCAGCCCCAGGACCGACCCTTGGGGCACTCCACTTGATACCGGCTGCCAACCAGACATGGAGCCATTGATCACTACCAGCTGAGCCTGATGATCTAGCCAGCTTTCTATCCAACTTATAGTCCATTCATCCAGCCCATACTTCTTTAACTTGATGGCAAGAATACTGTGGGAGACGGTACCAAAAGCTTTGCTAAAGTCAAGGAATAACATGTCCACGGCTTTACCCTCATCCACAGAGCCAGTTATCTCATCATATCACAAATATCCTTTTATCTTTTCACTTACTCAGTCACTCAACATGTTTTTTATTTTGATTTGGGATCTTTCCTGGACCACCAGTCCTATATTATGAAAATTCAGAGGCAATACAAAGCACTTAGTGTGGCATGTATCTACTCGTTTATTGGCTGAGGAACATGAAACATGCATTGATGTGATCATCAAAACTTGTAAATGGAAAAGAGCACTAAATAAGCTTTAGTGTACTGGGGGTATTAAGGGATTGGGATGGATGGGAAAACAAATTAAAACATTTACCCATATAACATAGTGCCAAAATCTTTTAGCTCTGTGAAGTTAGGAGTATATCATGCATTTGAGGATGACATCACAGTCTCTATGCCAAACATTTGCTCTCCTAATGTTATGTTATCCTCCCAAAACCTGAACATCTTCCATGTTTATGATGGTGCATCTCCAAAAGGTGATGGAATTTGGAGGCAGTTATTTTTAAAAAGGGTTTTATTGCAGAAATAAAACATTCCCATGGCAGAGTCTGAAATAAAGATTTGTTGCCAGTTTGGGTTATATTCCTACAAGATGCCAAGTATCATCAGCTCAAAATGAAGCCTCAAAAGATGCTTAGCCCCATGCAAGGTCAAGCCTGTAGTGAGTATAAATTACAAATGGTGAAGAAGTTTAACAATAATAGATAATGGATCAAATATAATGAGTTATATTGGGAAGCTGGATAATTATATCAAATCTAAGTTTTCACATCTACATTTGACACACGGAAGAGAAATAAAATTATTACCCGAGCAAGCTGACTGACCATTCAGTCAGCAACCTTATGAAGACTCAAAATAAAGTTCAAAGAAACCAGAACTAGTCAGCAGGGACAGCAAGGAAAAGCTTCTCAATAGAATGGAAGTTATATTATTACAGTTTTGTTCTTGTACCTCATCAGATATAAAGGTAATATAGAAACATAGTAACTGGGCTACATGATTTAAAACAAGTGATTTTCAGTTAAATTAGGGATTCAAATACATAATCTAGCATCAAGGGAGATCATGTGGATTTGTGATACTCACTTCGGGTTCAAAAATAAGTTCGTGGAAATGTCATTATCAGGTATACCTATCACACTACTGGCAGACATGCCACATATAAAAAAATGCTGCAACCTCTACTGCAAAACAGTTGCACTATATATATGCAGGTACTATGTGTCTTATATTGCTGAGCTACATTCAGCTGGGACTGTAAAAGATAATAAAGGATTGACAGGCAGATGTTGGTAAGAAATTAATTGGAACATTGCTCGTCATGCAACAGCCAAGAAAACTACTCACACAGGCTCGTGGAAATCAAAGACCAGATGTCTATCCTAACTTGCTCTACAAACACAGTACGCAACATCCAAAATCTTTCCCTGTCTGATATTTGTATTTATTAACTAAAGAATGAAGAATAAATAACAATAATCACCTCAAACCTGCTCCCCAGGCTTGGCTTTTCTAGCTTTCCTCCCTTCAGGACTGCTCAGCCCAAACCCTAGATACTCTCTTCCCCAGAACACTACTCTTCCCCCATTCTTTATATCCAATCACCTGCCTCAAGGAGTTGCTAGAACCACTTCAACTTTTCCCAGTAGGATCAACACTTACCAACAGGGAGGGGTGTTTCAGGCAAACACAGCCAGCCTGTTACAATGTCACACTGACTGAGGCTACCACAACTACATACAACTGGCCACCAAAATTATCAACTTATGTGCTCAGAACTTCAAATGAACAGGACAGCAGAATTTGGCTTTGATGAATATGGCTGTTGAAAATAATATTTTTTCCCTAATAAAATAGGATTCTAAATTTAAACAAGCTTGTTGGCATCAAGCCATAGTTCTCTACATCAAGATAGGATATTTGCTGGGTGATTTAAAATAGCAAATCCTCTTTAATAACAGGAAATGTCTTTGTAATGTATTTGTTTCCATATCTGTTTAGACAGTTTATTATTTATTAAGTATCACACATGAAAGGAGAAAATTAATATTTTCAAAACTAATTTACCACAGATCTCGAAAGAAGACCAGTTTTTGAAGCAAACAACTCCAATCATTTTCAAAAGCCCTGAGGTAAGTACCATATATAATTTCACCCTCAAGGATCATGTGAAAATATTTCCACAAGTCTGTATCAATATTTAAGGAAACACAAAAACTTTGCTAACTGTTTATATTGCAAAATTAGAAATATTATCTTAGAGCCTGAATTATTTTTGCAGTGATCATCACTTTGTCAAAGAAAGATCAGCATGAGTTGTAAACCTTGGCCTATTAAAAATTCTATTCATTTTAATTTTCCTTTGTTTCAGAATCACCACTAGTTACCTCAATTTCTTCCTACCAGCACAGAAGAGTTCTGAGCCCTGCTGTTATGCCTATTTGTCATATGATGTTACCATCAAGGAGAGAGAGCTGAAAGTGAGAAGAAGCCCCCGTGATGACTCCTGCAGAAATCTGCCATTTGCGTGGGTAAAAAAAGGTCTTAGGGGATGCCCACATGCCTCCCAAAGACATTTTCCAGCTAGGAGTCTAGGAATAAGAGATGGGAAATAGAGAGAAATCAGGAAGTGAAGACACATGAAAATAAACAATGGTTTTTAAAAAAAAAAAGTTTGAAAAATTTGGATCATTTGAAAAAAAAAAAGTTTTAGTTACTGCTGGTTCTTATCTTATCCCTCTTAAACATGGGATACTATAAATACAGTAAAAAGAACAGGAGTACTTGTGGCACCTTAGAGACTAACAAATTTATTAGAGCATAAGCTTTCGTGGGCTACAACCCACTTCTTCGGATGCATATAGAGTGAAACATATATTGAGGAGATATATATACACACACATACAGAGAGCATGAACAGGTGGGAGTTGTCTTACCAACTCTGAGAGGCCAATTAAGTAAGAGAAAAAAAACTTTTGAAGTGATAATCAAGGTGGCTCAGTACAGACAGTTTGATAAGAAGCAAGTGTGAAAATACTTACAAGGGGAGCTGGATTCTTTTTCTCTTACTTAATTGGCCTCTCAGAGTTGGTAAGACAACTCCCACCTGTTCATGCTCTCTGTATGTGTGTGTATATATATCTCCTCAATATATGTTTCACTCTATATGCATCCGAAGAAGTGGGTTGTAGCCCACGAAAGCTTATGCTCTAATAAATTTGTTAGTCTCTAAGGTGCCACAAGTACTCCTGTTCTTTTTGCGGATACAGACTAACACGGCTGCTACTCTGAAACCTATAAATACAGTACTAATGCTACTGTTTCCTGTGCTGCCAGTTAGTCCGTGTCTCGCACCTTAATTTAATTCTTATTACTAACACACTCTTTTTTGCTTTCATAGAAATATGGTAATTCATAGATTAAATTTTAGACTTATTTTGTTTGCTTGACCAAGTGAATGCCTTTCTTTCAATGGCTTCCTGCAAGATTCAAACTAAACAAGTCCTTGGGCCTGATTCTTCACTACCTTGGTCCTTGTGTAGTCATTTACACCTGAGCAAAATGGGTATAGAAGTTTACCAAATCAGAATGGCAGCAGTTTTACACACATTTTGCACAGGTGTAAATGACTGCACAAAGTGCAAGACGATAGAAATTAGGCATTTGCGATTTTACAGTGCTTGCAATGAATGCAATTAAAAAAGGGAACCTCTGTCACTCAGAGAGAGACAGACAGACAGACCGACACGATGTTATATCATTACACCTCTACCCCGATATAACGCTGTCCTCGGGAGCCAAAAAATCTTACCGCGTTATAGGTGAAACCGCGTAATATCGAACTTGCTTTGATCCGCTGGAGTGCACAGCCCCCTGGAGCGCTGCTTTACCGCGTTATATCCGAATTCATGTTCTATCGGGTCGCGTTATATTGGGGTAGAGGTGTACTTGAATGAACTTTCAAAACTCCCTTACTTTTCCTTTGCCGGTAGTTGGGTCTCATATGTAGCCACCTTAGGTTCCACTCCAGCAGGTTTTTGTATCCTTTGTCTCCGTTTTCTACTTGGTGCAATATCAATGACATCGGGGCTGTTGAGAAGGGAATCCCTCCTTGATAGAGCTGCCAAAGCAAAAGCAAAAAGACCAGAGGTTGACAAGATGCCCAAAAAGACAATGTTATAAAATAATTTCCCAGTTCTACATCTTTTCTGTGAATACCTCTTTGCTGGTAGCAAGTGCTTAGATGCCATGTTAATGGGAGCCATATAATAACCTAGATTGACATCTGTATATCTGTCTGAGTTACCTACAAAGATGTTAGCAAAGGACTGGGAGTCAAGACTTACGCATTCTAATCCTGACTCTGCCACTTACTTGCTGTGTGGCTTTAGGCAAGATATTTAACTTCCCTGTGTCTCAGCATCCCCATCTATAAAATGGGATAACAATACACATCTATCTCACAAGGGGGTTCTAAAGATTAATTAGCTACTAGGCTCAACCTTTGAAAGTAGCTCCTTTGCTGACCAGGGTCAAGAAGGAACTGACTGGAACTTTCAGAGAGCAGCATTTCTGCTCAACAGAGTTTGATGTGCAATGGCTGATATTGAGCCTGGGTTACATGCCATCCTGCTACCTCTGCCTTCAAGGGTCAAAAACTGTAAGAATTAAGGGAATTCTGCTCATACTGCAGTAAGGAGCTAAGACCCAGACTGAGAATCATGCATAATAGTGTCCTTAGAGAAATAGATCTTACAACCTCAACAGCAGAAATACACACATGTGGCCAATTCTTGGCCCATGCATCATTGTGGAGATGCAGCGTAAACCAGGGCATCAGACTAGGCCCAGAATTTATATTAGAAAACCCCTTAAATTCCTAAAGGATTCATAGATTTTAAGGCCAGAAGAACCATTACGTTGTGTAATCTGATCATCTAACACAGGCTATAGAATGTCACCCACTTATTGAGGCCAATACATTGGGTTTGACTCAAGCTAAAGCTAAAGACAGGCCCACCGACAGCAATTCCGGGCCCCAAGACCAGGGCAATCTCTAGGGAGGTGCAGGGCCCGGGGCGGAAGTGACCATTTCATCACTTCCGGGACCATCCCGTCACTTCCAGGACCACAGTCTAATAATACAGCATTCCAATATTTTTTGTCTCTGCCTTTTCTGAGCGCTTTCCCATTTTTAACATCCTTTTAAAATGTGGGCACCAGAACCAGACGCAGTATTCAATTATCAGTCTCACCAATGCTCTATACAGAATAAAATCATCTCCCTATTCCTGTTCACTTCTCCTGTTTATATCTCTGAGGGCTGCATTAGCCCTGGCCACAGCATCACACTGAGAGCTCATTTCAACAACATTTTTTATTAATTTTTTTTGGAACAATTAAAAAAAAATTTACTTTGTTTTGACTTTACTTAATTGTTGTTCATTCATTTTAGGTCAAATACAAAAGATGATTCCTCCCTCAGCTCCAACAGCTATCTGATTATTTAAAGTACGTATGCAAAGACTCGCCTCTATGGGTGGTATTATATTATTATTATATTATCACCTCTATGGGTTGTGGTATATTATATTATTATATTATTATTCTCCAATGCGCCTACATTTTTCTGCAAGCCTTCAACAGTCTGCAGCACACTTTTATTTAACATGCATATTTTTAATTGTCAAAGCTTTAATCATCTTTAATTTTTAAGATAACACTATCCAGAATAGCATGGTTTTCAAGTGAAATGCAACAAATAACAAGGTGGTGACTGAGAGCAGTGATGCTAAGGTAACTTTCCCTGGCTGTTATCCCCCCTGATCATCTTCAGAAGAATTCATTTCTGTGTGGATGAAAGATGTGATTGAGAATGAACACTGGAGATTTTTACATGAAATTACACAATTTTTCTCACTTCTTCTTGGTGTGATCCTTTCTTCAAAAAAACAACACACAAACGAAGGAAACCGGAGTATGGTTTTTACTCCCTTTACTAATCTTGCAACTGACATGTTGCACAATTTTTTTCATTACTGCTCTCAAAACTATGATCCTGATTCAGTACAGCACTTAAGCACATATTTACCTTCAAGTACATGAGTAGTCTTATTGAAGCCAAAGAGACTACTCACATGCTTAAAATTAAACACGTGATGAAGTGTTTTGCTGAATCAGGAACTAAAAGCTGAAAACAATGTGTATTTTATTTAATTAAAAAAGACTCACAGGCCTTGCCTAGTTATGAAGCTAATGTGCTAACTAACACATTTTCAAAGTCTAGTATAGACAAGGCACACTGTCTTTAACACGGGCTACACTGTTCGAGCTAAAACCAGTGCTGTGCCACTCCTCATGCTTTAACTTGAGTAATTTAGCACACATATTAAAGGCAATGTGCCTCCTTTATATTAGACTTTGAAAACCTGTTAGCTAGCATAACAACCTCACATCTTAAATCTTAGTCATGACAAGGCCCTAGAAATTAAACCTAATAGTAAAATGGCAATAAAGCAACAGTAGCATTATTACTATTTAC
Source organism: Terrapene triunguis (assembly GCF_002925995.2). Taxonomy (NCBI): domain Eukaryota; kingdom Metazoa; phylum Chordata; order Testudines; family Emydidae; genus Terrapene; species Terrapene triunguis. The sequence continues at coordinate 44,670,814 of NW_020664420.1, read as the reverse complement.
TGATAGTGTGTTCAGAACAGTATATCCAACACCCATATTAATCCCATATAGTCCCTCCCAACCTGAGCTGTTAAAATTATCTCCTTTGCTTATCAATGTGTATAAATAACAATAAAACAGCATACCAGCAAGACCTGCACATATAGCAACAAACTGGAATCAGGGTAAGCTTATTACTTTAACCCTTATATTCTCTACTGCTGCTATTCCTCTCCCACATTATTTACTCTCTTTTATTCATATCCAATATTGCATTGGGTTAGGGGCCATAGCTTTGTATATGCATTCTGTAATTAATTATGGACACTTTTGATGTTCTATAAAGAGTGCACCTCTGTGTTTCCATCTGTGTAACATATAATAGTGAACAGTAAACATGGGCTCATGCTAAACATTTACAGGCAAATCCTGCTTAACCTTACACAGAAGTCTTGCTGAAGCTTATGTGAGTAAGGTGAACATAAAATGCACCCACTGCTAGCAGCATATTACATCTGCATTTAATTTCAGATTGACAGTAGACCATAGTACTTGTAATTGAATGCAATTGGCACAGACGTTTAAAATTATCTCATTAAAAGAAAATTTGGTTTGAATGACATGTTGAAGCCAAGAAGAGGAAATATTCACCTAATCAATTAATCTGAACATCACGCAATGAACAGAAATTCCTCTTCTGAGAAGATTCAATTTCATGACACGAGGAAAAATGTTTCCAATTCAGATGGCACAGAAAATTATGTTATCATAAGCAAAAACAGGCTGGCTTATATCTGATATTACACCGAAGTATGTTTTTAAGCCAAAAATGAACACCTTCAGGTTAGAAACATTAACTGAAAAGCGGTAGTATGTTTTGAAGCTTAAAGAATCAACTACCACACCAAAGTCTTCATAATGCATACTACAGCTGCTCAGAAATGAATTACATTCAGGCGTATGAAATCGTGATTTTTGGCTAAGGGCCAAGCAAAGCACAAGCAGATACATATCTGTTTAGTCCTTGAGAAAAGTGTATATGGTACAATTGGACTTGGTCTTGAATCTAAAACTAGCTTTCTGGTGATTTCTCCAACTCAACGTTTCCCTCGAGTATTCAGCACATTGTAATTAATGGGTTCTTTGAGTTCTCTCTGAATGTTACTTCTCAGTCTTCAAAATTTTTTATTACAAATATGGATGAGCATTGCTAGCATTTTGCTAACAGGCACAATTTAGAGCACAGAAAGGATTAATATTTATGAAGAAAATTGAAAAACAGCTTTGTTTCCATATCTGTTTAGACAGTTTATTATTTATTAAGTATCACACATGAAAGGAGAAAATTAATATTTTCAAAACTAATTTACCACAGATCTCTTTGTGTAAGCTTAAAAAAAAAAAAAAGTGTTTCTGATATACTAGATGCAGCTGACATGTCAATTGCTGCAAGTGGCACAACTGATTAGAGATCAGGAACATAAAGCCTAGTTCAAGCGATAAGGTAATTTATGTGTAAATAAGATTAAAGATCTTATCAAATATAAACCCTTGCCCTGCTAATTGTATCCCTTTGTAAGAGAGCTATCACTGTCTTGTTTTTGTACACAAGCATGGCAGACCACAGTCAAAAAAAGGACACTGTAAAACAGAACTTAAGGTGAAATCCTACAGAACCCTCCCTGGCTTGGGAGAGCCCAAATGCAAGGAAACCACTGCAGTGCTGTTGTGTGCATGGGCTGGGAAGCAGAAAGGCTACACAGTAGGGATTTGGCAAGCCTCTCTGTGACATGGATCCAAATTCCACAGTGCAGTGGGGCATGGTGGGTGGGCCAGGAAAAGGCTAAGGCCTAGTCAATAGTTCTATGAACTACATGGATGCAATGGTCCCAAAATCCAAGATGGGATGGGTGTCAGCTGAGCTGACCAGGGGACTCTATAAAAAGTCAGTCAGCTGGAATGGATACATCTGATACTGCAATGAAGTACAAGATGGTCTGTAACCTCAGGACGGAAAAAAGTTGAAAACCTGTAGCATGTTTAAATTAATAAACATATATTTATTATGCTACATAGGAACCACAGCTAGGCTGCACAGATGTCCCAACTTTCAGACAAGGGAAAGATTCTATTTCGTTAACAGCTATGCTAGTTCCCTGTGCAAAGTCTGTTTTGGGGGGCTGTAAGTGGTGTGCATGAACTTCTCCCCTACTTACAAGTATATTCAAGCCTCTCAATTTGTTTCTGTGGCAGTGTGATAAATAGCCATGGTGCTATATACTGCCTTGCACTATTTATCTCTGTAGTGTTTCTGAAAACAGTCTGCATGAAAGGCAGTATACAAAATAAAGATGTAATGTATTGTAATCTAGGTGTTGGTATGTAAGTGACAGTATCAAGTGCTCTCATTTTCTTTCATAATTCCTCAGTCCTGTACTGCTACAAGTAGGTTTTGAAACAGGATCAGTATTTATTTAAATGAAGTGAACAGCCATGGATACTTATATGCATCAGTGGTTATGGGTATGCCCATATCTTTAATGCAGAAGGCCTGAAGTTTGTGTGTGTTTGTGGAGAGGAATGTAAATTAGAAAACTGTAATAGAATTGCAAAAGGAAAAGATGGCTATTTTCCCTTCTTTCAAGTAAACTTAGCCTGACAATGATGATAAAATACGAAGTGAATGGCAGCATTCACACATGTTTCTGAAATCAGAATTGGGCCTTTATAAACGTTATTTACCAGGGTGGATTTGATTTAAATCATGATTTAAATCACTAGTCAGGAAGACTCGATTTAATCATGGATTTCTACATAAAAGTGCATTCTTGTTGGCTGTTACAACCTTAATACGTATTCTTCACAACTCAGAGATAGATGTAGGTTTCATTTTTAGAAAGTACACACTATATATTTTTTAAGTGATTTATTTTGAAAACTTTTCAGATTAGTTTTACAGCTATATCAGAAAATTAATGATTGTTTGGTTATTTCATTTACCAAAGGTAATTGAAGCAGATATTTATGAAGTCATTGGGAGGTGAACTATCTCCAATTCAACAGGTTAATCATTAATATTTGGAGGATTTTCTTGCCATTCTGTATTAGGAGGAGAAAATCACCAGACAGACATTTAAATTGTTTTATTTAACTAAAACAACAATGTTGCGTATTCTGGATTTTTTTTTCTTCAATAGCAAACATATATTTTAACAAAACAAGCATATGATTTTTTGAATTTAGTTAAACATTCACGTTTTTTAAAGACAGGTTGTTTTTGTTAAAATTGTTTTAACAAAAAAGTTAAATGAAATATTTAAAAAAAAAAATTAAATCGACTGTGTCAGCCAGGTCAACAAGAAAGACTTAAAATATTGGCTTCTGCAGCTAACTGAGTCATCTTCACCTTCATTTTCCTGTTTGTTCATAATCTTGAAAAGAAAAACAAGCTTTCCTGCTTTTCCAGGTCCCAAACGATTTCTCAATTTGGAATGAGTTAGTCCAAAGGAAGAAAATATTCTTTCTACACTGGCTGAAGAAGCTATTGCTGTTAAAAGAGAGATTATCACTTCAACAGCCTCTGAATCCAAGTGCTTAAGTGACTTCCACCAGTTCACTGATGTGACTTTCTTTAAATCATCATCAGCAAACATATTTCTTGACTGGTTCTTATTCCCAAACTGGGTCTCTTTTTATGGCCTGCTGCCATTATAGGTTTTCCCTTCTAGTGAGAGAATGGTATGGTAGATCTCAGATCAATGAAGGCTACACTCAGAAAGACTCAAGACTTCTGGAATATGCTGCTCAAACAGTTTCACTTTTGTGTCTACTGCCTGTCCCTCCCTTCTCACATTTATCTCCAGACTTCTTCTCCTTGTCCAGATCTATTCCGCCCCCAACAATCTTCTATTCATTGAACTTTTTGAAACTTTGCACTTTTAGAGAGACATAAGGGACTGACTTTGTGTGCACAAATTTGCAGAGGGACAATAGGGTTGGGGTCTGTTGTTTCTCATCTCTATATAATATTTATTTATTTAAAAACATTTTTGCTGTTAACAAGCATGTTATCTCTGGAGACACAAATCCACAGTTTGAGAACTGCAAAACTAAGCATCTCCGATGGTATCTTCTAGATTGAGCACTGAGTCCCATTGGGTAGATAGAAAGATTAATCTAAATAATCTATACAGAAGCCCCTGGAACCCCATAAGATTGGGTCCCTAATCCATGAACTATTGGAACTCATTTACAAAACTTTTCTTAAACATTACACAAATATATTATCTCATACTATAGAATTAGAATTTATAATCCTTATTCCAGGATGAGATATTTTTGAGCTATAACGTATCTTAATTAAAACTATCTTTAGATAGTTTTTTTCCTCAAAAAGTGTTTTATCAAAAAAATCCGATTTAAATAAAAATCCTATTTTTTTTTAAATCATTGATTTTTATCCACCCTGTTATTTACACACTGCTATAGCCTATGTGGAGTCATTAGCCCTTTTGAGAAGGCAGAATACCAACATCTTTCTTGCTGTAAAAATATATGTACTAAAATGAATAAGGGGTAAATTTACCAGTAGTACAAAAATCGCTTTATATTATATAGATAAATATGAAGGGACTGATGACCCCTTACTAAACTTCATGGAGGTTTTTTTGTATTAGCTCTCTCCCCAGCCCAGGAGAAAGGGGAAGGGCTTAAGAGGAGTCAGGACTCTGGGACTGACAGGGCCTCTGGCCAATCAGAGAGCTGCAGACCAGGGAACTTTGGGAAGTAGCCAACACCCCTACTCTTATTTCTTACCCCATTACATTTTGGCAGCATGAACAGGATAGGACTGGATCCTCAATTAGTCTGCAGAGAAGCGTAAGTTTTGGCTAGTTGCTTGATATCAATGAGGAGTGGGGTGGCATACGAGTGAAGACCATACGTGAACAGTTAAAAAAGCTCCAGAAAAACTGGAAGAGCAGGAGTCCAGGTACCAAGAGCAGGCCCGGTTCTTGCAACAGGCCTGAGAGGAGAAGAGAGATGCCCAGTCCCTGGCCAGAACTGTTATTGAGAAGCAGTTTATACAGACAGCTGTATTGTATATACCTCAACATCTTCCAGTCCCCGTTTTCACCAGACATCCCAACAAATCAGGAGATGTCAAAGTGGAAGGGTGGGTGGCTGCCACCAAAGATGCCATGAGGATTTTGCAAGTCCCAGCAGAGGATCAGGTCGAGTTAGTCAAGCAATATATTGCGGGGCAAGCACACAGTACTGTCAATTTATGTATCTCCACCAAGGAGAACAAAATCCAAAAAATATTTCTGGGGTTGACACAGGTTTATGTGGACATGAGGCTGAAGGAGTTTTATGAGCAAAAGCAAGGTCCTGGCAAGTCTCTTAGGGCATTCGCCTATGACCTAAAAAAGAGAGGATGAGTGTGGCTGAGCGAAGAGAGCCAACCAGTGTTCCACAATCAGAGGTCCTACTAAAGGAGCAGCTTCTATGATAGCCTCTTAAGAAAGGAGATGGAGCAGAAGAATAAAGAAAATCTGGACTTAACATACACATGACTGATGCAAGTCATTATCATAGACTTTAAGGTCAGAAGGGACCATCGTGATATCTAGCCTGACCTCCTGCACATTTCAGGCCATAGAATCTCACCCACCCACTCCTGTAATAGACCCCATAACCTCTGGCTGAGTTACTGAAGTCTTCAAATCATGGTTTAAAGAGTTCAAGTCACAAATAATTCGCCATTTACACTAGTTTAAACCTGCAAGCGACCGGTGCCCCATGCTGCAGAGGAAGGTGAAAACCCCCCAGGTCTCTGCCAAACTGACCCAGGGGAAAATCCCTTCCTGACCCCAAATATGGTGATCAGTTAGACCCTGAGCATGTGGGCAAGACCAATCAGATAGATACTACAGAGAACTCTTTCCAAGGTAACTCTAGTGTCCAGTCTCTGGCCATTGGAGATTTTTGATACTGGCAGTCGCCAATAGGCCACAGGTCACTGTAGGCAGTCCCATCATATCATCCCCTCCATAAAGTTATCCAGATCAGCCTTGAAGCCAGTTAGGTTTTTTACCACCACTGATCCCCTTGAAAGGCTATTCCAGAACTTGACTCCTCTGATGGTTAGAAACCTTTGTCTAATTTTGAGCTGTTAATGGCCAGTTTATATCCATTTGTTCTTGTATCCACAATGGTGCTTAACTTAAATAATTCCTCTCTCTCCCTGGTATTTATTCCTCTGATGTATTTATAGAAAACAAGCATATCTTCCCTCAACTGTTTTTTGGTAAGGCTAAATAAGCCAAGCTCCTCTCATAAGGTAGTTTTCCATTCCTCAGATCATCCTACTAGCTCTTCTCTGCACCTGTACCAGTTTTAATTCATTTTTCTTAAACATGGTAGACCAGAATTGCACACAGTATTCCAGATGAGGTCTCAACCGTGCCTTGTATAATGGTATTAACACTTCCCTGTCACTACTGAAAATACTTCGCCTGATGCATCCTAGGACTGCATTAGTCTTTTTTATAGCCACATCACATTGACAGTTCATAGTCATCCTGTGATCAATCACTACATCCAGGTCTTTCTCCTACTCTGTCAATTCCAACTGATAAGCCCCCAGCTTATAGCAAAAATTCTTCTTGTTAGTCCCTAAATGCATGACCTTGCACTTTGCACTATTACATTTTATCCCATTTCTATTACTCTATTGTCAAATGGGTGAAAGGGGAAGCAGGTGTGCCTAGCCACAGCAGTTAACATGGTGCTAGAACCCTGGTTCTCTCCACCAAATCCAAAAGTGGCCAGAAAGGTCTAAGTCTGGAGATTTTGAATGAGACTGTTCAGCTCCTTGCCACACAACAGAAGCAATTAGTCCAACTCATAACAGCACAGAGCAGGAGGACAGTGAAGCTAAAGGAGAGAGTTCCCATGTCAAAGTGATAGAGTGATACATGGATGAACAGGGAAGGTACATCTGTTATTTCTGTGAGGAGCCAGGAGCCCTGGAGTGTCCAGGCAAAGGTCCTCAAGGGGGGGGGGCTCCCTCCAACACTCCTCTGTCTAAAATAACCCACCCATGGGAGGTCAAGATGGCTGCTGTAGGGCAAGAAACTTCATTGGAGAATGACCTTGACAAAGAGTTTAAGGATATGGTGTTTGGCAACTGTCTGGTCACGGAACTAGAAGATAAAGGTGGAGTTCCTGCCCTTTATTAATTGGGCACTGGTTCCATCATGAGCCAGGCTCATTTCAACCAACACTTTTGGGATTGTATGCACTAGATCAAGGATATGGGTTTTGCAAGGTTGACAGCAGCTAATGGACTAGGAATCCTGGTGCTTGGATGGGTTGATGTGACGATCAGACTGTTGAAACAGGCTTTGACAAACAGAAGTGAATTTGTCATCAAGGACGCAGTTGTGAAAAGCACAGGCAAATGTAAGGGGACTGTTTGCCCCTTACTAAAACTTTATGTTTTTTTTTTTCGGTTGGCCCTCTCCCCATACCAGGAGAAAGGGGAAGAACCAAAGAGGAGTCAGGATCCTGGGACTGCCAGAGCCTGTGGCCAATCAGTGAGCTCCCGACTAGGGCTTTTGGGAAGCAGTAGCCACCACCCCATCAATCAGTCTGATTGATCGAGCAGCCAGGCCAAATAGGAAGCCCTGGCTCAGGTCCTGGCCTACGTGTGTGCTGGGGTAAGGAGAGACAGAGAAGCACCGAGATGGGGTGAGGTGATTTGAAAGCTCACTCACCATAGTCTCCAGTGTTCAGACTCAGTCCTGGGGTCTCATGAGTAGATGCAATATCCTTCAAGAGGGATGGTAATTGGGTTGCAGCCTTAAACCCAATCCCAGAGTGTTCTGGGGACCCAGTAGGCAAGACCCTGCTGGTGTAGCCTCAGTAGGTAGATCAGGGGAAGGAAGTCCCCTGGAGATACTAGTGTCTCACTCCTGCCCACAGACAGGGAACCACACCTCCTAGCCTGTTCCTCTGGGTAACACCAGGGGCAGTGACAGATGGGTTGCTTCTCATCTCACCAAGAAAACTTAGAATAAGATCCCATTTTACAATACCCCCTGTTCCTAACCCTTTACACACACACAAACACACACACACCATTTATAAAATACATGTTTATACATACATTGAAAGACAATAAAAATGGAATGCCACAATGTAATCTGTACCATAGTTACACTTTAAAATGTTTATTCTCTCTTACTGACTTTTGAATTATATTTGTTTAATTTACAAAGAAAAAAATAGAATTTTTTTAAAACGTCCAGCCCTTTAACTCAGCTTTACATTTGAATATCAGATGTAATTCTTTGCACATCATCACCTATAATAAAAATTCTACAATTGGAACTTAGTTAACAACTCTGTTGATGTTGCATGAGCCATAGCAGAACCCAGCTCCTTCTCTCCCATGCTGCAAGGCTCAGTGGTGTTAACAGGAGTAATAAGTAGTAAAGACTTAGCTTAGCCCACAAAAGTAAGCAAATATTACTTGGAATACACACCGTGAGCAGAGCTTTTGAGTAAGAATGTTCCAAATTTAAATACTCTATTTTCCTACAATAACCACACTTCAAATGTGTAGGATGAGAACTCTCAGTACCTGTATCTGTAGAAGTAGCTGTGCAAGCAAAAACGAGTAACTTTTTGTGAGATCTGACCAGCAGAGAAAAATGATCATGGAGACATAACTCTTTATTTCCTTTAGTGCTTGTTAAAACGTGAAGCCTTAAGGAGTAACCAAAGACAATCACTTTGATGATTTCAGTTAATGCATTCATCTCCAAAACATCTGGTAAAGCTGCCACATGTACTTATTTTATATTTAAACAAACTGCCCCTTGTAGAAAATGTTTTAGAATATATATTTTAACAAGTATTTACAAATGATCTAAGGCCAAATTTTGTTTTGATTTAAAGACCACTGACTTATGTGAGAAGGGGCATTGTGTAAATGAGCACAGCATATGGTCCCTACTGCTTATTGTTGATAAAAACAGTACTGTTGTGGATTAGAAAAGGTGTGTTGATTGTGTGTGTATATGTATATTTACTAATATACATATATCATCATCAAACATACATAGTCTACAGAGGACCACTGCACCAGCCAGAGTGACTACAGTTGATGGCATCATACCAGGCATCGTAAAGTGAAGTTCCCAGATCTGGCTTAATTCTGTGAATTCACAAATCTCTGGGATGGCCATGGGGGTGATGCCAGGAAGGAAGAAGGCATTCTCCTCTTCTCACATTGATGGACAATTTAAGAGCACAGTGTGCTGGGGTGTTTTTTGTCCATCCTGGTGACATGGCTGAAGAGCATGCAATGCCACTTTTGAATGTAGTGAGTGACTGGCGGAAGGCCAGATATGTGCAAGACTATGGCATTTCGCACAAAGTTAAACCTCTTTATGCTCAGGATTTGGTACTGACAGGGCATATGGAATGCCTCGATAAGATAGTCCAGGTTTCTGACCTATATGGAAATACGGGCAGTACACAGATTTGACAGGATTGTTTCAGCACAGAGACAATTAAGACTCAGACTTCAGGATGGTGGAGGTGAGACCTATTAGTCATTGGACAGCTGGTTTGCTGAAACTGAACTCTGTTTTCAGCCTAGGCAGATGAACTTGTCAACATTATCCACCTGCCTGCACTTGGGGTCTGGTGCCCCAGCTCCAAGATTCTGGACCATTGAGACATTCAACCCCATAGTGTGGGTAGTACCTTGGAAAACCTTGAGTGGCAGGGCTGAAACTCTCTGGCTTCTCCACAAGCAAGGCAGCAGCATCAGTATAGTCTTGCTCAGTAAACATCTTGACCATCCTTGCTTCCGATGTGTGAGCGGAAAGTCATAACATCCAGTCACTAGCTTGATAGAATGGTCAGATATTTCTCTTGTAAAAATACCACAATCTAACAATAATTAATGCATTCCTGTTGCACACCTGAGATTCTGTAGAAATGTGATGAAAACCATGAATCAATATGCACACTCATGATACTAGTGTGAGGATCATGCACCACATTTAGCTGTACATCTGGTACACCAGCTCCCGTCAGTCAGACCCAAAGTGCTGACCTGTCAACTGAATCAAAAGTTGCTTTGATGTCCATATATGCTATGTGAAGTGGGCAGTTAAATTCTCAGTGCAGCCAGAAGCCAGAGGCTAATGACAGGGCCCATTGTTGACCATTCAGCAGTGAAACCTGATTGCTGTGGATGACGATGTCCATTAAGGACTGGCTGCATCCTGCAAAGCAGAATGTGAGTGATGACATTTCCAGGGACCAATAGCAGTAAGATCAGCCTATAGTAGTCAGACTTGGTATGAGATCATGTACCCTTGTACAGGGATGCTATGATGCCATATTTCCAGTCAGCTGGTACTCTACCATATGCCCCCACCAATTGATGTGAGCCTGTACTCACTAGTTCCAAGGCACCTTTGAGCAGCTTGGGGGGAATACCATCAGGTCCAGCAGCACGTCCATTCCACAATGTCTGGATGGCCTTTAATACTTCCTCAAGTCACAGAGGATCAGTGTTCATCCCTGGGTGAGGCCCATTCAGAGGCTTGCTATGTGAAAGGGGTCACCAGTACAAAAGTTTGAGAACCACTGGTCTAAACAATGTCTCTTACTCTGTAAAGTTAGTTGACTGCTCTTTCTTCAATGCTCCGCTGTCTTTCTACAATGAGAGACAGCTATTTAATTTAAAATAAGTCCCTTGGATAATGTTTATTATATTCAGTTTGGGGAACTGTTGTTCAGGAAGTAAAATGAATGATGGCCTATCTTGGTTCTGTCATTAATGCACTATAGGCAGTGGTTAAAGTAGATTGAAAGGGACAGAGAACTCTCTTTGCCATCATCCAAGGAGTGGCAGCAAGGAGTGAGAGCTGCTCCCGAAGCCAGGGAGAAGAGAGGTGGCTCTCGCTGTGGTTTTTGCAGAGGAAAAGGAGATGAACTCCTCCTTACATTAATGCTCCATTATAGTATATAACTTAGGTAAATATATGACAGACATTGGTTTGTAGTCTCAGTCCAGTTCCTAATGGACCATTATAGTTGACAATAATTGGCACCTTTGTTGACAATCTCAGCGTGGAGGCTATTAAAGGAATAGGTATGGAAATTCATATATCTCTCACTGTTATAGGCAGTCCCTTTAATTTAGGACTAGGGGGTATTAGCAAGGCAATTTGGGAAAGTCCACCACCTCTCCACACTATAGCTGTTCTGCAAATATAAGCACTTCACCCAGAAATGCCATCAGTCTAGCACTTTTCATGACCAATAAATCCATAAAATCATTCAATGGTCTGAAATAAAACAGATATTTATGGCTCATGAATATTCTCCAGTAAAAGTAGCAGAAAGAAGTCTCTATTTTAATTTTAGGAAAATAGTAAGTATCACAGTTCCTTCCTCTTGCCACATTCTCTGACATATTTCATTCTTTGTATAAACACATATGTACAGTATTGTAATACCCTGGGGTCTAAAGGAGGTTTGAGACCGCTGTATTATAAATTCTGTGTCAGTTAATTATTAACATTTATTTTTATAAGTAATATCTCCATGGAAAGAGTTTACTAAGACACACATTAAAACAGCTGTAGCAAAAAGTTTAGATTCATCTGTACAAAACTGTATAAATTGTATCCAGTTTAGTAAGGAAGTTTATATTTACACAGTAGTGGACTGTGTTACCATGGTATCATTGGTAATGTGTGCTGAGACATAAGTACTAGCCTCTCAAGTTTGCATAGGCAATGCCTCGTCTTTTTCTGAGGTCACCTTTTTTAAACAATTCTTTTTAGAGATGTAAAAATATTTGTATTATAATTAAAACAGCCCATCAAGCCATTGCCTTCAACTGGAGGGGAGGGAGATAACCTCAGGGTAAGACAGAAATTTAGTTAAAATGTATTAAAATATTTTTTCTTCAGCATTTATTTATACAGTGATCATTCAGGTGCTCAACTGCCTCCTTTGTGTTCTTCAAAATGTCTGGTACTCTTGCCAGATAAACTGTTTGGTACCCAAATGAATACTGTGGTTGGGTGAATGGGAAAGAAGTCTTTTCATACATCAATGGGGCTTCAGAAAGAAAATAAACATGGCTTCAAAAATAGTAGCAAAAGGTCCCTGAACCCGGCTTATATATTATATATAAACACAAACTGCCAAAGGAGCTCAGCACTTGAATCTTGGTACCCATGACCTGTTACAATATCTCCCAGATACCCCTCTTTAAAAACAATGCACTGATGATGTGATATTTTCAGTGTCAACAATGCATGCTTCATTAGGTGAAATATTCTCTTTCAGTAATCCATAAGAATAATGGCTGTGATTTTTTATTTTACTAATGCCATAATCCCAACAAAGTACACCTATTTTTAACATTTCCATAATTGTGATTTATAAATGTCTAAAAAGTAACCTTAAAAATCCTTGTGTCTGGCGCATGAAGAAATGTCACAAAGACCCTAGAAGTGAATACCTGCTTTACAATACAACAATGGAAGCTTTATAGTGTGTTCAAAACCCTTCATGACATGGGTCACAGGTAGAGGCTCCATTATGAAGCCGGTGAAAGCTAAAAAACGGTAATTTTTGTTATTTGAAACCTATTAACCATTAAAGCTGCTTTCACTGGTTTATTATTTATAGCTGCTTGACAGAACGGTTGGTAATACTGGTGGCTCAAACATTCTTGTTTTGTTTCTTGACTAGCCAAAAGCAGTTCAATGAACAGTCAGACTGTTCAGCAGCAACATGTTCTGGGCTTTCAATGTTCTATTGAAAGTCAGATTTATTACCTGCAACCTTTTCCATCTCTGATTTATGAATAATTTCAATAATTCGCAATAATGCCAGGCTGGTGGAGTTAGTTCACTTCATTGTGCTGTCATCCAGCACACCAGCACATCCAAGTTCAGCAATGACTATGTATGATGAGGTCCTGATCTGAACGAGGCTTAGATGAGCTCATTGCTCTGAGTGTGATTATTTGCTGCATCATTCTCTGGAACCTATTGCTGTCTTGTTTGGATCCTCCATACCTACCAGGCTGGAGGTAAGAGGATTTATTAGTGGTTTCCTCAGGAGAAATTAAAGAGATTAATATGTATGACAAATAATCAAAAGAAAATTAGAGCTGTCCTAAAATGAGAAACAATCAATCATGGGAATAAAGGAAATGAAAAAAAAAAAAAGCGTTGGGAAATTTTCATTCAATTTCATGTTGAGAAAACTTAGCTTAAGTTTCTACAGGTAATGAAAAACAGGCAAATATTAGTGCTTAGAACTCATGCTTATTATTGTCACCTTCCCATTTTTATGCCTTGAACTCTTCTGGTAACGCTAGTTTATCTTTCCCAGCCCACCCTGATGACCCTGCCCCTGACACTGTGAGTGTTGGATTTCCAAAGATCACCTCGAGGGTTATTCTAAATGTCAGGGGGTATTTCTCATTATGTCTAACCTCCAGCTGTGTGGAGTCTGACTTCTGAAAAACAGTCTTAAGAAGATCTTGCACGCTGGTAATTGTATTAATTATTTACAGATTGAAGACCACTAATAGGTTAGTGTGTTGACCCTCTATGCAAGACGGTCATCACTACTGCTATTCAAGTTAAGATATGAAATCATGCTTTGAAACTGGACTTCTGGATTAATAATAAAGGAAAGCCTAATGGTCCTAGGAGAAATTATTATCCTAGAGTATTGTTAACCTAGAGTTGCAGTATTAACTCTATCCCAGAAGAAAGCATTTAGAAAACTGGAAGCCTGAGGTGGGTAACTACTCCTTTGTCAGCTTCTTCGCTCAAAATCATTATAACCCTTACAGTGAATACTAACAGAAACAAAAAGGATTTGTAAACAGTAAAGCTTTTTGAGTCCTTTACTGGAATAAGTATTTGAACCCCCTTTTACTTTAGAAGTCTTATTATTTTGTACCTTGGTTCCTGGAAACTTCTGTAACTGCCTATTAATTTTAAGACAGCCCTGGAAAACTGCTATTGAATTTTTTTCAATATACTATATTTCTCATTGGCCCTAAGGTTGTGGATAAGTCACAAAGCCTGAGTAAACAAGGCCAGTTCAGGAATTCTTTCTTCCTCCCTCCTCTTGAAGTTGGAACCACGGTGCTGGGCACCATTGCAGCTAGTCTGTAGATGCTTTTACCATTACAATCTGTTGGCTATAGTAACAGCCATGGCCTATTGATGTCAGTGGACTTACACTCATGTAAAACCAATGTGAGATCAGCATCAAACGCAGAGTTTCCAACATATGGATCCACATTGTCCACAAATCCACTGGCTATGCTCTTGCCTGCCCACCCACAGAACTCCTCTCTGAACTCCATGAAATTAGCCACCACAGAGCTTGACTCCTTGGTGTACAGGGCACTGAAAAGTCCATCTATATGGTCTTGCTTCATTCTGGCTCCCTCATGGAGTGGATGCAAAGTAAGACCGCTGCACTTTGGGACATCTGGAGCCTGGATACATCAAGGGTATTTTTTTTAAGTCTAGTGAAATTAATAAACTGAATGCATTTAGGTTAATAAAAGGCATAGAAACCTATGCCAGAAACACCACATATGGTGATGAGAACATGCAGATGTTTCACTTGGTCCAGATCTGGCAAAAACATGAATTTTGTCAGACAGTCCTAACTGACTTCACAGCAGAGGCTGAAAGCAACTTTGGCAAACATATGGAGTCATAATCCTGGCATTTGAAAATGGATAAAGTACTGAGCCATACTTATAACAATATTCAGAGGGGTAGCCGCGTTAGTCTGGATCTGTAAAAGCAGCAAAGAGTCCTGTGGCACCTTATAGACTAACAGACGTATTGGAGCATGAGCTTTCGTGGGTGAATACCCACTTCGTCGGATGCATGGCAATATTATAACAATATTGTGTACTCTGTACTAAGTTACCCTCACAATTTTTGAATTATATTATAAATACCAAGTTTTCAATATGCAATCTTCTGGGCTTTTTTGAATTTTGAGTAAGTGTCCTTCTGGTTCATTCCAACAAAGACAGCAGGGTCTAATGGACACTGCACTGGACTAGAAGTCAGGAGACATGGGTTTTATTCCTGGCTGTACCGATGACCTACTGTGTGACCTTGAGACAATCACTTCCCCTTTTTGTGCCTCACTTTCCTCAATTGTCAAATGGAGCTAACGATACTTATCTTTGTGAAGTACCTTGAGATTTAAGGATCCAAAGCACTAGGAGAGTCTGAGCCAAAGCATGTGAAAGTAACTGGGAGAGACTCCACTAGCCGTATAAAGAGCTAGGTATTCTTATTGTAGGCACTGTTATAATAATTAGGCTTTACTAGACCTACTCCAATTGTGAGCTCAATTGGTGGAAAGTGGGTAAAAGTGTATAAAACATTACAATAACCTATGGCAATGAATGTTGATGGAAAGCATATGAAAAGAAGCAGAAAGACTGGAGTAGTACAAAGAAAACAGAGGCTACTGATAGCACCCACAGTGCTAAGGTTGTGATTTAAAAACAAGATGAAAGTAAAATCAGAAATCAATGGACCAAAATCGGTGTCATAAATTAAACCTAACTGATGAACAAAATAATGAGGGAATAACCTATTCTGCCATCACCACCCCTTTTGGGTCCTTAAAGGGGGCACATTCAGGGGTCAAAATGGCCTAATAAACTCCTGAGGGATTCCCTTTGCAAAAAGCTGACAGGCATCTGCTTTGCTCCTGAGGCTCAACAATGAAGGACAGAGTCTCTAGCATCATTATGACACCCAGACCTCCGTGTGCAGTGGAGATGATTGACCATCACCAGTAGACTAGCAAAGACCCCAGGGTGATACATGCAAGATCCAGCTTTGTCCTCTCTTGCCTTGTGTGTTCCTTTCCATCTCATGATCTTCCTTCTCCCTCCCTACCCCCACCCCCAGCTTTTGACCTCATCCTGAGACCAGCTGCATCACACAGCACTAGGACAATAAGATAAGATGGGCCACCCAGCTCTGCCCAGCCTTAGAAGGACTGTTGAAAGAGAGGAACCTGCCCATGCCTGTCAAATGAGCTCTCAGACTGGGTAAATTAGCCAGGGACCAGAGCAACAGTTGTAACCAGCTTCCTAGCCCAGAGCATCTGTCCATGACTGACCACTTTGTATCCTGAACATGTACACAAGAAGCTGTATTTCACCCACTTTTACTATTCTCATTCTTCTCCTTTTGTGTCTATCTATCTGTTTTGTCGAAAACAGGAAAATTAACCACCAAACTCACAGGGTCCGTTCAAAATTCAACATTTTGTTTCCCATTACAAAGGATAGTTTGACTCTGATATTTTTGATAAAAAAATGTTCATTATGATTGTGTTGCATAACTATTCAATTTCAAAATTAGGGCTGTCAATTAATCGCAGTTAACTCACGTGATTAACTCAAAAAAATTAATCGAAGTTAAAAAAATTAATCACGATTAATCACACTGTTAAACAATAGAATACCAATTGAAATTTATTAAATATTTTGAATGTTTTTCTATATTTTCAAATATATTGATTTCTATTACAACACAGAATACAAAGTGTACAGTGCTCACTTTATATTTGTATTTTTGATTACAAATATTTGCTCTTTAAAAATGATAAACAAAAGAAATAGTTGTTTTCAATTCACCTCATACAAGTACTGTGGAGCAATCTCTTTATCGTGAAAAGGTAACTTACAAATGTCGATATTTTTTGTTACATAACTGCACTCAAAAACAATGTAAAACTTTAGAGCCTACAAGTCCACTCAGTCCTACTTCTTGTTCAGTCAATCGCTAAGACAAACAAGTTTGTTTACATTTATGGGAGATACTGCTGACTGCTTCTTATTTACAGTGTCACCTTAAAGTGAGAACAGGCATTCACTTGGCACTGTTGTAGCCGGCACTGCATGGTATTTACGTGCCAGATATGCTAAACATTCATATGCCTCTTCATGCTTCGGCCACCATTCCAGAGGACATGCTTCCATGCTGATGATGCTCGTTAAAAAATAATGTGTTAATTAAATTTGTGACTGAATTCCTTGGGGGATCATTGTATGTCTCCTCTTCTGTTTTACCCACATTCTGCCATATATTTAATGTTATAGCAGTCTTGGATGATGACCCAGCACATGTTCATTTTAAGAACACTTTCACAGCAGATATGACAAAATGCAAAGAAGGTACCAATGTGAGATTTCTTAAAATAGCTACAGCATTCAACCTAAGGTTTAAGAATCTGAAGTACCATCCAAAATCTGAGAGGGACGAGGTGTGGAGCATGCTTTCATAAGTCTTAAAAGAGCAACACTCCGATGCGGAAACTACAGAAACCAAACCACCAAAAAAAGAAAATCAACCTTCTGCTGGTGGCATCTGACTCAGATGATGAAAATGAACATGCATCGATCCGCTCTGCTTTGGATCGTTACTGAACAGAACCCATCATCAGCATGGACGCATGTCCTCTGGAATGGTGGTTGAAGCATGAAGGGACATATGAATCTTTAGCAGATCTGGCACGTAAATATCTTGCGATGCCGGTTGCAACAGTGCCATGCAAACACCTGTTCTCACATTCAGGTGACACTGTAAACAACAAGCGGGCAGCATTATCTCCTGCAAATTTTAACCAAACTTGTTTGTCTGAGTGATTAGCTGAAGTAGGACTGAATGGACTTGTAGGTTTCACATTGTTTTATTTTTGAATGCAGTTATTTTTTGTACATAATTCTACATTTGTAAGTTCAACTTTCATGATAAAGAGATTGCATTATAGTACTTGTATTAGGTGAATTGAAAAATATGATTGCTTTTGTTTTTTACTGTGCAAATATTTGTAATCAAAAATAAATATAAAGTGAGCACTATACACTTTGTATTCTGTGTTATAATTGAAATCAATACATTTGAAAATGTAGAAAACATCCAAAATATTTAAATAAATGCTATTCTATTATTAACAGCACGATTAATCACGATTAATTTTTTTAATCGCTTGACAGCCCTATCCAAGATGCCTTTTTTTTTCCTCATTCTTTTTTTCTTGTGTGTCCTAATCAATACATTTCCAAACTTTGGTATGAATTTCCTAGTGCGTTTGCTGTGGGGCAAATCAAGCAATCTTGAAACTCATAACCCTGAACCGTATTTCATCGTTTAGTGTTGCACAGTAATAGAGTCACTTTGACACTCTGAGCCCACTTATTCCATCAAAATTAATACAACAGCACTGCTAAACCAAGTGTATACTTAGAATACTTTATAAAAATTTCTATCCGCTACCTACTTTTTTTTTTTTTTTTTTTTTATGTGCAGTGACTTCCAAAAGGCTTTTTATACTGTGAATTTAAAGACAGCGTTTAAGATGTCATTATGGCATATCTGGGAATATATTGCTGCCAGTAAGTCTTAATAATGGATTCAAGAGTGATGTACATAGAAGGTGCCCATGTCTTGATCAGACATATGACATTAACACTAATGTTTTTATGGGAGATGTGCTGGCACAATTTCAATCAACATTACAAGAGAATTTTTCTATGGAAAAAAATTACAGGTAACTTTGTTCAGTCTAAAAGCTTTTTTTCCCCTGAGAATGTAGGTATATAAAGAAAGAAACTTGAAATTATTGTTCTAAATTTTGGACAAACAAGGGAGAACATAATTATTAAATATACTTATTGAGGACTGTAAGTATACTGTATCTATCCAGTAAGGTCACAGTTTATAAAGTGTTAAATGGCTAATTAAAACTTTAATAATCAATTGTTATGGACAATTCAAGTTCAATGGGTTAACAGTATGGTTATAAGCCGAGTTTATAAACATCTATCATACTTTCTAATGATGTGCTTATAACTATCTATACTACAGATTATTAATGCCGTATCCTTATAATATTTATTAATCATGTATTAACCCTTCATAAATGGAAACTTAATATAAGGTTGAAGCCTGAGGACTGTACTCTAATCTGGCCCTGACCCTCCATCAAGGTGTACAAACACAGACTCCTTGTGTAGATACAGATTCCCATTGATCTTCAAGGTATATACACTGACCTTTATGGAAATTTACATATTTACAGAGGTCAACATTTGTGGATCAAGATGAAAAATAAGGGCCTTGGACAATAAGATATTTAAGATAACAGTACAAATACCAAAAGAAGTGAAAAGATCAGATTTGGAATACTTCATCTATGTCATGGAATTACCTATGAAACCTATCGTCGCTTACGAGTTGAAAGACTGACAGATTTTAAAGACTAATGATGAAAGTTAATTAAAAAAGGAGTACATCCTGACCCCAAATTAGTCATATAATAACTGAGTAGTGTTGTCAGGATTAAGGGGGAGGCCGCCAGGGGTCACAACCAGAGTCGGTACACAGAACTTCCACAGACGACTTTGATTTTCTGGGGCTTTATCAGATTTGGGATAGCCTTTCCAAAAAGTAGGATAATCTCCACCCCAGCCTGTATTGATGTTCCATGTATCCTCCCCCACCTAATGTCCTGAGAGCCACCAAGGCCAGAAGCAGTACGCAAAATCCTTAACAAAATGGGAATGGCAATGTTTTGACTCCCAAAATCTTCAAGGCCTACATGACATAGCAAATGTGATCTATCCTGTTAAATTAAGCACATTATCCTCTTCCACTGAAGAATCTCTTATTGACAAGCTCTATTGTGTCCTGACCATCCCCCTGCAAAAGTGTCACAGATTTGGGACATTTTTGATGGTAGGACATGATCATCCAGATAGGTTCTCCACTGAAAAGCTAGCTCCATACCAAGCTGCCACTGAAAACAGATGCTAAGGACTGGGTACTCCATGTCCAAAGATAAGACTATTTTTAGAGTAACATTTCATGAAAATTCAACAAATGTATGAGGAGAACAAACTCCTCTTTGTGTATTTTGAGTTCAGAAATTTTATTATGATAGCATTGTTGAGTTCCCCTGTGTCTTTACAATTAGAAAATACATATACATTATTATTAAGGCTCCATATGGAGGCTTTAAACACTCACACACTCCTTCATAGCAACATGGCTCCACTGGTAACACCATAATAGGGAATCCCCTTTGGCCATGGTGTTTTCTAAAGAGGTTCTACTGAAAAACTAATATAGTCTTTCCTGTAAATTGTGTGGGTATGGAAAGCTCAGGGGGTGGATGTGCATGCTCTACTAACCCAACCTACACACGGTCTCATCATCAGGGAGAGATGATATTAGTTTCCATATTACAGGGGTTAATTTACTCTAAATAGCTGTGAAATCCAAAGGGAAAAAAACAACCATTTGGTGCAGTGTCCATCTCACAACAGACCTGCAGAAGTTATGTGAGATGTATTCAATAAATAGTGATTTAGGATTAAGTGCTTCTTTTTAACTAATTACTCCAATAACTTCTGCTACATTTTTAAGGAAAGAGGAATAAACTCCTTATAAATTGCTTAAAAGAATAAATCAGAGGATTAGAACCAGCAGAAACAATTTAATTCAATAGACTCCTCTATACTGAGGGGGGGAGGAGGAGAAGGACTTTCCCTGAGCACTTGTCTACAATGAGAAGGAAGGGATGAGTTTCCACAATATAAAGCAGATATTAACTTTAGTGAAAGAGTATTATAGAAACTTAATATTCCTAGTGAAAGGATATAATAGGCTCATTCTGGGACACGGTTTGCCAGAGAACAAAGGCAGTAAGCATCTATTATTTTATAATATTGGAAAAATTTACAAAATGACATTTACTGAGGAAAATGCATGTGATACAGGCTACACAGAGATATGTGATAAAGTTTCATTAAAAGTAAGATTGGAATAGAATGCCAAAACTTATTGAGTCATATTCTGGTTTTGATCACAGTACGTGCACTTAGAAACCACTGACTTCATTGGGTGTTGATTTAAAGCCAGAACACGACCCTATGTAAATTGTATGTGCTCGGAAAATATATTGAACCATTTGACTTTAACCTTTTTCCAAGAAAGGAGAAACCTGTATAACCATGGCTCAGTGAGTCATTTTTTTTCTTCTTGAGCAGAAAGTTGTGGGATGAAGTCCTACACAATATTCCAGCTTTTACCCAGGACCAATACCACCAAAAAGCACAACCAAGGTCCTGTAACATTAGAACTTTTGTCCTGCAGATAACGTTAAATCAATATTATTTCTGTACATCTTTGATGACTTTCTAAAAAAATGTTCAAGACCCCATGCCTGACTCCTTTCACTGGACCATATTCTAACAATCCTATCACGCTGAGTAGTACCTTATTTCATGAGTTAGTCCCATTAACTATAATTGGATCACTCATGGAATAAGGTACTATTTAACATGAATAAGGGTATCAAAATCAGGTCCAAACTGAGTAGGGGATAGCTCTGAATGTCACACCCACCATATACTCTCCGATAAATGCACTCTGTCTCACTCAATAAAAAACAACAACACTCCAATGTCCAAGGCTGGGTGTGAAACATTGCTGTTTGAAAATGCCTTCATGGCACAGTTAGTAGTAAACACATTGAGCCAGATATGAAGCTGCCATAAGTCAGTGTAGCTACAATGAAGTTAATGGAGCTATGCTGATTTACATCAGCTAAGGATCTGGCCCATTGTTTCAAAATACCCCCCCTATTAAATGCACTACATGAAAATGTCAGCTGTCAGGGATGATCTAGGTATATTTAGTTCTAGCCTCAGTGTAGGGGGCTGGACTAGATGAATATTTGAGGTCCCTTCCAGCTCTACATTTCTATGATTTTATAAAAACTAATTTTGTTCAACAGACAAACAGAGATATTTCCTGTTTCCATATTTCCTAAACAAGTAACTGAATAATAGGATTACTGTGTAGATTATGCAAAATCACTCCCTCCCCCCAAACATTTATACTAGTGTATTAGTAGCTGATTTCTTTTTTCCCGCAGCCTATGAAGTAACAGAGAGGAGGTAAGAGTATTCAGAGAAATTATCTCAAACATTCTATCTTAATTTGTTAATCTGTCAGTAATAAATTCTGTCCATCCCTGAATCTTGTCTATGTGCAGTAAGGAAGATTATGATGGTTTCTAGATTGCCACTAACCATACTTCTCACAGTTATTCCATTTCAGGCAATAAATCTTTTTCAAGCTTGAAAAATGTCAAACTGAGTTGTTTGACCAAAGGTTAAAGATCAGTTTTAAGAGGACATTCCCTACTGCTACTAAGGGCTTCCAGTTCTTGTAGCTGATATCTGTTTTTCTGCTAGCCTACATGGTTGCACATGAAAAGATTCATTTTATAATCTCTTATTTCAGTCATACACATAAATACTGCATATCCCAATGATTTACTCTCTCAATGGCTCTTTACTACTAAAACACCTGTTATTTTCTCCAAAACTATTTTCACTAATAACAGAACTGTGTTGATCTTGTTACCCAAGGATATCAAAAGATAATAAAACAAACTCTTCTATAACAGGAACCATGTTCACATTATCTTGATCTAAATCACCATCTAAAGCAAGTAATCTAGCATGATGCTTTCCCTCAGATTAGGATTTTAAAATTTGTTGGGTTAATATTTAAAGCAGGCATGATTTACAAATGAATGCTGTTTTACACTTTTTAATCATAACAATAGTGGTAAGGACAAGCATATGCAATTCAACGTTGTCACACAAGAGTGCTGGTAAGAGTCTGTTTTTTATATTTCCTGACCCTGTTTACATGACATGGGTCAGGGGCTACAAAAGGCTATGCCCTGTCATAAGGCATGGGTCAGTATCCATTGACTCCAGTGGCTACAGTTACAGGCTGTATTTTCTTTTTTCTATAACTTCATATTTTAGCCGGGGGGGGGGGGGAATAGTTCCCAGTCACATTAAAGTGCTATATACATTTTGTGTTATTTATTCCACTTTGTTTAAACAAAAAACAAAACAAAACAAGGAAATGTAAAGTTTTTCTCCTTTT
Source organism: Terrapene triunguis (assembly GCF_002925995.2). Lineage (NCBI taxonomy): Eukaryota > Metazoa > Chordata > Testudines > Emydidae > Terrapene > Terrapene triunguis. The sequence continues at coordinate 44,647,745 of NW_020664420.1, read as the reverse complement.
TTCAAATCCTTGTTCATAATCCACTTCTTCCACAAAGCTCTGGCAGTGATCTCACCAACAACAATTCTGTTCCTCTCCGCATCTCATGCATATTTGCCTATATTAAGCTTTAAACATCTTGGGAGGAGGGACTTTGTACTCTTACGGCTTTGATAGTCCACGCCAGTAGAGCTAGAACCCCATGGAGTAGAGAGTGGGTGTTCATGCATGGTGAAAGCACTGGGGGCAGTGCACAGGGAACTTGACTGATTCAAGGTTACCCAGCTGCATTGGAAGGTTCTGCTGCACAGGGGAAGCCCTAACTTGAACTCACCACAGTGATGTCCTTCAAGGACCTTGTGTCAGTGGAGGATTGAACATAGAAGAGATCCATTCTGTCAGGCTCTCTCCTCTCTGTCCCACTCACTCCTCTCCACCCTCCTTTGCACAGCTTCCACCCACCTGGACCTTTGGGCTTGGGTGGGGGAGGCAGCGAACCATCCCCCTCCTCCCACTAGACTTCTGGGAACTTATGTCCCCTTTACATATCTTCTCAATAGTCTGTAGCAGGAGAGAACATAAGAACGGCCATAGTGGGTCAAACCAATGGTCCATCTAGCCCAATATCCTATCTTCCGAGTCTGGCCAATGCCAAGTGCTTCAGAGGGAACGAACAGAACAGGCAACCCTTGAGTAATCCATCCCCTGTCATCCACTGCCTGCTTCTGGCAAACAGAGGCTAGAGACAATCAGAGCATGGGGTTGCATCCCTGACCATCTTGGCTAATAGCCATTGATGGAGTCCATCCTCCATGAATTTATCTAGTTCTTTTTTTAACCCTGTTATAGTTCAAGACATTATTTTGCTTGCATCCTTCAAATAATAGCAATTGGCTTTTTCTTTCCTGAAGATATAATGGGAGAAATGACTGCTCCTTTTCCACAAAACAATGTATCCACCCAATAGTACTGATGAATCTTGTATTGACACCTGAAAGCTGAGCAGAAAGTCCTTAGCTGTTTTAAACAACTTTGTTACACTCATGTGATTAGGTTCATGGTTTTCTTGGATACAGAAGATCAGAAAGATTAAATACTGTCACCAGGTGAGAAATGAAGCATCCATAGTTATTCAGTAACCCAACAAAGGAGCATAATTCACTCACACAAAGCTTCCACCTATAGCCTTGACCTTACTGACACCTTATGAAGACCACTGACATCCATCTTATGGTCTATATACTCTGAGGAATGCTTGAAAAACTCTTGTACTTGAGAATTCTCAGTGATAATCCTCCAACTGTTGTCATGCGTCACAGATGACAGAATCCTGTCTTGACTGATGGCACAAATTTGCATTCACCTTTTGGTCTGATGACGCAAATACGTCCTTGACTTGCAACAGTTGAACTGAATGTCCAGTTTAATGATTAGCTGTCTGGTGATGTCTTTCATGCTAAGCATTTCTTCCTTGAAAATTAGATTTCAGAGATAGGCAACTAAGTTCAAGGTCTCCAGTTTCTCCACTTTCAAATCACCTCCACCTCAGCCCACAAAGAAGAGGCAAATGTATTCCCTTCACCATTGCTAAAGGTCTTCACCACATCCTGGGTCCCTGGAACCACTTCCCATACGTCTTTGGGTGCCAAAAGTCCTAACTTTTCCTTGCATATGTAAACCTTAAGGGCAGGAGCAACAGAGGAAAGAGCTTTTCTACTCCTCTATTTGTGAAAAGGGAAAAGTACTGCCAAAGAGAGATTCATTTGCATGGGCTATCTACCCACAATTCCTGAAGTGACACTTGGTGAGTCATAACTATACATGAACTCAGATTTTTCAGGGTAATGGAAGGGGAGATTGGAGAGGGAAAGAGCTCTTGTTTTATAGCAAAGAGCTCATTTCCAAGCAGTCAGGACTCTACTCAAGGGTCCTAAGTGCTCTTGACTCATCTCCCATGGGAACTGCATTGCAAGAGATAATGTGGACTGAGGACTTTGTTTCAATAACTGTCATAGAGGACAATAGAGCTGAGTGGATTTCAGTGAGGCCCTGCCTACCCAGCACCTTATTAAAGATAAATTACTGAGTTAGGTGGTGGCGCCTCCAGGCGAGACCATACAAGCAGCTCCAGTGGGACTGGAGACACACCTGCAAAGACACACTTGGACTAATGCTACTCACTGATCCAAACTATGAGTGGGGTTTGGGGGATGGTGGGTGGTGTGGCCAAAGGACTATTATCATTGGCATTCTCACTGGTGGCTGGGAAGGGAATTAGAAGGACTACTGTCAAAGTTACTGGAAGGAGTGGGAGATATTTTACTTTTTGCATGCGTGTATATTCTATTGTTGTGTTTTCTCAAGCTTATGACTGAGTTCCCTGTCCACTAATAATGATTTTCTTGTTTGTATGCAAGTCTCAGAGTGCTTGCAAGTGAGAAAGTCGTGCCTGTTAAGTGTTAAGGGCATCCAGGGAGGGTGCCTTCAGTTTTCAGAGGTTTCAGGATGGGGGCTTGAGCTGGTTTAGTTATTTGTCAAGACATACTGAATCTGGCTGAAGGGTTACACACAGATGCCACTTTTCCCTGACAACTTCCACAGTGCATTTATTTTTAGTCAATGCACAGATCTGTGGTATTTTTTTTTTAAAGTGGACAGCGTAACATAAAAATCAACACAAAGAACACTATGCTGATTGCATATGCATTTGTATATTTCAGTTAAAAACCCTCTGATTTTTAAACCTACCCAAAACTGTCACACTTTATAGTTTTCACCAGAGTGCCACGGAAACCACCATGTCTTGCCGCAGAATGCAGAGTCAGCTTACCACAGAGGGTACAGGATCTTGTCTATCAAACGATGCATCTGACATAAGTGATACTGCAGCTTATGCATCCCCATTCATCCAAAGTGGTTGTACTGCCAATAACAAAGGTGTCATAAGGTGATCCCTCATCTGGAGTGCCCTCCTGTGACAGGCCATGTCAAGATCAGTGTGCCTGCCTCATTTCCCCTCCAATGGTTCCCAGAAATAGTCTACACAGTCTTTGACTATAAGTAGCTCTTGTAGCTTTATTACAAAAAAAAAAAAGCCCTGTGTGTATAAACCACACAAAATTAAGTCCCCAACAGTTCATCAATGTACAGTTCATGTGTCTCTCACCAGGCTTAGGCTTTCTGTAGCTCCAACATTTCTCACCATGCATCATCCCAGCCTTGAGATATCTCTGGCCCTCTGGTTTCAGCTATCAGGCTCAGAGAGCCAGAAGACACCTCTCTCTACTGCTCTTCAGCGCTTTCAGCACTCTCCAGCCTTCTCTGGCCATGGCTCTCTGGCACAGGAAGGTCAGTAGGTATATCCCTCTGCTGGCTTTCTGGCAATTCCTCCATCTTTCCAGCGATGCCCTGTAGGGCTTTCTGCAGGTCCGTCCCCCCCCGGTAACTCTTTGTTGTTCTTTCTGTTTCCCACTAGCCCTCGTGCCCTCTTTTAAGCCTAATAGGGGGTGCCAGATGACCAGTCACAGGTGGACTGACCTCTTCCCTCTTAAAGGGCCAGAAGCACCCTGCAACAGTAGTCATACTTACTGAGAATCTGTAATGAATACTTGGCCTAACATAAAGCCTAATCCAGTCAACTGAAGTCAATAGACTTCTATGGTAGTTGGATTAGGCCTGTAGTAAGACTGTGTGAAGTCATTTCTTCCTCTTCTGTTCTATTGTCTCTGTGTTCCTCCTGGCCCTAATGAAGGGATGTAAGCACTTTTTCTTAACACAACATAGTTTTATAATTTTTTTTAACTCAGCTTACCAGTATCAGACTGTATTGCAATCCCTTTCTTCTTCTTCTTCTATATCTCTTTTTATCACAACCGCTGTATAACACAATTGTTTCAGAATGAGCCAACTGCCATCTTGGCTCCCGAATAGTGGAACTTAAAAGCAAAATGTCAGCTATCTATCTTGTGGACTTCTGCAGATGTTGAGAACCACATTTCAGCTGGTATAAGTCAGTATAACATCATTGTCCAAATTATACCAGCTGAGCATCTGGCCCCAATAATGCTGCCAGGTTCTTAACTTTCACAGTACTGTTGGGTGCTGTAACAATACGATTATAACTAAACATTTAATGATGTATTTTTTTTTGAGAGGAGGGCTAATTTATATTAATCAGTATGTTCTATTCAAGGAAATGGTAGATGGCAGAGCTTGAAGGTGGCATCATATACGTTTAAGGAGCTTTTTGCTACATAAGACCCTGAATAGAAATCAGAAGGATTTAGTAAATAGCTTCATTGGGGGTGGGGACAGCATTTTTAATCTTCTATAAAATGGGTCATTTTCTGCTCAGCTACCATACAAATAAAGTAGTGTTGTTTTGTTGGGAGTTTTGGTAAGCACACCTTATTACACATTATAAAATTAGTTAGCACTGGGAATTGTGACTCAGATTTGCTGTTGTAAAATGAAGGAACAGGGGCTTGCAGGCAGCCTACAATTAATCATATTTAATGTAATTGGTGAGTAAATGGCAGATTCTAGCCAAGGAACAAGTAATGAATAGAGTGCTTTTAATACTAATATGGACCAAAGAGCAATGTTTAAATAAGTGTTATGATGCCGGTTGATGCACAACAAGCAGTATAAACCACACTTTATAGTACAAAGATAAGCAGGTGATTTTGCCAAATGCCATAAACTGCTGAGCTTTGTTTAGCACTGTGCAATAACATAAAATAAACTGTTATACATTGTTACTACGTTATGCCAATGAAAGCAGAGTCAGGTAATCACTATAAACATTTGACCGGTAAAATAGTATGGTTTAATTTTTTTTAACACACTGGCAAGTAAAATGATTGTCAAAAAAGCTTCTAGTTCATATTATACTCCCAATTAGTCTGTTTCAAATAGACTAAAACCACATGCCAAGTAGTAAGTTGTCTTACCAATATTTCTATGCTCAAGAACTAAGATGATAGTAATCTCACAGTTAAAATTGCTGTTTCTTTGCTCTCTGCTTGAAGAAAAGTACTTTTGTTAATAAAACTAAAACTATTTGTGAGTATTTGATAGTTTTCCTCTGCTATAGAAAAGTAGGATTTGAATGAGATAAATTAGACTCTCATTGTGGAGCTCTGTGTTACAGGCTGCCTGAAGGGTTCCTCCCTTTTCAATCCCGGATAATGGTGCAAATTAGATTCGCTGATATAATTTTACGTGCATGCCTTCAAATGGCGACTAGTTGCTTCATTTACATTTTGTTTGGCTGTCATGTATGCTGATCAGTGATGCAAAAAACTAGCATCTCAGGTCTCACGGAGGTGTTCCAGGTCTTCCCCTTTGTGTTGGCAGTGACATTTCTTTTAAAACACCTTCTGGGAAATGACTTGGTGTTTTTATTACACAATTCTTAAAGAGAAAAATAAAAGCTTCAAAGGTATTTCTTACCATCAGAATTAGGAAGTTCTTTTTTAAAATTAAGATCCACATAGCAATACTTTTGTGCATTGTTATAAATGGGAGTGATAAAGTTACAAGTGAAATGTTTGGTTAATGATACACATTTTATAAAAACTATGTAAAATAACTGAAGGTTTTATATATAATTGAAGAAGTTAATATTTGAAGAGGTGTATTGGGAATTCAAATGTTTTTAACAGGGAATAACTGTCTATTCTTATTTATTCATATTTTACATGTTGGCATCTCTTGCTTTAGTTTTTATGCTTAAAACCCTTAATTAGTTAAGCTTTTTTCTTGATATACGAAAGCAATTGGACACATAAAGATACAAAATTTTGAGGAATAAGTAGTCCCAGGACTGCAATATACTCTTCTGCTAGAATAATTTAAGGTTAAAATGGGTTAAGTAGGTTGTTTAGACTATGCTGGCAACTATACAACTGTTAAAGGGAGCTATTCTTTCATTGGGAAATATGTATTTTACTGTTATTAGAAAATATTCTTACCTTGGAGACACGATAGTTGAGAAATATACATATTACACTCCGAAGTACTAACATATGTAAACGTATATGCCAATTTATCCCATTTTGTTTAAATTATGCCCTGTGTAATCTTGAGTGCAGTTGATAGACACTGTCTCTCTATAAAGGGCTTGTCCTGCATTCCTTGAAACCCAAAACTCCCTGGCCAAATTTAAAAAAACCCAACAGGTACCTAAAGTCACTCCATATATAGGCACCTCAGTAACTGACTAGATTTTCAAAAGTTTTGGGTATCCAACAGCTCACTTAGGTGCCCAACTCTATGTACCTAATTTTTTTTAAAATCATAGTCCCAGAGGTGTGTCATTGGGAGTTTTGAGTGTCTGAGGAATACAGAATTAAGCCTAAGGGTTTCAGCATGTTGGTTAATCCCAGGTGAGCTAAATCAATCTAATAACTCCCATATGTGAAAAAAGAAAAAACATTTATTAATTTATAATTATGAATTGAGTTGGGAATGTGCAGAAAGATTAACCCACCTGCCTGTAATCATACTTTGCCTTATACCCATCATTCTTCAAGCACAGCTCAATTTCTAAAGCAGCACTTAGCAATGTTCAGGATGTACAGACCTATATTATCATTCTGTCTGACCATATACCTGCCAAGTGGAGACTTAATTCATCCTTAGTGAAAGATATCCAATTTCTGGAATATATATTATCAAATACCAGAGAATGTTTTGTGATAAATCCAAACTGCCTTTCCACCTGTAATTTGTGAAGCTTGGAATCTCGTGAATTAACTCTTAGGTATTAATAAAGGCTTTGGACTTGTCACATTGAATATGTGATACTTGAATGAAATAAACAGAACAGATAAGTAACCATGTATAAATAGGGTTTTGCAACAAAGGGATCCATTTCTTTCCTCAATATCATGTACATTTGATTCTATTTCTCTTTTTGATTTTAAAAAGCAGAATGTGGAGTTTATGATGCTCTTGGTTTGGCTTTGTCTTTTCTTCCTTTTAATGTATACAGTAAGTCAAAGCGCTAATACTAATAAAGCCACTGCTGACAATTCCAATTTTGAAAAGTGCTTCCTTCTTGTAAGGTTACACATCAGTAGATGTTTTTCAAAAGAATTGTTATACGAAATATAACGTGTGACTGTCTGGCACAAAGATTTTTGAAGAAACAGTTTCTCCTTGGAGCACTTCTGTTTATTAGTCAGAAATGCACACTCTAAATATGTCACATTTACCCCTAGAAACAAATAGGAAATAGCTAGGAGTTTGTATAACAGAAGATGAATTTAGAATGAATTTTACAGGGTAGCAATTTTTGTTATTACTTATTGCTGCTGGACCGTTTTATTTTAGAACCCTTTTTCCATGTTCACTATGTTTTACAAAGCTTTGGCACCCAACCTCGAGTGTGTGCATGTCATGTTATGCAGATCTAGGGAAAGTGCCCTGTGGAGAGCTTTTCATCATGAAGACGAAAGAGAGCTTCCAGGCTTTCCAGCATGAAAACACTGTACCTGCTTTTCAAAGATAGAAATTGTCTGGTAATGGCAGTTACCAGTGCACCGTGGCATCATGCCAAACCATTCATGTGGATTTTTTTCATCACTAAGGACTGACATTAATTAAAGCTTCCTTTTAAAAATTTAATTTATCTACTTCAGTACTTCACTGTCAACATCTTTTATACTGATGTACATGCTGCTTCTTTGAGGATAAGAACTAATAATCCTTGGGACAAAGAGGGAACTAATTTTATGAGAGAACCTATCATCATAGATGAGAACTTAAATTCAAAACCAGTAAAATGAGCTATACAGTAAAAAGTTGAAGCACATTAATGGATTTTGGGTATAATCTAAACCCAAGTGAATGCAAGGGAACCTTTCCATTGACTTCCGTGGGCTTTCGATCAAGCCCTTTGTATAGAACAATTTTCTTTATTATAATTATTGCATGTATTATGGGACTTTTGAGTTCATATACATTTAAATGAAGTTTTATAGCTCAGTGGTTTGAGCATTGGCCTGCTAAACCCAGGGTTGTGAGTTCAATCCTTGAGGGGGCCACTTGGGGATCTGGGGCAAAATCAGTACTTGGTCCTGCTAGTGAAGGCAGGGGGCTGGACTCGATGACCTTTCAAGGTCCCTTCCAGTTCTAGGAGATGGGATATCTCCACTATTATTATTATTATTATTATTATATATATCGCCTATTGTGCATCACAATACCAACATTTTTCTTTATTGTCATATTTCTATTATTCTTATTTTTAAAGGGCTTCTACATCAAATGAACTATATAAATTGTACTACAGTACTTGAGTTAGAAAGATTAAACAGATATTTTGGAGCGGTCTGAATAAATCATCTTCTTCCAGGTTTACTACTCATTCACTGCATTGGGGAAGAGCATAGAATAAACTGACAAATTCAAAAATTCCCATTAATCCTTTCTCACTCAAAACTTTACAGTTTCGCTTTGCAATTATTGCAATAGGTAGAAAAAGATAGCAAAACACTTTTCTTTCTATGTCATTTTTGCATAACTTGCAATCAGACTTTCATCTACCCCAAATCTATGCACAAAGAGGCATAGACTTTCTAGGCTAGTACAATTTGGATATTCATTAAAATAGTCACTAAATTCAAAATTTGAATTAAAAATTAGGAGTATGCTCCATTTCCCCCCTCAGCTTCTTTCAACTGGCCAGAAGTAAGATGCCTATTCCTCTTTCCTATTTTAAGCACTGATCAAAATTCACTAGAAATAATCTCCCCAAAACTTTTAATTTGCTTGACTCATTAGTAATGCTTGGCATTTATATGGTGTTTCCCACATCCAAAGCACTGTATGGATATTAACTAATAAACCCTCAACATCCTTGTCAGGTAGGTGGATAAATATTATCTCTTTTTACAAATCTGGAAACACATGGAAAGATGGAGTGACTTGTCCAAGGCCAGTATAAATACATCGTAAGAGATTATTAGAACTCAGGACCTCCTGACTTCTAACCCCATACTCTCAAGCCACCTTATCTGATTCTTTTCTGATCTATTAGCCCCAATGTACAACCCTTCTAAAATTGACAAAAAGGCTTGATTGAACATGACCTTATAGATCAGTTCAAGGAGAGTGTTCTATGGATAAAATATAGTATGTAAGGAAGCACAAAGATGTTTGTTGGATGAGCAGGTAAACTGGTATCAAGGATCAGAAGATCTTGTTTGGAAGAATGACTCAGAGAACCCAAAGTCTGGCCTGGAAGTTCTTTACTTTGTGAGAAAAATCAGGATAAAAACAAATGGAAAACACTGATTTCCACAGTTCTCTATCTGAAACAGGCTATACAACAAGAGTCATAACAGAGCGCATGGAATCTAAAAAGACACCATATCAAGGATAAATATTAAAAATCATTGTTTTTAAATTTGCAATCAATTGCAGGCATTATGTTCTTCCACCAAACTATAGTTGAGTATGCTGCTCTTTAAAAGGTCCCAGAAACAGGATTTTCTAGTCTGTGAAATCTAGTCTGGCTTTGTTGATTGCATCTCATATGCAGCCTTCTTCAACAGCTGAAAATAAAGGTTTTATCCAGTTGCTCAGGATTATAGAACCTTGCTATCAGCTCTTCTCAACAACTCTCTAACTCAAGAACTGATTCTTCCCATTGATGAAAGGATACTTCTGCAAGTGCTAATTCTGTCAAAAAAACCAGAGCTGCTCCCTCCGTTCTTGGAACATGAGTCCTGTTCAAGAGTTTAAGGTTTTTCAGATCCAAGGTTTTGATTCAGACCCAGGTCTACTGTAAAACAACCCACTTGAACCAGCACTAGCACTCAGGAGACACACAGTGGGTCAGTACATTTTCAGTTCAAAATTCTTTGTGAACTATGACTTACGGCTAGGTCTTTCTGGCTTCATTCTTCCAGGTCACTCTCAAATAGAGTCAACTAGTGCCTAGAAGAGCCATTAGTACTGTTGTGTGCATGTGATATGCTAAAGGAAAAGGAAAGCTACTGACAATTTTCCTTCACTCTCCTAAAAAAAAGTTATATTGCTTCTTTATTTGAATTGCTCTTTTATTTTATCATCATCTTAAAATAGGCAAAATTAAATATATTCATGGAAGTACATCAGGGTTGGATGTTAGAATTCAGTGAGTTCATGTTTTTTTGCAAATACAAATGTAAGTGAATATAAAAATAGACATTGAAATAGAATCTCGGCAACTAGTGCTTTATTAATACATCTGATCCCATAATTTGCATATAAAAATCAATGGCCTCTCCCCAATTTTCTGAAATGTAACAGGGCAGTGCTGTAGTGAGATGCTGGGTCTTCACTACAATGTACTAAGCTTTACAAAATATACTACAGAACATTTGCTAATACGAACCAATGTAGTCACAACTAAACTACAGTTATCAAATAAAAGGTTGTGATTAACTATTTTGCTTATTTGCTTACTCATAAAATTCAGTAATCCACAATGGTTCTTTCAGTCATCTCTGCAAATTATTGATGTTCTAGTAGATTTATTCAACAGCCTGCAATAGCTCATTCAGAGATTAGGACTTTCAATTATACCACAATGTTAATATCGATATAATAAAGGAATGTACAATAGAAGTGACAGGTGGATGCAGAGTAGGCTGTTTTCAACTGTTAATATAGCTATTTTATATTAACTCCTTCCCTAATGCAACATTTGGAACAATAGGATTGAGAAAAGAAAATACCAAGTTTGTGAAAGCAGCACTGTGTCTGCATTTTGAATCAAAGACCTGGTGTACTACACAGATGGGAAGCAGTTTTACAAATGTAAACCCAAAGTGCCTCCAAATGTCAGGTTACAGTTGAAAGTAGATTTTCACTACAACTTAAGGAAAATGCATCTAAAATCAAAAGAAAAATCTGATTTGCTTTATTTAAAACAAAGAAAAGAAAAGAAAGGACAAACCAATTCCAATTACATCTTTTTTGGGGTGGGGTGGGGAGGGGAGGGGAATCATTTCAGCTTGAAATGAATTAAAATGACCAAGTTCTAAACTCCTTAAAATAGGCTTTAAGAGAGAAGCCCTGACAGACGGCATTTTAACAGCAGCAGCACAGTTGGGTGCTGTTATAATAGACATTTTTTTAATAACTTGGATCAAAGCTTAATAACCAGCAGCATCAAGCCATTGGTGGCTTGGACTACACAAGAGAACTAATTAAATGTAAAGGGCCATAGCCTCAAGAAGGCACAACATGTAATCCCCAAAACAGGAACCTGAGTGAGAGGGCTGAAAACATTTGCACTTTACAACACTGGAAAATGGCAAGCTGCTCGCTATTATTTATTTTGGGCATTAGACTAAGTTTACTACGACTGCCTCTAAATGTGTGCTCATAAGCAAATTCTATAGAAATTTACAGGAAAATCTGAGGATTCAGTGGATACAGGTTCTTTCCATAGAGTTGCCTGTGTGCTGCAGAATATAAGCTTCCATTTAAACATGATTGTAAACCCTGCTCAGAATGTGGAGCAGTTACTCCCATAAGTAGTTTCTCTGATATCTGCTTATGGGAGTAGCAGTTCCCCAATGTGAGTAAGGGGTTCACAATCCAGACCAAAAACATATTTAGCCCTTCTAGTGAAGGAGATTGTGTTTACACTATAATCAGTGCACTATTGTCTCGTTTCCTCCACAACCAGCTAAATAGGATAGCACCATCAGAGATCTGAACATCCCCTTTCCATTCAAAGGAGCATCACTTCAAAGGAGTGCTTGGCAAGTTATGTTGTGCTCTGGATTATCCATGTCTAGAAGGTGGGCTAAGGCACCAGGGGTATGTGTACCCCCGAGGGTATGCAGAGCTCTTCCGGGGGTACATCAACTCATCCAGATATTTCCCTAGTTTTACAACAGGCTACATGGAAAGCACTAGCAAAGTCAGTACAGACTAAAATTTCATAAAGAAAAGGACTTGTTTATACTGCTCTAAATACTATACACTGAAATGTAAGTACAATATTTATATTCCAACTGATTTATTTTATAATCGTATGGCAAGAATGAGAAAGTCAGCAATTTTTCAGTAATAGTGTGCTGTGACACTTTTGCATTTTTATGACTGATTTTGTAAGCAAGTAGTTTTTAAATGAGGTGAAACTTGGGGGTACGCAAGACAAATCAGACTCCTGAAAGGGGTACAGGAGTTTGGAAAGGTTGAGAGCCCACTGGAAGGGGCTGAAGCTTCCTTGTGGGCCTACACAGTTAGTCTCTGGTAGAGCTCACGGATTCTGTGACCTCCATGACTTCTGCAGTGGCCAGTATACCTGGCCAGAGGGCAGCTCAGGCACCAGTTGCTGCTGGGGAAATCTCAGGGCACTGCGGCCCATTGCCCAGCAGCAGCAGAGTTTGGGGGGGGGGGCAGGGAATTGGGGCACGGGATGGGATGAGGCAGACTCTGGGCGGCACTTACCCAGGGGGCTCCCTGGAAGCGGCAACATCCCCCTCACTCAGCTCCTAGGCGGAAGTGTGGCCAGGCAGCGTTGTGGGCTGCCTCCGCCCAGAGTGCCGGCTTTGCAGCTTCCATTGCCCATCTGCTGCTGCTGAGAGGGGAAAGGTGCGGAGCCAGGTAGGGAGCCTGCTGCACCATCAATGTACTTACATATTATTATTTATTATTTTAATTACCGTGCACTTAGGAACCCTAGTCATGGACCCCATTGTGCTAGGTGCTGTACAAACAGAACCAAAAGGTGGTCCCTATCCCAAAGAACTTACAATCTAAGTATCAGACAAGAGATGGACAGGGGTGGCAGGTTTGTAGAAATTTTGGTGGTGCCCAGAACCTGACCCCCCACAAACCCCACCTCCCACCTTCCTAAGGCTCTGGGAGGGAGTTTGGGTGGGGGGAGGAGGTCTGGGGTGCAGGCCCTGGGCTGGGGATTAGGGTGCAGGAAGGGCTCGGGGTGCAGGCCCTTGGAGGGAGTCTGGGGTGCACGCTCTGGGATGGAGCTTAGGTGCTGGGTGTAGGCTTCAGGCTGGGACAGGGGGTGGGGGTGCAGGAGGGGATGAGGGGTGCAGGCTCTGGGACAGATTTTGGGTATAGGCTTTGGGCTGGGGCAAGGGGTGGTGGTGCAGGAGGAGGTGAGGGGTGCAGGCTCTGGGAGGGAGTGCAGAGGGCTGGGGTGCAGGCTCTGGGAGGGAATTTGGGGGCAGGACAGGGTGTGTGGGAAGGGGGGGTGCAGGCTCTGGGAGTTTGGGGATAGGAGGGGGTGCAGGGGTGAGGGCTGTGGGGCTTAGGATGAGGGGTTTGGGAGGGGGCTCAGGGCTAGGGCAGAGGGTTGGGGTGTGGGGTGAGGGGTGGGGCTGGGGATGAGGGGTTCATGATGCAGGAGGGGGCTCAGGGCTGGAGCAGAGGATTAGGGTGCGGAGGGGATGAGGGCTCTGGCTGGGGATGAGGGGTTTGGGGCGTTGGAGAGGCTCAGGGCTAGGGCGGAAGGGCAGGGTAAGGGCAGCCTACCCTGCCATTAGTGGATGGGGGGCACTAGGACCCTGCGGCAGCAGTTGATGCGGGGAGCTGACAGAGCAGAGTCAGCATGAGCTGCAGGCTCCAGGGCCCGGGGGGGGGGTGCACGGGGGCAGCAAGTGGGGCCGGGGGACACTCGGGGGAGGCGTGTGGGGGCAACAGGCGGGGCCGAGGAGAGACCCAGCCCCAAACATTAGTGGAGCCGGGCCCCTGGGCCCTGAATATTGCTGGAGCCCGGGCACCACGGGACCATACAACTCCCCGCCCCGGGAGATGGATAGACAGACAGATGGGGGAATACCAGGAAACAATGAGACAATATTGGTCAGCATCATAGGCAGTGGTCTCAGCACACCGGCAGCCTTAGCACTGAGTCAGTAAGGTGCCAGATTCTCATCGCATTCACTGATACCTAATAGCTTTGTGAGCAATAGCAATGAAAGTGACCACAATATTGTAAATTTCTCCTGGGTGCAGTTGGAATTCTATGCACTTCAGAAACAGCAAGTAAAACAGAAATTCATTCTTCCACTACTGGAGTGCTTTGCAATGGAAGGGGAGACTCTAGTCTTCTCCTTCACCGGTGGAGCATTTTTCAGTAGCACCACAGTGAAATTTGCAAGACACTGGTCTGTATAATACAGCTGCTACTCAAAAGCTATTGCGCCCTTATGAAACTGATGATCTTCTTCTCATTTTGTGTCTGCTACATTCAGCAACTCTCCAGGTACATTTCCCACTCACCAGGGACAAATGGGTGGATATATTTTTGCAGTCTAGAAGTAACGTAGAATGTTTTATGAAGCTATACTTCTCAAATATATCTGAGGTTTCTTTGTTTGCCTTATATTAATATGCCTTCTAATCCAACCATAATTGTCACTTTTTAAGTTAGCACTTTGTGTTTTAATGTTGTGCAAATTTGAGGAAAAATGTTTGGATATTTCTGTTGATGCTGGCCAAGAGCCAAGAATTAGGCACTGCAGTTATAAAATATTCTATAGATCATGTAGGCTTGCACTGTCCAATATTTTTATTGCAAACAATGGAAAGACCTAGATTTCTACATGTTATCAAACTGTTGAAAGGAAAGGACCCTGACACAAACCTCACTTGAATTTGTACAAGATCAATACATCTTATATTTTGTGGAAGATACAGGAGCTTGTTTCATTCTATGACTCTACTGTTACCCATGCAATGTTAAATTCCAGATCTAAATAGGAGGAAAATGTAAATAAATAAATAATTGAACAGGATGTAATAGAGAGACAGAGCCTGGAGTACTGGGCCTGGTGCAAAACCTGATGCCTAAACCACAAGCTGTGAGCCAAAGTCAGGCCATGTATTAAAGTAAATGCTTACAAGTTCACTGTCCGATACATGAACTTAGCAAAGTTGCCTCTAACATTGCTAAAACATAGGTGTTCCTAAGTAGTACTAGGCACTAGATATTTACAGAAATATATTTCAGAAGGCTAGTATAGATACACCCCAACCTAGTACAAGATAAGATTGTTTGATAGAATAATGAATAGGGATGTTTTGTCCAAGATATCAGGACAAGGTACAAGTGAAAGTAACAAACAAATGCCATGAAATATGCAAGGTGCTACATAACTTGTTTATCCCAGTTGTTTGTCTCAGTCTATAAATGTCGGTGTACCTCGCCTTAACCCTTTGTGTGGCCGAGTGGACAGCAGAAACTACCGTTGCTGACTGTGCCGCTCCTTGCCCTGGGGCACTCATGGGTGAGTGTACTTGTACAAGTTGTGCGAGTCGTTAGGACTGTGGCTTGAGGGCAGTAAACCTTCCCAAGTCCCTTTGTCACTGAACTGTGCCTGTGGTCTTTCCCTAGGAATAACATCGAGGTCTGCTGAATTAGCAGTCTGCGCTCTCTGCTAGTGCTGATAACACCAGAGCTCCAAGGACAGAAGCACTAAGCAGCTGTAACAGCTTAGGAGCCTTGACAGTGTTGCAGCAATATTCCACCCCAACTACACAGGAAACATAAGAAAACGTTATTAAAAAAGTAAACGTAGGTGTTTGCTCCAAGGAGTGGGTGTTACAAGGAGAAGATAATACAGTCTGGGAAAGCATCATCTTTTAGGCCTAAGGTCTATGGAGCCTGAAGGTGGACTGTGTGCATCTTCCCCTCTCCCCCCAAACCTCATCCCTGAACCACTCACCTCCTCACCAGGGTTCATTCAGTCCCCACCCATCCCGCAACATAGATCCCTGGAAAGGTGAAAAGGCTTGAGTAGGGCACTGGGAAAGGAGGGAAATACTGCAGAGGCATATGTACACTTCTTCCTTGTGGGAAGGGTAACCAGGAGGAAACCTGTTGTGCCCAGAACCAGGAAGCATTATCTGGCCCTAACTTTACTAGATGTTCAGTGTCACAGAGTTAACATTACTATGAAAAACTTGACTTTTTAAACGCATTACTTTGAAACTGTTTGTTACCTGAACATGATGTTCATGTTATTTTCTCTGCTTATTCACAGAAAACAATTCTGAATATATCTGACTTTCACAGGCAAATGGAGTGAACATGTTTCATAGCTCAAAAGATTATGCACGTGCTATTCTCCCTACAAATTCAGGCATCAAGTTCAGTCTCTCATGCTGGGCAGTTAAAGGAAATGCTAGACAGATGTCTGTCATAAAAACGCTATCTAGCAGCTTAATTATTACTGGATCTAGCAAAAAGTTGATAACTGAAGACCTTTCCCTTCTCCGTGCCATTTTACTAAATGAAGTATTCCTCCAGACATTGTCTGTGCCACTGATGAAATACAGATTGAAAGCAAAGAATTGTCTATTAAACAGATACCTTACCACTACCAGCTAGTCAACAGAAAATTATTTCTTTGGATAGTGTCTGCACTTCACATTGTTTCTTCACTTAAATGCGTGCTACAAGGCTGGCTACTTTCTAAATCTATTATCTATGTCAATTGTGGTAGAAGGTCTTCAAAAAACCTGTACACCCATACTACAGAGTTGGAGACTAATCACGTTATGGTGCTGAGAACCTCAGCTCCCACTGAAGACAACAAGCATGTGCACTAAGTCAGTTATCTGCTTTTATCTTTCTTTGATTATCTTACCCTATAGTAGAGATAAATGGCTCGGGTGAGAGAAACCATAGAAAACCAATAATCCTGAAGGGAAATCTTTAAGTATGTGGTACTTGTCAGTGTAAGGCAGTCTTTATGCCCTGACAGCATTCCCTCTACAGAAGAGTAGAGGGCACATGAAGCTGAAAATGCATATGATGCAAAGTTTTATACAGTGTATTGTGAAATGGGCAATCCCTATACCATGTACTCCCACTTCTCCAGTCCTAGGCAGATTATTCAACTTAATTTTCACACTCAACTACCTAAGGCTAAAAGCATCCCAGTAAATTTCAATGAATTCTGCTGGATGTTATAAAAATAGTTTTGCTCCATTTGTGCAATACAAAAATAGAGCAAAAAACTCTCCTGATTGAAGTTAAAACCATTTTTTTTAAACAGACTATGAACTGTTAGCAATTACACTTTAAATCACAGCAATCTTCACGTGTTCATAATGATTCCTGGAATTTAAAATGTAATTGTTGACAGTTCACAAACTGTAAAATGGCTATTAGTTATGCAAAGTATGTAATTTGTCATTTCATAAACAATGACATTTCCTTCATTTACACTACATGCTTTTTAAAACTTCCTTTCTTTAATTTGAAATGTCAGCATTATACTCTGCTTCAATAGAGGGCTATTTTTTTAATGCTTGTAAATTGGCTTGTCACAAAGCAATTTGTCAGGTAGTGTTTTATCTTCATTATAGTTTATTCATGTAAAGTAATTGGCCTACTCGTGATATCACCAATAAGCACAACATATTCTATCTTACCTGATGCTAATGTAGAGGGCTGTGCTAAATTTTCACATTCCTCATCAGTGCTGCCATCATAATCTCTCTCTCTTTCAACAGCAGTTTGGACTGTAGCCATGCTATCCCTAGAACAACAGAAAGGTAATTTTCCATCTGCTATTCCTGCAACATAGCTGCTATTTCTACAGTACTTTAAAGACAGAGGTCAATACTAGGTCCCTATCCTAAAGAGTTCACAACTTAGATAAACAAACTAGATAGATAATGTCCTAAAAGGAAGTGGAGTCAGACCGGATTAAAACAATGTCACTGATTTAACGTGTGTCTCTTGGCAGTTCCATGATTTTTTTGGTTTGGCTTTTTTTTTCCTAAGTAAATGTTATTTGCTTCTTAAGTAAATATTTCCAATCACCTCACTATTAACACTTCTCTAAGGAGGAAAGGCATTTTGGAATAAGAGAGTTTTTAAGAGGTACTTGAGGAACTAGTGGAGGCAGGTTGGAGTGGGTCTGGGAATCAATTGTACTCTGACACAAAACACTATCCATTTCCACCCCCACCCCCACCCTCCACCAAGAAATAATTTCAAATATTTTAGGAAACATTTACAGTTAAGTAAATCTCTGTATTCAATTTTAATTAAAC
Source organism: Terrapene triunguis (assembly GCF_002925995.2). Classification (NCBI taxonomy): domain Eukaryota; kingdom Metazoa; phylum Chordata; order Testudines; family Emydidae; genus Terrapene; species Terrapene triunguis. The sequence goes on along the minus strand of NW_020664420.1, from coordinate 44,629,724 downwards.
ACTTTCATTGAAGCCATACCACTCACAAACTTAGCCCTGGTCAGTGATTCGATACAAGACATTCAGTGACACCCCAGGTAGTGGCTAGTTGACTCTTCCTTTTGAGTCTGCATTTAACAAAGCACCCCATAACATATGCTGGGGCATGTGCTGTTTGAGGTGCCAGCCAAATGACATTCCTCCTGCAGATTCAATTCAATATGGGGTTGTTTCTGTCCTGAACTATTGCTTCATGTAACCACAGACTGCTGAAGAGTTGCCCGAGTAAATTCCAAAGTTGGCTGCTCTTCAGAGATGAGTGAAGTGTCCCATTGTATATTTACTATATTGTATTTAAAGCACTTGGAAGCCTTTAAAATCTAAAGAAACTATATAAAGATGATTTATTAATTGTTATTACATTGAAACAATGGTTATACCACCATCTATTAAAACTTAGTAAATACAAATGAAACCTATGTATGTGTCAGGCACGACAACAAATACCTTGGGCAAATTAACAAATACCTTGCATGTGTTGTATCCTCTGCAGGTTCCTGAGCTTCTTTTAACAACTTGTGTAAATTTCTTATCTTTGCTTTCTTTTCATTGAGCACAAGAATAAATTTTTTGTAAAGATCTGCCTCCAGTTCTTCTTTAGCTTCCACACATTTTTCCAGCCTAAAACATAACAATAGTTAATATCTTCATATTTTACTAACAATGTACTATAGTAACACCAGCCCTCCTAAAATGTAATTAGGAAGAGAGGTACATTGGAATGGTCATTATGGATCACTCCAACTGAGTAGGATAGGAAGATAGGAAATGTGGCAAAAGACCTCCTTGGCTTAACCACGAGATCTTGCATGATCTAAAAAATAAAAAGGAGTCATAAAAAATGGAAACTAGGACAGATTACAAAGGATCAATATAGGCAAACAACACAGGAATGCAGGGACAAGATTAGAAAGGCAAAGGCACAAAATGAGCTCAAACTGGCTACGGAAATAAAGGGAAACAAGAAGACTTTTTATCAATACATTAGAAGCAAGAGGAAGATCAAGGACAGGGTAGGCCAACTGCTTAGTGAGGAGGGAGATACAGTAACATGAAACTTGGAAATGGGATGCATTAACAGGTGTGTTGTGAGCAAGACACGAGAAGTCATTCTTCCGCTCTACTCTGCGCTGGTTAGGCCTCAACTGGAGTATTGTGTCCAGTTCTGGGCACCGCATTTCAAGAAAGATGTGGAGAAATTGGAGACGGTCCAGAGAAGAGCAACAAGAATGATTAAAGGTCTTGAGAACATGACCTATGAAGGAAGGCTGAAAGAATTGGGTTTGTTTAGTTTGGAAACGAGAAGACAGAGGGGACATGATAGCAGTTCTCAGGTATCTAAAAGGGTGTCATAAAGAGGAGGGAGAAAACTTGTTCACCTTAGCCTGTAAGGATAGAACAAGAAGCAATGGGCTTAAACTGCAGTAAGGGAAGTTTAGGTTGGACATTAGGAAAAAGTTCCTAACTGTCAGGGTGGTTAAACACTGGAATAAACTGCCTAGGGAGGTTGAGGAATCTCCATCTCTGGAGATATTTAAGAGTAGGTTAGATAAATGTCTATCCGGGATGGTCTAGACAGTATTTAGTCCTGCCACGAAGGCAGGGGACTGGACTCGATGACCTCTCGAGGTCCCTTCCAGTCCTAGAATCTATGAATCGATAAACTGTCCATCTAGTCCAGCGTTTTGTCCCCCAAAAAGGTCAATAGAAACTGCTTCAGAGGAACATGAAAACAGCCCTACAGTAGGCAGTTATATAATAATCCGCCCACAGTGAAAGTTTCTTCCTAACCCCTATTTATTAGGGGTTAGCTTATGTGTAGACTATACAGACAGCTATATGTTAGATATCAGAGTTATTTAGATTCAATGGTGAATTCAGCATAGTGTGTATAATTTAGAAGAATACTGAGATTATAAATAGAGAGTTATGGTCAAATTCCATGGGTCCAAAATTTAAGCCTACTCATTCTGATTTGCACTTTTAATGTATATTTATATACAGGGAAAAAAAACGCCCTCCAAACGTGTAGAAACTATCTTAAAATTCCAGCTGATGTTCCGGGCAACCCATACAGAAGCACTTAATTTGTCAGGATTCCAGAAGCAGGTGTGTATGTTACATGAACATTTGCCCACTCATTGTCCCTTTGCTCCTCTGAAGTCTTTGTTCCTCTGGTGAAGCAGGATATTGAAACTGATTCAGCAGAACCACTGAAGCAGGATTTGTGGCCATTTCAATTTCCTACTGGCATACAAACAACTATAATGCTAACAAACCCTACGTTGTGGTGTTTGTTTTATTTGAGTTGTATAGTGACACAGCTGAGATTTTAAGATACTCGCAGATACTAATTTTGGAGAGCGAATGGCTTTTCCCCCCATTTAATGTAAACTACTTTTTAGAGGGATACCTAATTCTATATGTGAAAATCTTAAGAGTTCTGCTGAATGACATCTTTGCAATAGGGTCATCCTCAAGTTTTTATATGGTATCTAAATATAAGGGGGTTTGTTTGTTTTGTTTTTTAAATAAAAAATTGATTGAGTTTAAATTTCAACCAAAAATCTAAAAATCAACAAAATAAATAGTGTATAAATAAATATATAGTGTCCAGTAAATAAGGAATGGGGCCACAATATGAATAAAAAAGTCCTGTGCATTGAATGAAGCAGAGGTCTTGTGAAAAACGTGATCATCTAACAGGCAACTTTAATGCTGGTATTTCCTAGTTTTTTAGTTCTTGATTTTGAGACCTTAATTGTTTTTAACATAGATTTGTGTGTGTAATATATAAATAAATACACATACTGGTAATGATCTTACTGTTCATTGCAGACTTCAGAACATAGACATGGTAGGTAAATTAATAAAGCAAATGATGTTTAAATACCACAAACTTATGAACAATATCAGAACAATGTCAGAGATGGTCCAGGTGTACTTAATCCTGCTTTGGGGGGGGGCTGAACTAGATGGACTCTTGAGATCCCTTCCGGACCTACATTTCTATGATTTTATCTTCCACTGGACTGATATATAAGAGAGTTGAGATGAAGAGACTGATTCTGGAAGACATGCCATTTTTCACAGTTAGAGCATTCAAAAGTATTGTTCAAAAATTTGTGGGTTTTTATTCAATAGCTATTATAAAAACAAAAGTGTCAACACTGTAATAGTATTATATTTTTTCAATGTGTATTTAAAACAAATATTGGTTATTTCATCATTTTTATATGAAATGTCTATAAAATGAAAAAGACAAAAGAAAGGAATCTTATGAAGTATTAACGTAGTCTTCTGTGATATGCTTTTGGGATATGTTTCATAGCTGATAAATAATTCATCTAATTTAAATGCAAATGATGCTGAAAATCATTACCATATAGATCGGTTCAATAATTCTTAAAAGAAACATCATATGTACTAATCAACTACAAGGAGACTTTCCATCTATAAATGGGAATTTTAACCGTTTAATGGAATAATATATACAAAAATGTTAAAGCACAGTACAAAGAGTCACAAGCCCTAGCAGTGACATCTTTATCCAGTTCATGGGGTGATGGGAGATTGCCTAAACCCACTACCTGATTAAATAAAGATTCATCATAAAAGCAAGATGGTTTAAAATACCAAGCCAAATTAATCCTTGGTGTAATATCATTGACTTCAACAGGGTTGAAATTAACCATTGTCTCCATTTACATATATGAACCTCATATGCAAGTAGAAAATATGACAAAGAGTATTAAATCCTTCAATGAAGAAAAAGAAGACTCCGTCCCCGCAATGGGAATAGTAACCAAATAAAGGTTAACAAAAACGAATATTGTTTGGTACCATAGCAGTTGAGATCATCTGAGTTATTCAATTTACTAGTAGCAGTCTCCTGATTTAACCAAAGGGGGGTTGCATGCAATGCAATTTCAGTGAAGGACCCTTGACTCTGGAAATCACTTTTCCCCTTAATATGACGAGAGCCAAAGGCCCCAATCCTGCAAAAAGTTCTACTTGTGCAGACACTTACACCTGTGTAAAATCCTACTGAAGTCATTTGGATGCTGCCACTTGGCCTTGAGGAACTATACTAGATAATTCCACTTCAGGATCAGGACCCAACTCTTAACCTTCAGAGCATGCTAAAAGACCTACATGTTCTCCCAGAGCCAGGGAGAATGTACATAGGATAAAAGTATCAGAGGGGTAGCCGTGTTAGTCTGTATCCATAAAAACAATGAGGAGTCCGGTGGCACCTTATGCCCAAATAAATCTGTTAGTCTTTAAGGTGCCACCGGACTCCTCATTGTTTTCATAGGATAAAAGGTATTCTGGATTATTTATTTATTGTGACATGCAAGGACATTGTGGGTAAGGTAAGTTTGTACTATGTTATTGGTTAATTTAGTATGCATTTTTTAGGCTTTAATGCTCATAGATAAGTGACTATCCTTTTGCCCTGTCCCTTTTTTTTTTTTTTAGAAATCCAAACAAATAAAAAATTGATACATTCTTCTGGTATAGATATAAACTATTAAGTTATTGTGTTTAGGAATTTTTTTATTTTATTAATGTAACGATTGCAAATTACACCATCCATGTTAATACATGAAAATATACATCTTGGAAAGCAGTTGTGCTTTGCTGTTTAGGAACATGAGTCACAAATTATACAGTATGTTGCGGAATGGGGTTTTCTGGCTATCTCTCTGCATAAGATCTACAAAGATGTTTTTCATTCTAGTTTGCATCACCTGTATTAGGTGAGAACTAAGCAAAGTTGGCTAGGGTTACATTTCAGTATTTCACCAGCTACAAATGCAACCTTTCATTGCAATTTGTCACACACTGGTGCCTATATGTCATTTGTTTTGCAGAAGTCACATCTCCACAGGCCCCTGTACATAAGCTACTCATCTCAAACAAAGCTTTTAAATGTAATAAAAAAAGTGAAATCACAAGTGAATAAAGTTAATGGCCATAGACATTTTTATTTGTCTTATGTGCACATGCTTTTCAAGTTCCATAATCGCAGACATCTTGGAGTTAATAGAAGCATGATACTTTTAATATGTCAAGTTGGGATGATAGTAGTCAAAACACAACTACAACCTACTGAAAACAACTGGTGTTAGTAATGGTTGCCATTTGTAGACAAGTAATACTGGTGACCTAAATCAAGAATTAACTGTCCATTTCTCAACCTCTTCCATTTCTGAAGAGAGAGACAGAGATAACACGAACTAAAGAACTTGTGGCAATTATACATGTGCGATTTTTGTACCCAAAGCCTGGCTGAAAATGTAGTCT
>NW_020664420.1:44523885-44624365 GCF_002925995.2 Terrapene triunguis | reverse complement strand
AAACTAATGTTGATGAGTCATTTTCAAGTGATTTATTCACATACTAAAACACCCAACACTAATTTTATGGTTCAGATTTTCTGTCACTACATTTGACCATAATATAAATTGACAGTTTACTTGACTACAACTCAACTATATTAATTTTACTTGGTTAGTATAAAAACACACACTACATACAAAACAGAAACTTATCTTTATTTTTCGGGATTTAGGAAATTTTGCTATTAAAGATTATTAGTATTGCTCTATATTTACCAACGTAATAATCCGTATAAAACAAAAACATTGGCTAATCTATTTTGATATTTTAACTCACTTTCCCTGTGTGTGTGTGTGTGTGTGTGTGTGTGTGTGTGTACTCATGCACAAAGGATATTCAAGATAATCCTTATTAAATTTTCTATGTACATTAAAACACAAGGAAACTGAACAAATTCATATTTAAAAAACAAATGTTAACTAGATTCCAAAGTTATTATGTAGCTAAAAGCAGTTAGGTGGCAAGAACTCAGTTCAGTCCAGCTCCTAATTAATGGCAATGGTTTCCAAAGCGTTCTTCTCTATATTTGGATATTGCCAATTAATGACTCGGGGTGGGGGTATTTTATTTATTTATTTTTTAAATATAGTGCAACAGTTCTAACTTGTAAATTATAATTTCTCAATTGCTTTCAGCATATTCAACTGTAAACTAGATAGGTTTGTTGATTAATTTTAACATAAGAAGCCTTGCAATGACACCATCTAAAACAGGAAAACTGCTTTACAGTTGAATCCTGCACTTAGCTGTTGGCAAGTAGAAGGCAGTTGACTAGATGGGAATCGAGGGCACCCAGCTCCTCACTGGAGATGCTCAGCACATTTTGTATGCTATATAATTGTGAGTAGGTATTTAAATAGTTTAAAGTTGAGATGTAATAATTAAGATGTAATAATTACTGTTTTGGAGGGAAACCCCTCCTGTGAGTTTGTTGTGGAATTATCAGTTACAAGTGCCACAGCACTACACAAATCAAAATGGCATTTAATGCAGTGCAACACATTAATTATAAAAAGTTATTGTTTACTACACTGTTAAACTATTAAGTAGTCAAACACTACTAGTGAGGCTGTATATCTGTCATGACAAAACTTTCAGGACAAACTCTGTGACCATTTTTGATTCCTCTTTAAAAAAAAAAAGATATGGTCTTTGTCACTCTACCCAGCACATCACTGACTTAATTTCTTCCATGAATATTTCTAAATTTGGCACTCTATTGAAAAATAAAAATATCTTGCTTAAAATAATGTGATCTTGTGCAATTTTATTTTTAATTTGTGTCTTCCTGCTGCCCCGCAAAACATTCACGACCCTTCTAATACTTTGACAATATAGCTGGCTTTAATTACTGTCAAATTACATCCTCTCCCCCTTTTGCCCCAGAAATAATCTAGTTTAAAATGTAAATCACAACTGAAACAGAAATCAAGACAGGCAAAATCAAGACAGTCATCATTAAGGGACCTATGCAGAAGAAAATGCACACTGCATTCTGCAGGAGGGGGAAATGGAGAGTGAAGATATTTCTGGCTACATAAAGCTACAATCAGCATTATATGTTAGCAGCTGAGGTGTCGCCTGCCACCTTGAAATAAGAAAAAGCCTCTACAGCTGTGTAGCCTATAAGCCGTTAGGGCCCAAAACACTATCAATAAAAAAGAAATAGGTACATTTCATTTTGCAAATATCTTAAATATATAGTGTCCATCAGTATAACCTACACTTTGTTGCATAGGTAGACTGCAGACACATAGTTTATAAAGAATATCTTATTGATGCATTTTTCAACCTACAGTCCTTGCACGTCATTCCAATCACTTAGAAGCCTTTCATTTTCCTTTTGCAGGTGCTCCTTTTTGGCATGTAGTTCTGCTATGCAGTCTAGGCAGTGGCAAATCAGCTCTTTAATGACTTCAGTTGGACTTGAGACTTTTTGTAGCTTCAGAGATCCAAGTCTAAACTGGGACAAAAGGAAAAACTGAGTTACTTTGCTGGAACTAAAAAGGTCAAAAAAAACCCAGCTTCAATCAACTCCAGACGTGCTCTTAATAGGCATCAGCATATTGTATAATTAAAATGCTTGAATACTTTCCTGTTGAAAATTACAACATAATGGCAACAAAAATAAGCCTCTTGAGTAAGTATATGGCAAGTGGCATAAAGCACCATTTGCTTATCTATCTAAGGCCTGGTCTACACTTACCCCCCAATTCGAACTAAGGTACGCAACTTCAGCTACATGAATAACGTGAATAACGTAGCTGAAGTCGAAGTACCTTAGTTCGAACTTACCTCGGTCCACACGCGGCAGGCAGGCTCCCCCGTCGACGCCGTGGTACTCCTCTCGTATAGCTGGAGTACCGCAGTCGACGGCGATCACTTCCTGGTTCGACTTATCGCGTCCAGACAAGACGCGGTAAGTCGAACCCAGAACTTCGATTCCCAGCCGCCGAACTAGCGGCTGGGTGTAGACATACCCTTACATATCTACATTTTTATACCGTCTTAGGTGCATATAGGGTATCCATCACCACAGTATCTACACACTGATAAACCAGTATCAAGAGAGACGAGTATATGCTACACTAAAAATCTGCTCCCTAAGGAAGAGAAGAAATTAACTGCAGGAAGATGCAACAAGATGTCTTAGGCCTGGTCTACACTAGGAGGTTATGTCGAATTTAGCAGCGTTAACTCGAATTAACCCTGCACCCGTCCACACAACGAAGCTATTTATTTCGACATAGAGGTCTCTTTAAATCAATTTCTGTACTCCTCCCCGACGAGGGGAGTAGCGCTAAATTCGACATGGCCATGTTGAATTAGGGTAGGTGTGGATGGAATTCGACGCTAATAGCTCCGGGAGGTATCCCACAGTGCACCACTCTGTTGACGCTCTGGACAGCAGTCCGAGCTCGGATGCTCTGACCAGCCACACAGGAAAAGCCCCAGGAAAATTTGAATTCCTTTTCCTGTCTAGCCAGTTTGAATCTCATTTCCTGTTTGGACATCGTGGCGAGCTCAGCTGCACTGGCAACGATGCAGAGCTCTCCAGCAGAGGTGACCATGCAATCGCAGAATAGAAAGAGGGCCCCAGCATGGACTGATCGGGAAGTCTTGGATCTGATCACTGTGTGGGGCGATGAGTCCATGCTTTCGGAGCTGCGATTGAAAAGACGGAATGCGAAGATCTACGAGAAGATCTCAAAAGCCATGACGGAGAGAGGATACAGCCGGGATGCAACGCAGTGCCGCATGAAAATCAAGGAGCTTAGACAAGCGTACCGGAAGACCAAAGAGTCAAACGGACGCTCCGGATCCCAGCCCCAGACATGCCGTTTCTACGAGGCACTGCATTCCATTCTAGGTGCGGCCGCCACCACTACCCCACTACTGTCCGTGGACTCTGACGATGGGGTATTGTCGACGGCCGCTTCCTCGGAGATGTTCGCGGACGGGGAAGATGAGGAAGGAGATGAGGAGGACGAGGCAGTCGACAGCGCTTTCAACGCTGATTTCCCCGACAGCCAGGATCTCTTCATCACCCTCACGGAGATCCCCTACCAACCCTCCCAAGGCGGTAACCCAGACCGTGAATCAGGGGAAGGATCAGTAGGTAAGTGTTTTAAACATTTATTTTGAACAGAATAGGAATAGTATCTTAACAATGGGTTTTTCATGATTAGTTTGCCCTAGGCGCTTTAGTTTTTAGTCCTTGCCAGTGCAGCTACTGGAAAATTCTATCAATATGTCCTGGGATAGAGCAGAAATCCTCCTGGGGGATCTCCACGAAGGTCTCCTGGAGGTATTGTGAAAGCCTTTGCATCAGGTTCCTGGGGAGAGCGGCCTTATTGCGTCCTCCATGATAGGAAACTTTTCCGCGCCAGGCTAGCAGCAAGTACTCCGGGATCATTGCCTCGCAAAGCATGGCGGCATACGGCCCTGGTGCTTGCTGGCATTCACGCAGCATGCAGTCTTTCTCTGTCTCCGAAATCCTCATCAGAGTGATATTACTCATGGTGACCTGCTTTGAATTAGGGGAATGTTAGTATTGGGACTGATTGCCTGTTCCTTTACATAACTGTAACCGGCCGTTTTCAGCCACGCGGTGGAGGTGTGACAGGGGAAGCATGCAGGGATCTTTCCCGGGGACAGCCACGAGGGGGGTGGGACAGAGTTCATGCTGGCCGGATTGCCGGCAGCAGGAACTGGCCAACGCTAGGAGCATTGCTTGGAACGTGAAAGGAGGGCACTGCTATAAATTAAGCTTTAAGCAGCCAAAAGTCTACGGCTTACCATGTTCGCCTGCTAGCCGAATTCTGTTGTCCGGCCCTGCTTGTGTGATCTGTACAGCAAGACCCCAGGCACTCAATGGGAAGGCCGAAAATTCGACCTTGTATTGAGTGCGCATGTGATAGGTGCTGTGCATGGTCTTGTTCACAGAGAAAGACTATATTCATTGTTCGCAAAACTGTATCTTTCTGAGGAATTCACTCCCTTTTTCCCATCCCACAGCTGCGAGTGTCTCCCGACCTACCCCGGCATCCCCCTCCCAGAGGCTGGCGCAGATCAGGCGACGAAAGGGAAGGACATGGGACGAGATGTTCTCAGAACTTATGGGCTGCTCCCAAGCCAAGGCGGCCCAGCAGACCCAGTGGAGGGAGAACATGTCGCAATACCAGTGATCACACAGCGAACGGGAGGACAGGTGGCGGCAGGAAGATCAGCAGGCGACTCAAACACTGCTTGGACTAATGAGGGAGCAAACGGACATGCTCTGGCGCCTTGTAGGTGTTCTGCAGGACCGGAGGCAGGAGGACAGAGCCCCGCTGCATTCTATCTCTAACCGCCCTCCCCCGCCACAAAGTCCCATCCCCCCCTCACCCAAAGTCCCAAGAAGGAGGGGCGGCAGGGGCAGTGAAAACAGTCACTCCACCCCTGCAGACTGCTCAAGTACCAGACGGCTCTCATTCCCAAAGATTTGATAAGTCCTTTCCTTCACTCCAAAAGCACCTCACCCAAGCCCCCGTCCCAGTTTCATCCCCTGTGTAGTTGTTAATAAAAAATACGTTTCTGTTAATTACTGTTTCCGTCATGTTCTTTTAGAGGACAGTGTGTTTGAAGGGGGGGAAGGGGGTTGGTAATTGGAGAGGACAGTCACCTTTACCAGGGTACAGACACGGGGGCAGGTTCAGCAGAAGGTCACACACACTGCAGTCACTAGGCACCCTGGTCAGTCTGGGAGGTGGTTTTCCTGTTCTGTGTGGGGGGGCTATGTGAGTTTGTGGCGGGGGAGGGCAGTTACAGATCTTATGCAGCGGTCCTTAGCCTGGATGACAGAGCCACGCAGCAGGGGATCTGTAACCGCCCTCCCCCGCCACAAACTCACATAGCCCCCACACACAGAGTCCCGAAAAGGAGGGGTGGCAGGCTCCATTGAAAAAACCAGTCCACCACTGCGGACCGCTCTAGGAGCAGGAGCCTGTCATTCCTCGAGTTTAAAGGCGTCCTTTCCATCACTACACCCGCTCCCCACCACAGTCTGCGTCCCAGTTTCAACACTTTACCCCGAAATCCTTAATAAAGAAAATGGTGTTAATGAACGAAGTTTCATTTATTTTATTGTTAAAGGTGTGTTGGAAGGGGGGGGAGGGGGTTGGTAACTGGAGAGGATAGTCAATTTTAACTGGGTAAAGAAATGGGGGCAGGTTCAGCTTCTGTTTAAACAAACTTAATAGTCACAAGTTACCCTGCTCACTCTGGAACCTAGCTTTCAAAGCTTTCCGGATGCACAGCGCGTCCCGCTGTGCTCTTCTAATCGCCCGGCTGTCTAGCTGGGTGTAATCAGCAGCCAGGCGATTTGCCTCAACCTCCCACCCCACCATAAACGTCTCCCCCTTGCTCTCACAGAGATTGTGGAGCACACAGCAAGCTGCAATAACAATGGGGATATTGGTTTCACTGAGGTCAGAGCGAGTCAGTAAGCTTCTCCATCTCCCCTTCAGACGTCCAAAAGCACACTCCACCACCATTCTGCACTTGCTCAGCCGGTAGTTGAAGAGTTCTTTTTCACTGTCCAGGGCGCCTTCATGAGCCAGGCCATTAGCGGGTAGGCATCTCCACATCCCCAACAGTTATTTTGTGGTCCGGGAAGTAAATACCTTCCTGCAGCCGTCTAAACAGACCAGAGTTCCTGAAAACGCGAGCATCATGAACCTTGCCCGGCCATCCGACGTTGATGTTCGTAAAACGTCCCCTATGGTCCACCAGTGCTTGCAGCACCATTGAAAAGTAGCCCTTTCGGTTAATGTACTGGCTGGCCTGGTGGGCCGGTCCCAGGATAGGGATGTGAGTTCCATCTATAGCCCCACCGCAGTTTGGGAATCCCATCGCAGCGAAGCCATCTATGATCACCTGCACGTTTCCCAGGGTCACTACCTTTGAGAGCAGTAGCTCAACGATTGCGTTGGCTACTTGCATCACAGCAACTCCCACGGTAGATTTGCCCACTCCAAAGTGATTCGCGACTGACCGGTAGCTGTCTGGCGTTGCAAGCTTCCAGAGGGCTATGGCCACTCGCTTCTGGACAGTCAGGGCTACTCGCATCCGGGTGTCCTTGCGCTTCAGGGCAGGGGACAGCAACTCACAAAGTTCCAGGAAAGTTCCCTTACGCATCCGAAAGTTTCGCAGCCACTGTGATTCATCCCAGACCTTCAGCACTATGCGGTCCCACCAGTCCGTGCTTGTTTCCCGGGCCCAGAATTGCCATTCTACAGCATCAACATGACCCATTGACACCATGAGGTCCACGGTGTGGGGTCCCGTGCTTTGTGAGAGGAATGTGCCCCTCTCAGACTTAATGTCCTCACCGCGCTGCCGTAGCCTCCTCGCACGATTTCTCAGCATCTGCCTCTGAAAAAGGTGGATGATAAGGTGCGAGGTGTTGACAACGGCCATAACTGCAGCGATGATCGCAGCGGGCTCCATGCTCGCAGTGCTGTGGCGTCCGCGCTGTCAATCACCAGAAAAGTGCGCGAACTGATTGCCCGCCAGCGCTTTCACGGAGGGAGGACGGGAGTGAGAGTTGAATGACGACATTTACCCAAAACCACCCTCGACACATTTTTGGCCCCAGCAGGCATTGGGGGCTCGACCCAGAATTCCAATGGGCAGCGGGGACTGTGGGAACTGTGGGATAGCTGCCCACAGTGCACCGCTTCCAATGTCGATGCTTGCCCCATTAGTGTGGACTCACAAAGTCGAATTACTGTCCTTAGTGTGGATACACACGTTCGACTTTGTAATATCGGTTCCACAAATTCGCTTTAAGTAAAATCGAACTACTCTCGTAGTGTAGATATACCCTTAGGTACTGAGCAAAAAGCAGTTTTAATGTAGTGCAGAGCTATAGGGAAAGAATTCTGTAAGGCATTTATAACATTATTCTTATTATGCTACCTGATGAAGTATCTAGAAAGCTATTTGCCACCTATTGCAGTAACCAGAACGGCCATACGACAACAGAAATATGAATAAGTCAAATGACCATTATGAAAATTAATAATAAAGACTTTGGGTTTAATATAGCACCACAGTTTTCTTTGGTGCTTTACAGATCTATAAGCAGGGAAGAAGCCCATTCCAGGAGCTTTCCCTCTAGGGACCCTCTCCAATAAACCCTTAATAATGCAAGTAGTCCTTTAATCATGCAGACAGTCCCAATTACTTCAAATGGGATGACTCATATAAGTAAAGGTTTACAGGATAGGGCATTTTGGCAGCAGTGGAGTTTCTTTGCTGTTGAAGATGCTCTGGAAAACATAGAAATGGTTTTGTAGAATGGAATGGTTGATAATGTAGAACAATTCTTACTAATGTCAATGTTCCAATATAGAACATGATGGGAAAATACAAGATTCTTTGCTGCACAAATTATTAAGTTTTTTTTATGTTAAAGTAAACTATTTTATTTTATAGTTGGGCTCATTGTCCTGTGGAGAATCCTGACCTCTATAGGATGCAAACAACGGTGATTCTGGTATGGCTAGCAGTTGCAACTGTGGTGAAATGACCTGAAGCTCCCTCCCTCCTCACTATATGAGGTTTGGCTGGACAAAATTTAATTCAGATCTGACAAGTCCTTCTGAGCTTTTTCTAGAAACTCATGAAAAAGTTTTACCTAGAAGTTGGGTCTGCATCTGGAGCCCACAGCCACATATTTCTCCATGCAAGGGTGTTGCACCGGAGAGATCTAGCAGAGAATCTAATGATGTCTCAAGAAGTATCATAGATGAAGGCTTATACTTTTGTAAGAGAGTTCTTAAAAGAAATCAGCTTTTTCTTATCAGTGCTCCTCCAGTCTTATGGGACCTCTTCTGAGAGTACAAGAGGGGGCAGTGATGGCTGCGGCTATACAGGCTGAAACAACACATGCCATTGCAGCACATAAAAGTATGGAAGAAGATTTAAAAACCCTTCCTTAGGTGAATTTTCAATCTTTTGTTCCACATAACCCTCTGGGGACCCTGCTCCAGCCACTAAGGTCAAGATCTTTTTAGTATGTGACCGTTTCTTGGAAGAAAAATAAATATGGGGACACAACTTGATGGAATTTTATACAGACCCTATGTAGCCTTGCTGATAGACCTTTTCTTTCAGTTTGGGCCATGCAGCATTCACAATCTATAACCGAGTTTCTTGTATGGGAAAGATGAAAAGGCACCTCCTACATCTCATCTTGGGTGGGGGCCACGGGGTTGGCAGTAGGGAATATGGGCTGTTTCCGCTATGTTGAGGGAGGAATGGATCAGTTCTGCCAAAACCTCCACAGCCTCACTTAGGAAATGGCAACCTGAGTCATCTTACTCCCAGGGTCCGAAGCAGGAAGAAGGTTTGCTGTAGTAACTCTCTGGGGAAGAAGATGGATTGCTTGTCTTGGGAAAGTATTTGTATCTCTGGAAGCCTAGAGAGGAGGATGGAAAGTGTGCCATTGCCACTCTGATAGATTCACAGATTCCAAGGCCAGAAGGGACCATTGTGATCTAGTCTGACCTCTTGCATAACACAGGCCATAGAACTTCCCCAAAATAATTCCTACAGGTTTTGCAGGAAAAACATTCAACCTTGATTTACAAATTGTCAGTAAGGAAGAATCCACCATGATCCTGGGTAAGTTATTCTAGTGGTTAATTACCCTCATTGTTAAAAATCAGAGGGGTGGCCGTGTTAGTATGGATTTGTAAAAGCAGCAAAGAGTCCTGTGGCACCTTATAGACTAACAGACGTATTGGAGCATGAGCTTTTGTGGGTGAATACCCACTTCGTCGGATGCATGTAGTGGAAATTTCCAGAGGCAGATATAAATATGCAAGCAAGAGTGAGTCAGGCTAGAGATAACGAGGTTAGTTCAATCAGAGAGGATGAGGCCCTCTTCTAGCAGTTGAGGTGTGAACACCAAGGGAGGAGAAACTGCTTTTGTAGTTGGCTAGCCATTCACAGTCTTTGTTTAATCCTGAGCTGATGGTGTCAAATTTGCGGATGAACTGAAGCTCAGCAGTTTCTCTTTGAAGTCTGGTCCTGAACTTTTTTTGCTGCAGGATGGCTACCTTTAAACTTGCTATTGTGTGTCCAGGGAGACTGAAGTGTTCTCCTACAGGTTTTTGTATATTGCCATTCCTAATATCTGATTTGTGTCCATTTATCATTTTACGCAGGGACTGTCCAGTTTGGCCAATGTACATAGCAGAAGGGCATTGCTGGCTTATGATGGCGTATATTACATTGGTGGACATGCAGGTGAATGAACTGGTGATGGTGTGGCTAATCTGGTTAGGTCCTGTGATGGTGTCGCTGGTGTAGATATGTGGGCAGAGTTGGCATTGAGGTTTGTTGCATGGATTGGTTCCTGAGTTAGAGTTACTATGGTGCGGTGTGTAGTTACTGGTGAGAATATGCTTCAGGTTGGCGGGTTGTCTGTGGGCAAGGACTGACCTGCCACCCAAGGCCCGTGAAAGTGAGGGATCGTTGTCCAGGATGGGTTGTAGAACACTGATGATGCATTGGAGAGGTTTTAGCTGGGGACTGTATGTGATGGACAGTGGAGTTCTGTTAGTTTCTTTCTTGGGCTTGTCTTGCAGTAGGAGGCTTCTGGGTACACATCTGGCTCTGCTGATCTGTTTCCTTATTTCCTCGTGCGGGTATCGTAGTTTTGAGAATGCTTGGTGAAGATTTTGTAAGTGTTGGTCTCTGTCTGAGGGGTTGAAGCAGATACGGTTGTATCTCAGTGCTTGGCTGTAGACAATGGATCGTGTGGTGTGTCCGGGGTGGAAGCTGGAGGCATGAAGGTAGGCATAGCGGTCGGTGGGTTTTCGGTATAGGGTGGTGTTAACGTGACCGTCACTTATTTGCAACGTGGTGTCTAAGAAGTGGACCTCCCGTGTAGATTGGTCCAGGCTGAGGTTAATGGTGGGATGGAAGCTGTTGAAATCGTGGTGGAATTTTTCCAGAGTCTCCTTCCCATGGGTCCAGATGATGAAGAGGTCATCAATGTAGCATAGGTAGAGAAGGGGCGTTAGTGGAAGAGAGCTGAGGAAGCATTGTTCCAGGTCAGCCATAAAAATGTTGGCATATTGTGGGGCCATGCAGGTGCCCATAGCGGTACCACTGGTCTGGAGATATATATTGTCATCAAATTTGAAATAGTTGTGTGTGAGGATAAAGTCACAGAGCTCAGCAACCAGTTGTGCTGTGGCATCATCAGGGACACTGTTCCTGACAGCTTGTATTCCATCTGTGTGTGGGATGTTTGTGTAGAGAGCCTCTACATCCATGGTGGCTAGGATGGTGTTTTCTGGAAGGTCACCAATGCATTGTAGTTTTCTCAGGAAATCAGTGGTGTGTCAGAGATTGCTGGGAGTGCTAGTGGCATAGGGTCTGAGCAGAGAGTCCACATATCCAGACAGTCCTTCAGTGAGAGTGCCAATGCCTGAGCTGATGGGGCATCCAGGATTTCTGGGTTTGTGGATCTTGGGTAGTAGATAGAATAACCCCGGTCGGGGCTCTAAGGGATGTTGATTTGTTCCTGTGTTAGTGTAGGGAGTGTCCTGAGTAGATGGTGCGGTTTCTTAGTGTATTCCTCAGTGGGATCTGAGGGAAGTGGCCTGTAGAATTTGGTATTGGAGAGTTGTCTGGCAGCCTCCTTTTGGTAGTCAGACCTGTTCATGATGACAACAGCATCTCCTTTATCAGCCTCTTTGATGATAATGTCAGGGTGGTTTCTGAGGCTGTGGATGGCATTGCATTCTGCACGACTTAGGTTATGAGGCAAGCGATGTTGTTTTTCCACAATTTCTGCCTGTGCACGTCGGTGGAAGCATTCTACGTATAGGTCCAGAGACTGTCATTTCGACCCTCAGGAGGAGTCCATGTGGAGTTCTTCTTCTTGTGCTGTTGGTGGGAGGGTATCTGCGTATCAATGTGCTGTTCAGTGTTATCTTGAAAGTATTCTTTGAGTCGGAGACGGCCAAAGTAGGTTTCCAGATCGCCACAGAACTGTATCATGTTTGTGGGGGTGGCAGGGCAGAAAGAGAGTCCCCGAGATAGGACAGACTCTTCTGCCGGGCTGTGTGTGTAGTTGGATAGATTGACGATATTGCTGGGTGGGTTAGGGGTACCACTGTTGTGGCCCCATGTGGCAGGTAGGATTTTAGACAGCTTACAGTCCTTTTTCCTTTTAGAGAGGTGAAGTGTGTAATGTAGATCTCCTGGCTTATTTTAGTGAAGTCCGTTTGTATGGAAGTTTGGTTATTTATGAGAGTCTCCAGGTTGGAGAGCTCTTTTTTCATGTTTTCCTGTTTGCTGTATAGGATGCTGATCAGATGGTTCCTCAGTTTCTTTGATAGACTATGGCATAATCTCTCACTGTGGTCTGTGTAGTATGTAGATAGCAATGGATTTTTCACCTTCAGTCTATTTGGTATGACAAAAACCTGTAGGAGAACACTTCAATCTCCCTGGACACATAATAGGAAGTTTAAAGGTAGCCATCCTGCAGCAAAAAAAGTTCAGGACCAGACTTCAAAGAGAAACTGCTGAGCTTCAGTTCATCCGCAAATTTGACACCATCAGCTCAGGATTAAACAAAGACTGTGAATGGCTAGCCAACTACAAAAGCAGTTTCTCCTCCCTTGGTGTTCACACCTCAACTGCTAGAAGAGGGCCTCATCCTCCCTGGTTGAACTAACCTCGTTATCTCTAGCCTGACTCACTCTTGCTTGAATATTTATACCTGCCTCTGGAAATTTCCACTACATTCATCCGACGAAGTGGGTATTCACCCACGAAAGTTCATGCTCCAATACGTCTGTTAGTCTATAAGGTGCCACAGGACTCTTTGCTATTGTTAAAAATATATGCCTTATTTTCAGTCTGAATTTGTCATAGAATCATAGCATCATAGAATATCAGGGTGGGAAGGGACCTCAGGAGGTCATCTAGTCCAACCCCCTGCTCAAAGCAGGACCAATCCCCAGCTAAATCATCCCAGCCAGGGCTTCGTCAAGCCTGACCTTAAAAACCTGTAAGGAAGGAGATTCCACCACCTCCTAGGTAACCCATTCCAGTGCTTCACCACCTTCCTAGTCAAAAAGTCTTTCCTAATATACAACCAAAACCTTCCCCACTGCAACTTGAGACCATTACTCCTTGTTCGGTCATCTGGTACCACTAAGAACAGTCTAGATCCATCCTCTTTGGAACCCCCTTTCAGGTAGTTGAAAGCAGCTATCAAATCCCCCCTCATTCTTCTCTTCTGCAAACTAAACAATCCCAGTTCCCTCAGCCTCTCCTCATAAGTCATGTGCTCCAGACCCCTAATCATTTTTGTTGACCCTCCGCTGGACTCTTTCCAATTTTTCCACATCCTTCTTGTAGTGTGGGGCTCAAAACTGGACACAGTACTTCAGGCGAGGCCTCACCAATGTCGAATAGAGGGGAATGATCACATCCCTCGATCTGCTGGCAATGCCCTTACTTATACAGCCCAAAATGCTGTTAGCCTTCTTGTCAACAAGGGCACACTGTTGACTCATATCCAGCTTCTCATCCACTGTAACCCCTAGGTCCTTTTCTGCAGAACTGCTGCCCAGCCACTCGGACCCTAGTCTGTAACAGTGCATGGGATTCTTCCGTCCTAAGTGCAGGACTCTGCACTTGTCCTTGTTGAACCTCATCAGATTTCTTTTGGCCCAATCCTCTAATTTGTCTAGGTCCCTCTGTATCCTATCCCTACCCTCCAGCGTATCTACCACTCCTCCCAGTTTAGTGTCATCTGCAAACTTGCTAAGGGTTCAATCCACGCCATCCTCCAGATCATTAATGAAGATATTGAACAAAACCAGCCCCAGGACCGACCGCTTGATACTGGCTGCCAACTAGACATGGAGCCATTGATCACCACCCGTTGAGCCCAATGATCTAGCCAGCTTTCTATCCACCTTATAGTTCATTCATCCAGCCCATACCTCTTTAACTTGCTGGCAAGAATACTGTGGGAGACCGTATCGAAAGTTTTGCTAAAGTCAAGGAATAACACGTCCACTGCTTTCCCCTCATCCACAGAGCCAGTTATCTCATCATAGAAGGCAATTAGGTTAGTCAGGCCTTGCCCTTGGTTAATCCATGCTGACTGTTCCCAATCACTTTCCTCTCCTCTAAGTGCTTCAGAATTGATTCCTTGAGGACCTGCTCCGTGATTTTTCCAGGGACTGAGGTGAGGCTGACTGGCCTGTAGTTCCCTGGATCCTCCTCCTTCCCATTTTTAAAGATGGGCACTACATTAGCCTTTTTCCAGTCATCCGGGACCTCCCTCGATCGCCATGAGTTTTCAAAGATTATGGCCAATGGCTCTGCAATCACATCCACCAACTCCTTTAGCACCCTCGGATGCTGTGCATCCGGCCCCATGGACTTGTGCTCGTCCAGCTTTTCTAAATAGTCTTGAACCATTTCTTTCTCCACAGAGGGCTGGTCACCTCCTCCCCATGCTGTGCTGCCCAGTGCAGTAGCCTGGGAGCTGACCTTGTTTGTGACGACAGAGGCAAAAAAGCATTGAGTACATTAGCTTTTTCCACATCCTCTGTCACTAGGTTGCCTCACTCATTCAGTAAGGGGCCCACCCTTTCCTTGACTTTCTTCTTGTTGTTAACATACCTGAAGAAACCCTTCTCGTTACTCTTAACATCTCTTGCTAGCTGCAACTCCAAGTGTGATTTGGCCTTCCTGATTTCACTCCTGCATGCCTGAGCAATATTTTTATACTCCTCCCTGGTCATTTGTCCAAGCTTACACTTCTTGGAAGCTTCTTTTTTGTGTTTAAGATCAGCAAGGATTTCATTGTTAAGCCAAGCTGGTCGCCTGCCATATTTACTATTCTTTCTACACATTGGGATGATTTGTTCCTGCAACCTCAATAAGGGTTCTTTAAAATACAGCCTGCTCTCTGTCTAGCTTCAACTTCCAGCCATTGGATCGTGTTATACCTTTCTCTGATAGATTGAAGAGCCCATTATTAAATATTTGCTCCTGGTGTAGGTACTTATAGACTGTGATCAAGTCACCTCAAAGGAAATGTGAGCCATCTTAGGAGGTGAGAGGTGCCCACTACTGGGAGCGTCCACAGGACTTACCTGTGCATAGGCATGGCCCAAAAGGATAGTAGAGTCAGCCAAGGATGTCTGCAAAGAGTGTAGACTCTGACTAGTTTCTTGGAATCCTTAAAGGATTCACAAGACTGTTTTGGTATTTCATGACATTATTAAGTAACAGTCCTCTTTTACAGATTAAGGAAAAATAAAAATAACAGCTCTTCAGAAAACACCGGCAATTTTACATGCCAAGGAAGGGTTCAGTCTGCACAGCATAACTTATTGCACAAAGAAAACAAGACTTTAAGATGGGTAGGTCATCCTGTTTATCCTATTCTCACTTTTCCTTTGTTTTCTCTCTACTCTACTCCCCCTTAATCAGGAGAGGCTGGCAGGTAATATAAAAACAGTCATAGGGGAAATGGACTGAATTACTTAGGTGCATGAAGGCTTTGCTGGATCCGACCCTTAAAAACTGCTCAGAAATGTTTTAAAGGAATCGTTTGAAACAACTGACAACAACATTATATTAATTCTTCAGTCTAGATTTAACTTTTACTTAGTCAATTCAGTTGTGCAACTTACTGTAAACAAGCAATGAAACCATCATAAAAATCACTGTCTTTAGTAAGTAGAAGATCATCAGGAAATGTGTTGAAAATGAAGGTTTAGTCTAGCACTGAGCATGTGAACTTGTTCTAAATGTAAATGTACACTTCACAATACACAATTTCCTTTATGTTGTACAAACCTGCTATTTAAGGTTATATGGAACAGATGACAAGATGAGTTTTATTTATTTTTAGAAGTTAGATTGCATTATCAGTAACCCGTCAAGTGACATTGTATTCCCTGGATATCATACTTGCCCGACAGCATTAACAAAGATAGACTTGTGTAAAGGAAACTGTTTTTCATCACTTGCAAGTCACACCAAGCCAAATGGATAAAGAATTCATGCCACACTGATACTAGACAAAGATGTAAAAATATAGTAGCACAGATAAATGGAAATGCTACCTTTCTGCCTTCTTAACTTTGATTAGAGAGAAAAGATCTAGTAAGTTTAAAAGCTTTTGCCATGTAAATTACTTGGAATATAATGAATTCAGATGAATTAAATTAAAATGTTTATTCAGAACAATGAAATGTGGTGCCTCTTACAGTTTACTTTCTGTTGTCACGTGTTATGTCATTAATTCTGATTACAAGAAAGACTAACAGGAAATGAAATTTATTTCTACAGAAAGTTAATGCCACAGGCATACCGATAATGAAATATTTTATTTGTAAGATTTCAAGATAGCAAATACCACCCTGACTAGTGCAGTGAGGTAGAGATGAGATACAGCAAGGTACCCCCTTTCCTTCAGGTATTCTACCTGCTATGGAAGGGTTCCTCAGGGCAGACAGGGGAGGTCACACAGGAGAAAACAGTAGAGGAGCAGCAGTTAACCTAATGAGCTAATCAGCTAGGACAGGGTGCTAGACAGATCTCCTGAACTGCATATTGCAGCTCCTTGGAGATGAAGTGCATTAGCTAGAGCACTAGCTGGCGGTCTCTTTTTAAGTGTTCTTTTGAATGCTATGGGAGATTTTGCCATGTCCTTTGAATGAGGGTGTGGTAAGTGAAAGAAACTCTCTACGTCCCTTCCCTTGATGTAAACCAGTGCAGTAAAGGGCAGGATTTAGCTGTATCACTTTAATAGTAACTGGCCATCATGGTAAAAGCAATGAGTATTGTGTATCTTCTTACATAAAACAAGCTTAAGACTGAGTAAAGTGTAATAAATCAAAAAAAATCATTATCTATATCCTTTTTCTTCAGCTAAGTGTTAGTAGCAGGGTGGTAAGAACATTCATCCAGTCTACATTACAGTTTCCCCCACTCCTACCATCAATAGAGATGCAGCAGTTCAGAAAACACTATCAAGTTTTTCTAGAGTACATATGGCCCCACTAAGATAAAAATGTCACGACAGTGACTATATGCCTTTGGTTAGATGAAGGCAAGTAAACCTCCTTCTTACAAACCCATATACCAAGTATGCTGAAGAGAGCTCTTATTGTGTTTCCTGAATATAAAACTATTTGGTTCTATGAGCCATTGTACTGTCAATTTAACAAACATAGAAAATGTTAACACTATTATCTGATTAAGATACAAAAGAGAAATGAAACCAGTTTGTAAGGAGGCTAGTGCTGACAGACTGATAAGTAATCCATAGAGAGTGATAAAACTGCTAGATTAGTTAAAATGTTCATCCTTCATTTCTAGCAATCTTTTTTGACACAAACTACTGACTATTCACAAGAGAAGAGAGAGAATAAACTCTCAAGCTAGTTGTACTCTGAGGTCCTATTTATTCTACTGTCACTGAATCCCAAACTAGAAAGCAAACAGCTGAAAGTACATAGATATAAAAAAGCCATGAAGATGGAAGTTCAAAGAATTGGAAAATAAAACTGCAGTTATAGACTAGAATACTCATTAAATATTTATACCGCTGTATCTTTCAGAAGCCACGTTATACTGGGCATTCCACAAATACATAGCAGGAGCTAGTCCCTGCCTGAAGGAGTTTACAGTCTATCCATTTAGGGGCTGGACTGCCCTCTCTCATGCAGGAAAAGGATAAGAGGAGCAAACTCAAACCTTGCAGCTCTCAAGTGATCCACAGAAGCCAAGGCTGTCTTCAGAGGGGCCTTTGCTTCTATAACAGCTCTGGAACTCATCTCTGGGGTAAATTGAGGGATAGTGCCACAGAACCATCCCCATTTTTGTTCTGCTGATTTTTGCAATCCAGATATTTCAACACTCTGCTGGTGCATCAGAACCAGAAACTGAACAGCTAGACACAATCCATAAAAGGGAAATCAACTACAGGCACTTTGTTTTCATTATTGACAGTGAGAAAAGTACAATTGAATGATATAAAGTAATTTCAATTCTCAAATTTCTTGCAATGTTGATCATTTAAGACCCAAATCCTACAAGTATTTACATACACACACACACACACACCCCACTTTACTCACATGAGTGGAATCAATAAGACATTTGTGTGAGTAAAGTTAAACATGCAGCACTCCAGCAATCAGCTGCAGCACAGGAGCTTAAGTGTGCACAGAATCAGAACCTAACATGTTACTGTAATACAGATGCCAACTTAAAAACAAAACAAATGATTTTTAAGCTGACATTGACCCTTTACATTCATATATATTTTTTCACCACCTATGTAAACTATTGGTATATGATATATCTTAAAACTACACCTCTACCTTGATATAACACTGTCCTCCGGAGCCAAAAAAATCTTACCATGTTATAGGTGAAACCGCGTTATATTGAACTTGCTTTGATCCGCCGGAGTGCGCAATCCCACCCCCCTGGAGAACTGCTTTACCGCGTTATATCCGAATTCATGTTATATCGGGTCGCGTTATATCGGGGTAGAGGTGTATTTAGATTATTACTATTCTTAATTATTTGTAGCACACAAAGCCCTTAAGCGAGATTGAGGCCTCAACAAGCTAGATCTGGACAAACACATAGTAAGACATAGGGCCTGTCCTGGAGAGCTTACAATCTAAATAGACAATACAGAAAAAGGGAAAGAGAAACAAAGGCACAAAGTGATTACAGCACTTGCCAAAGCTGAAAAACTTGGATTAGGACACAGGAGAGTTGGTGGTTTTGCCACTGATTTCAATGGAACCAGGATTTCACTCCAGACATCCTCACTCCCAGCCCAGTGCCCCAAACCCTGCTGCTTCCTTACATTTATTTTTTAATGTTGCTGAATCCAAATCAAAAAGAAATAGAAAGAAACTAGTTGTATTACTAAGAGAGGAGGGGACAAAATCATTGATAGCTGTAAACTGGATGAGATTATGGACTCATCTTTTTTCAAATCTGATTTAACATAGAAATATGGAAGTTGGGACCTTGCAAAACCAGCTAATGATTAAAAAATGGGAAAGCAAATATGTGGAAAATATGCAGAAGCATCCTTATACAAAGAAAAGGAGGGATTAGTCTCTCTGCGAATAACTATGCTGAGACCACAGTGGAGTAAGTAGTTCAGTCCTTTGTTCTTCATTGCCAGAAAGACAGAGAGGCTGGAGAGAGTTCTGGGAAGATCAACAGAAGTGATTAAAGGGCAAAAATATGCATACAAATATGGAAGCTGGGGTAAGGTCTCACTATAAATTATGTCCTGAATTTCCTGACTAGTGTGTCATTGAAAGCTCAACTTTAACCCTGTATTAATGCAGTTTTGCATGGCTTGGATCAATTTTCCCCTTAAGAGTATAGGTTTCATTTTTCCACATTGAATCTCATTTTTTAATTTCTCCATATTACTGAAGTCTCTCTAGATCAATTTATATTTTCTTGCTGTCCTTCCAGCTGGTTGCAACTCTACCTTTGTATCATCTGCAGATGTAATTAATGCACTTTCTACTTCCTCTTTCAGATCATTCATGAAACTATTAAATAAAAGAGGACTCCGCATTGAACCATTAAGCACTTCACTCAAAAGGGGCCTGACCAGAACTGCTAGAGGTCCCAGCAGACAATGAATTGCCTGTAGCTGATCCACCCTTTCTATCTTCACCCTCTATCTTTTGTGGTGGTGGAGGTGGTTTTTATTTCAAAGACAGAGTGACAGAGAGTGAGAACTCTTCAGGAACATGCCACCTCAGCTTCTCCTGAAATTATGCTCAGCCCTAGACCAATATCTTCTAGTCTACTAGAAACTTAGAGTGACACTGTCATTTCCCTCATACTCCCCCCACCCACCCAAATCTCTCTTCTGATTTACTGTTGACAGAAGTTCTGCTATTAGCTAACAGTAAGGGTGTGGTATGGATACAAGCTATCCTTTCAAGTAATTTACAAATATTTCATCAAACTTTCTTTTAAGTAAATTCTTTCTAAATTACTGGATGTTCAAGGGACTAAATTTATTTGAGGCAATAACTCTCATATCTGTTAAGTATGATGCAATGCATCTTTGAATGAAAAATTTGCAAAACTGCACCAAGAACAAAAATAGCAGAATCCTATGATCCTGGGATTAATTCTTATGTGAACTTTAAAGAGATACCTAATTAGTGTATCAGGATGAAAATTTGCCATTGTTGGAAATTACCTTTAACGGATGAGGTGGCTACAGTAATCCATGCATTCATCATTTCTAGGCCCAACCAGCTCCTATCAAGGGGAGGAGGAACAGTTTGGGTTTGTCCACTCCCATTGCTATGGTTCCCTGCTTCAGTGCTTGGATCCAAAGGTAATAAGACTTAGATCGATATAAAGTACTACACCTCTCTCTATCTGGCCTTGATTAGAAATTTATTGAAGAAGCTACAACTGGTACACAATGCAGTAGCCCATCTCCTGAGTAGAAGTATTTGAAGAGCACATATCACACCAGTACTCAAGAGCCTGCACTGGTTCCCCATGCACTGGCTGCATCAAGTCAAGGCTCCATTACTGATGTACAAAGCATTCAATGGGATTGACCCACATTACCTAAAAGATTGCCCTTCTTCACACTATCATCACCAGGCACAATACACTTACAAGAACTTAGACACATACTCAAGGAAACAAGAGGCAGAACCTTCTCAACAGAAAGCCTAAGAATGGGAAAAAGCCCTCCAAAGGAGAAACCCTAACCTTGTCATCTTCAGGTCGCACTGTAAGAAAGATGACCTTTTCAGAACATCCCTCCCACAACCAGAACAGAAGAACACTTGATAGCACATTCAAAAGTAATAAACATGATTAACCAAGAATAGGACAGAGCAGAAAGATAAAAGACCTGCTTACAATTAGAGTAAACAGAACACACACAAGCTCTCACTGGGCCAAATTCTCTTCTGATATTACTTCACTGAAGCCAGTGGAGTTAAACCAGCAGAGAATTTGACCCACTATGATTTTCAATATTTGTACAGCACTTAGATGCTGTACAGACAAGCGCTCATAAATGTTGACAACTGAACAGACAAATGGACAAGAATATTAGAGAGATTATTGTTCTTGATGAGTAATTATATTAATATATTTGTTTGCAGTGTTGCATATTCTGGGACCAATACAGCTATAACAAGGTGAGTAAGGGAATAGCTTTTACCGAACCAACTTCTGTTGGTGAAAGAGAAGTTTTTGAGCTCCACAGAGCTCTTCTTTCAGGTCTGAAGAACAGTTTTGTGGAGCTCAAAAGCTTGTCTCACTCATTAATATATTTATTAGCTCATGATCACTGGTGCCAAGATTTTATTATACATTATATCCCATTAGTAAGAAGTAAATGTAGGATCCTTTCGTTGGGTCTGAATTTTTGGCTATGATTTTCTCCACATTACTCAAGCATCTACTTGACAATCCTTTTTAGCAGTATTTGTTGCAGAAAATCTGTTTAGGGAGTTAAACTCTCCCATGAACACAAGATCATATGAGGAGGATCTTTGATACTTGGTTCAGAAACTCAGTTCTTGCTCTCTTTCAGTAGTGGTGGTCTGCAGCAGCTGCATACTGCGGTTTCTCTTTTGTATGTTGTAATATTCTTAAAACTTGACCCCCATTAGTTTGTTGTTGATGCCGTCTCCATTTTGAAACTGCATCTGGCTGCATAGGTGCTGGGACTTGGGGTGTGGAGTTTGATGCCGCACCCCCTAGCTTGAAGTGGTTTCCATTATATGCAGGGTTTATGGTTTTGTTCAATGGCTCTCAGCACCCCACTATAAAAATTGTTCCAGCTCCCCTGTCTGTCTGCTTTTGTAAATTAATTTTACAGATTTCTCCACCTCTGTCTCTTTCTCTCCTATAAGGATTATACCCATCAATATTAACATTCTAGTTGTGTGACTGATTCCATCAAGTTTCAATTACATGAGTTAAGCTGCATTTCTCTATGATGTAGAATTACCTTAAGTTCATCTTGCTTGTTTCCAGTTTTCTTTCTTGCATCTGGAAATGAGTGATTTCTTTTATCACACTCCTTTTCTTGTAGTTACTTCGAAGTTGAGCTTGTGGAGAGCCCTAATTTCTTCTTTATTTCTAGCGAAATCCTAATATTTCAAAACTGCTAACAATTGGCTTTGTTAGCATCATTCATAATTCTTGTATGCTTGGGGACAAATGTTGCCTTCCTCCATGTAACGTCTGAATAAATATCCTTTCCCCAGGGAAATATCAGAGGGGATGTAAAGGATGCAATCCTATACTCCAGACCACCAGCTTTGCATGCAGCAACTGTACAAGCTCTCCACTATCTGGATTATATCACAAGGTCTGTAATCACAGGTGTGGTCCCTGTATTTCCCCTTGCACAGAGGAGTTTGTACTTCCAGATCCTTTTGTCACTGCCCCAGCCCAACTCTTCATCTACATTGCAATGGAGAGAGCCACTGTAACACCAACAGACCGGTCGTCGGCAGGCAGGATCAAACCTAGGACCTCTGGAGCTTAGTGCATAAGCCTCTACTGCATGAGCTAAAAGCCAACTGGCTATTAGCAAAGGCTGTAGAGCAAACAATCTCTCTCGCTAAGTGTTCTCGGTGCCACTAGATGGGACAGAACACCACACCCAGGAGATGTGTGGGTTACACCACCAAGTACACCACCTCCATGCTATGCAGTAGTGCCAATTCCAATGCATTTTGGTCTTTGGGCACCCTCCAAGGGGGTGGAGGTACATTTAGGCAGTTGTCAGTAAAAGTAGTCTGAAATCTTACATTTATATAGCAATTGTCCAAAAAAAGCCAAAAAGGGAATCCTGGTCAGGAAACTGCCCGGCCAAGAGAAGAAACACTTTGGAAAGCAGTAAATATATGTAATAAAACTAAGAAAGAATCCACATACATAGGAATTCCAACATAGCAACTCACCTTTCACCTTTTTTACAGTACAATTTATATCAGCACCATATCCTAAAGCCAGTTAGCATTTTTATTTCATTAAAATGGAGGGAAATTTATCAGACAACTTAGATCTTTAAAGATAATGTTCCCCTTTGGTTGAAATAGATTTAACACATTCTTCTAAGCCAAACATTTTGGTGATCAGAAGATGGAAAAGCAGAGTCCTATGGTAAAGGGCTCCATTCAGAGTGGATATATTTTTACCAAACAAAGCCTGGAACCTGCAACTGACTCTGTGCAGGTGTACTGCTCCACCTGTGTGCAGTTAATTGCAAGATTGTGTCCCAGCTGACTACAATCTGGTGTGCCAGTGTGGTATGTTTAATTGCCTTGTACGGTATACCTTCTGGCTACGTAAAAATACAATGTGCGCTCAGACTGTTGAAAAATAGACACTCCTCTTTCTGTAAATAAATAGCATTGGTTCATGGAACAATTTTCTTCTTTTACACCAAGCCATGTTAGATGGGTGCTGGTGATCATCATCCAGAATGGCAGAAACCGATGAAAGGGGCTAAACCTGATCCAAAGAGACAACAAATACTTAAAACCCGATTAAGTATAATACTAAGCTAGAAACTGCTATGCCAAATGGCATTTTAAAAATAACATTAGTGTGTGCACAGAAAGGCTGATTATGCAGTGCTCATAAGTGACTCTGTTTAACTTTGAGCTTGGGATGACCTTATTAGACTGGCATGTGGTAAAAGCATACATTTGAATGACAGAATCTCACTTTTAAGATCTAATAACTTTACTCAATTTGAATGACTCTTTGTCTCAAACAGGTATATCATTCAAAAAATCTATACAGACTTTAAACTTGTGATGTCAAAAAAGCTAAGATCCCACAGCACTAGATTTTGATAATGCTAATACTTCAACCATTACAATTTACATCACATAACCACATAATTGCCTTGGGCTACTCAATCTCTCTGCCTCAGAACACTCAATCTACAAAATGAGGGCAATTATAACTAATAACTAATGAAGTTGATAATACTTTAATTAAAGTAATACCTATCTAATGGAAGGATGATGAGTATTAATGCCTATGTTTGTGCTGTTTTGATCATGCAAACTGCTGTGTAAAGGCTAAGTCATTTTAATAGATCATCTGATACTCATTGTTACACAGAAATAAACATATGCCAAAAAATAGAGCTGCAGTAAAACAGAGTGTGTGTTCATGTCTGATTTTTCAGCCAAGAAGTTGGGTTTTGGGGAAAATTAATTAAAAAAAAAAACTTTGTATGGGAAGGAGCACTTTGCATCGCTCTCAGACTTCACTCCATCACCAGCACATATTCAGTTACGCTAACTGGAAGGTTCATTTTGGCAAGATGTGGAGACTTTGTAGCACGTGGTCTAAGAAACTGGTGAGGAGAGAAGTAAAAAAATGGAAAGGGTGGGGGGTTGGACAATACAAGGAGAAAAAAAGATTTGCTTTCCTTAAAAAAAAACATTTCTAATTGAAAGAACA
Source organism: Terrapene triunguis (assembly GCF_002925995.2). Taxonomy (NCBI): domain Eukaryota; kingdom Metazoa; phylum Chordata; order Testudines; family Emydidae; genus Terrapene; species Terrapene triunguis. Next base: position 44,600,253 of record NW_020664420.1, on the reverse strand, counting down.
GTTAAGTAACTGTGGGTCTTTGAAATATGTTGTCTACATAGACTCCACTCTTGGTGTGTGCATGCTCGCTATGCAGAAGATCAGATTCTTTTCCAATAGCTGTGTTTGTTGGGGCTGCCCCTGAGCCCCAGGAGCCCTTGCAGCTACCATAAGAAAGGGCATCAGGGTCAAGGTGTCCTCAACCACTTCTCAGTTCTTCATCAATAAAGAATCTCAACTGTCGGGATCATTGTCATAAGAACATAAGAATGTTGTGATCCATTGTCATGGTCTGGACTGCCACCTCAATTGCATCAAGCATAGCCTAGGACCGTCGTTCTAGCAGTGCACTGTCCTTCGGCCATGGCAGATCTTAGCTCTTCCAAATATTTGATGGGGAGCTTGTCTGTCAAAGAGGAGAGTGTCCCACAGCAGACAGTTGTACTTCACCAGAAGTACCTTGAGGCTCTGCTGAGTCAAAGCCTTAGGAGAGGACTTCTTTCTCCTAACTAGGGAAGGAGAGCTCTGTCCTCCCTGATCTCTGGAGCAGTGCCCCTTGTGGCTCCCAGAGGAGCAAGGTTTCTGAATGTCCCTTGAGCCTGGCGTGACGTATCTCACTGGTGCACTGAAGGATGAGAATGGTCTCTCAGCTGGCTTCCCTGTGCCTAATGCTTGCATTGAGGTCTCCAGATGTAACTGCAGTTTGCCTTCCCTAGATTTCAGAGTGCCTTTCAGGAAGGTCTTGCATACTGAGCAACACTCACAGGCGTGCCACTCGCCCCAAGCATAAGAGGCACCCTGAGTGACCATCATTGACGGGGTGGCCATGTCACAGGAGGGGCTGATCCTGAATACTGGATATTTGCCTTCAGCCACTTTAAGTTTTTATGTGGGCAGCAGCCGGGGGGCGGGGGGAGTTTCTAGCCCTGTACTGGTGACTGGCGGTGGGGAGAGCGTGTGTGTGCGCGCAGGCTGGCAGACACACTATCAATGTCCTGCTGTTTTCATACGGAGCTTCTATCTAAATTTATCTCTTAACACCAAGAGGTGTGCTAACTAACTATTAACAAGGAGTTAGAATAACAGCTAAGAAATCTCTTGCGGATTGAAGAGATGCAGATACCACAGGGTTCTGTCTCGCAGCCATGGGTGGTAAGCACTGAGAGTTAATTGAAGCTGCCCCACACTTTCTATCCTCAGCTATGGAGATTGTGATGGATTCCCAGGTACAGGCATGGTCTCAACAGACACTGCTATTCAGAAGAGAATCTGATCTGGTGTACATGGAGCACACGCATACCAAGAGTGAAATCTGTGTGGACTATCACTCCAAAAAGAACATTTATTTATGCCCATCAGAACCTGAAGCACTCTTCCACTCATATTATACATTACCTTGTGCTTTCTTTTTCTATGGACACAACCACATCCGTGTTTAAATGCTTTAAGTGCAGAGTAGAGAGGGAGCACTGTTAAATAAAAAGTAAAGGTATGTAATGTGACCAGCCTAAACTAATTTTAAAATTAGCCATTTGTAAATTGATCAGAAATGATTCCTATTCTAGAAATGTAAGGAGTATTGAAATAATTTCCACAGACAGGTGTTTTTTAAACAGACTTTATTTATTCAAATCCAATAGGAATATTTTCTGTAGATGTTAAAAGACAAGAGGTTTATTTTTTCAGGACTATACCGAGGGGATTCTCTGACAAAACCACTCTCAGAATACATTAAGCTTGCTCCAGATACTTCAGATAGAAAATAAAACTATAACTCCACCATCTTGCTTATTATCATTATTGTTTATTAAATTCCAGCAATGTACTCTACGTTGCATATGGTGCAAATATAAAGACAGTCGCTCCATAATGTAGAAAAATTAGACTTTAATCAAGTAAAGATTTTCACAATCAAGATTCAAAAGGGATTAAAGAGATTTAAAAGCAGAAAATGTTAATAAAAAGGCATCTCCTGGGTTAAAGAAAATGAACCTACAAATGAATGATGATGACACTTAGCTCCTTATATAAAGAAAGTATTGTTCTTACAAATTTGGATCTGGAAAGCATTATAACATTTTATTTCCTAAATCCATCAGCTAGTGGTCTTGATTTTTTTAAAGCTGTGCCATCACCATCTCCAGGGAAATCATTCAATAGTAACCATGACATCTGTAAGTGGGGCAAAGAACCAGTAATAGCCAGAAAACTAAGCTGTTTACATCAGTCCATATAAAAAATATGATTGAGAGTAACTAAATCACATTTTTGAGGGACGATTTATGTCTTTCTCCTCTATTTTTTTTTGGAAAGAACATTTGAAAGGAGAAACATTATCTTCCTGTTTGACAGAAAATACTTTCCCAATTGATAAAAACATATTGCACATTTACCCTGCAGAAGTTTGACCATTCTGCTGACACAAATTACTACCCCATTTAAGTTTTGCTAGAAATTAAAGAAGCTTTCAGCATAAATTGCACTCACATTTGCTGCACATCAATTTAATTGGTGAAGTTCCATCTGGTTTCATTACACTGTATGACATTATTATACCCTTCAAACACTGCTCTTCTATTAAGCCTGGAAAAGTGTGATACCATGAGCTTTATTCCCATCCCAGAGGTGGAGCGTCAGATATCACTTCCTTTGTAAAAGGGGAAAAAATCACCAACATTACTTCGATGATTGCCTTTAAGTTTCCAACTGATACCCACCTATAGTTGTAAAATTTGTCTAGATAGAGTGGATGCCCTTAAAAGGTGAATTTCAGTTTTAGAGGTCAAACTGGTTCCAGCAGTATTCCCTATTTTAAGGGGCGGGAATAGTGCTGGAATTGATAATATTTCTAAAACTGAAATGAACTATTTAAGTGTGACCACTGCATTATAGAGAAAACCTACTATCATGCATGACTTACTGTTACCAGATTTGCCCATTACTTTGGGGTATGCTCATTTATTTGGTTTACTCTTCTGGGGGAGGGGATTCTGTAATTCTATCAATGTACTGCTTGTGTCACTTGTTTTTTCATATGGAGCTCTACTTCTCCCTTCTGCAAGTCCCCTCCCAATGGAGCTATTCTGCTGGACCTAGGTTCCCTAGGGCTGGGTTTCTCCAGCCCCAGAACCGGATGAACACACCCACACCCACACATACATTAACAGAGCAAGCCTGAGCGGACCGGGTCAATCAGCACTGTCAAGCTGACCCCTTATATGTCTCTGGACTCAATGGGCTGGATGAAGCAGCACTTTCAAGCTGCCTCTCCTTATATGCCCCTGGGCTCCATGGACTGGGTCAAGCAGCACTTTCAAGCTGTTACCCTTATGTGTCCCAGATTCAGCACGTCCCTATCCCCACTCTCACATCACAATTGTACTGGCAGTAACCTACTTGATGAGCAAACCCCACAGTATTTTGGGCACTGCAGGGATCTTGAGCTTAGGTAAAAGAAGCGTTGCTGTAGAGTGAATGGGGGAAGCTAAAAACACAAAAGAGTAAAGTTCAGCAAGAGAGAGAGAAGCAACCAAGTTAATCATAAAATTTATTTATTAAATAATAGTGATAACTACACAAGGAGGGCTAAACCAACATAACATACATTATTAAAGGTTAATACCTAAGGTAGAAAGAAAAACAGAGAGAGAGAGAAAGAGGGGGATCTCACCTACTCCATGAGGCTTGAACTGGTCAGGGTTCCCAGGTGATGGTGTGTCCTGAGGGCAGGAGTCAGGCAGGGTCCCCAGCACGATCAGTCAGGAGAATATGGAGTCCCAGTGGAACTGATGCATAGTTTGGATCTAAGCATCAGAACACTGACTGGAGGGTGAGTAGGGATTTTTGTAGAGAAAATACAATGGTTCAAGGGAGAACACTAGATTTGTTTATAGGTAAACTGATGACTCAAGGGTTTTCTTTAGACTAGACAATAGGAGCTGATCACTCTTGGCTATGGGTGATGTTTTCTCTTAGGGAGCTCACAATGCAACTAGGCTGCTTCAGTATTTTGGATATCAATCAAGGATTCCTTACTAGAATTGGTCTGATAACTGCCGAGCTGGGTGTGTGCAGGCATAGGTTCATTAGCATCTGGAGCAGAGTTTTCCATGATGCAGTGCTTCCCTGCTTTTTCTGGTCCAAAAGTTCAGTGCGGTTCTCTGTTCTCCATTCTGTATGTAAATTGAGATAGCTCCCTGTCTCATCTTTCATGCAGATGAAGCTAGGGGAGTTGTCTCTGCTCTCCATTCTGTATGCTAATGGAGATGTCTTAATCTTGTCACTCTTGTCAGGAGGGGTCTAGGTGCGTCTCCCAACGCCCTTCACTGCTCTCTGCAAGTTTTTTCCTCTGATGGGTTTTGGTTTAAACAGAGGCGGGGGGTGGGGGGGTCTTTCATGATTCAGGCTGGGTACTGCACCCTGGTTCCCCAAGAACACAGAGCTGACTGGTATCAATACCATAGGAAAGCTTACCTGTTAGTGGGTATTTGAAATTTTTTTAATGTGTAATATTACTCAATACTGGGAGCAGCAACGCATTTGGACTTCATTATAAATCTGCCACCTGCTGTTCACAGGAAGATTCTTTGCCTGCATGGAGTCCTGTTGATTTCAAGGAGGCTCCCATGTGGGCACAGGGGTCTCCCCACATAGTACAACTTGCAGGACGGGGTCTTCTTTTTGAAGTGCTTGTGAAAGGGTCTGGAGTGACATCTCTGAAGGCTGAAGCACGCTATCTCCCCACAGGAGAAGTATGATACATGCAACAGAAATGTAGTCTTCCTCATCATTGTGCCTAGCCATTGTTCTAGAGGTATCACCTCTAGTCCTTAGCCCCTGCTGACATTACTGAAACAGATGCCAATTTGTTTCACTAGGCACTGGACTGAGAATACAACATATCTCACACAGACCACAAAAATGCTATCACATGACACCATTTTCAGACATGAAAATGCTATCACACCATCAAAGGACCTAACCACATCAGCCACACCATCAGGGGCTCGTTCACCTGCACATCTACCAATGTGATATATGCCATCATGTGCCAGTAATACCCCTCTGCCATGTACATTGGCCAAACCAGACAGTCTCTACGCAAAAGAATAAATGGACACAAATCAGACGTCAAGAATTATAACATTCAAAAACCAGTCGGAGGACACTTCAACCTCCCTGGACACTCAATAACAGACTTAAAAGTGGTAATTCTTCAACAAAAAAACTTCAAGAACAGACTCCAACGAGAAACTGCAGAACTGGAATTAATTTGCAAACTGGACACCATCAAATTAGGCCTGAATAAAGACTGGGAGTGGATGTGTCACTACAAAAGCTAAAAACTAATTTTGCCATGCTAATTTCCCCTTACTGTTACTCACACCTTCTTGTCAACTGTTTGAAATGGGCCACCCTGATTACCACTACAAAAGTGATTCTTCCTCTTGTTGATAATAGCCCACTTCAATTGAATTGTCTCGTTAGAACTGACCCCCTACTTGGTAAGGCAACTACCATCTTTTCATGTACTGTGTATATATATATATATATATATATATATATTCCTACTGTATTTTCCACTCCATGCATCTGATGAAGTGGGTTTTAGCCCACAAAAGTTTATGCCCAAATAAATGTTAGTCTCTAAGGTGCCAAGTCTCTAAATACTCCTCGTTATCACATGACAGTAACTTTTAGACACTAACAGCCTAGATTCAATTTATTCATTTAAATTCTATACCACACACTAAGCACATTACTTATTTAGACGTTACTCTGTTACACTCTAATCACCATACCCTCCCTAACAATGTGGGCTCAGGGAAGGGAGAAACTCCCAGTAAAGAGCTAGCCAGCTTGTCTCAAGGAGCAGATGTAGCTGGAGAAGCAGCCACCTCCATTGGGGATCCTGATGTGGATCAGAACACATCTTCTTCAGTTTCAATTCTAGACGTTCTTTCCCCTAGGCTGATTGGCTGTTTGCTACAATGTCCTCATGTCTCCTGTTTTACATTCACTTCTCTTCTGCCCTCCAGGCCCCTCTTCTTCCCTCTGCTTTCCTCTCCTCTCCCATTTCCCTCCTTCCTCTTATTGTCCCCTTTACCTTCCTTTGACTTTCCTTTTTACCTTCCTCCTCTAACCACCTTGCCTTACTATAAAATTTATATTACAAAATAAAGTAAAATAAACAGAAATCCATAGGGAAAAATCATGCAACTAAAGTGACATTTGCAGATCATCATTGCTTGCTCTGCATGTTACCTCACTTTCTCCCATCTTATCTGTCTTGTCTAATTAGACTGTAAGATCTTTGGGGCAGGGACCACAGCTGTGCTTAGCATAATAGGACCCTGTTCTGAATTGAGTGGTCTAGCTATATTTGGAATACAAATAGTATATTATAATTACAATATTACCTGAAATAGTCGTCGATATATATAACAAAATTTAGCAACCAAACAAGGTAATAAAACTAGTTCTGTGTGTCAGCTAAAATGATTGTCTGCCAATGAATTATTTGTAGTTTAATCCCAATGCTGCTGAAGTGACTACATTTTGACTACTGTATGATAGTTTGGTCAAGCTCTAGCCAGGCTATGATTCACTATCTTAACGTGGTCTATAATCATTTTGCTAGAATCATACTAACACACACATGTTTTTCCATCTACAGTAAAATAAACTGGTTTCCTGTGAGAGATTACATGATTATAACATAATCTTGAAATATTTCTCTAACTTGGCACTCTTGTACTGCAGAGAAAGACTGAAGCCCAATTTAGGCTTTACTTTTGAAACTAGATCTATTTCTAATTTGAAATGCACTGAGCACAGCTATGAAATAATTATGGTAAGTCAGAGTTTGCTTTTTGTACTGCTAAGCTACAAAATATATTCCCACTTCTTCTCAAACCATTTGTGTCCTCCTCATCATCCATTTGAATATTTTCCAGTTAAAATCATTATGTACCATAATGTTTTGGCAAAAGCAAGATTCTGTATTTGTAATATTAACATTAAACATTTGTTGAAATTTGCAGTTATTTTCCAATAAACATTATATGTAACATTCTGCTAAATAAGCCAACAACAATTTGACGACGGTTAGGCTGCTGGTGAGTTGAGACCACTGCTTAACATGCTGACCAATGATGTCACATTGTTTCCTTGTACTCCTCCATCTATCTGTATCCATCTGCTTTCTCTTTTCTTACACTTAGATTGTACATTGTTTGGGGCAGAGACTCTCTTTTTGTTCAGCACCTAGCACAATAGAGCATTGGTCCATGACTAGAGCTCCTAGGCTCTATGGTTGGTTGGTTGGTAAGTAGAAAGAAAGATCAATGCAGTAATTGCAGCAAAACGGCCAAAGGCAAAGCTGAAGGAATATGAAGAAATGTCTCTTATTTAAGGGTTAAAGATTAATTAATACCTATTTATATTAGGTATTATTAGGTAATATTTATGCTATTAATACCTTTTTACAAAGAAAGAACTTAGGGTAAAATTTTCAAAAGCCACATAAGTGAGTTAGCAGCTTAAGTCAAGTCACTTAGTCCCATGACTTGATCTTCAATAAACTAAGCAACTTTTGAAAATGGGACTTAGGCATATCTGAAAATTTTATCCCCACATCATTTATTTTTCTACCCTTCTGGTATACATTAAATATTGAGTTTTGGTTCCTAGCATTAGTGTCATAGAGATGCACTATATCATTATTGGTTTCATTAGAAGATGACAGGCAATACTAGTGTCACTCATCTCCTAATTCTGCTTCTAATAAAAGTAAGATTTTTTTTATGAAAGTTCAGTCATGTTAGTTGTCATTAACTGAATGATAAATATAGAATAAACAGGGAACTTCAAAATACAGGGTTATGATTCCACAAACAGTAAATTGTACCAACATAAACCATAAGCTCATGACCATTAGAATAAAAAGTGTGAGTGATTTACATAGTCACCAGAATTTCAGAGGAAGTTACGACCCCAAAATTCCCAGTTTGCCTGGTTTATATTTTATTCATACACCCAATATTTTTATACCCTCCTTTATACTTTTCCTGTCTGTTCCTTCATGAAACTGCTACCACAGTGGCCATTTTTGAAGTACCACGAAAATGGCTGAAGTACCTCTGGATTAACTTTTGAAAGGCTGCTGAAGTGGCTCTGCCCAAGAGTGTTTTTTTCTCATTGGCTCAACAGCTCTATGAACAATCAGGTACGTTTAGACCTCATTTCATAAAACCCCTCATTTCTGCATGTTTTAAAAGGCCCCTTGATTAATTAAGTAATTGGATTAACTTTAAAATCCACTAATTTTTTTTTCTACTGAACTTTCTATAGTAGTTAACTCACTGTAAATACAACATATGGGCTTCAGCCATGACCTTCAGGTCTAGATTTTGTACTCCCAAAATATAAGTGTTCAGATCTTGGGTTTTGGTTTGCTCTATCAGAATTAGTTATGAAGGAATTTGGATTTGGGTTTAGATTTTGAACCCCCTACAATTTATTTTAGACTTTAATTGATTTTAGAAAAATCTTTGGCTGGAAAAGTAAAAATATATTGGTGGTCAATAATACTAACCTGCAATATAGATTGAATGCTTTCGTTTAATACCAAAAGAAAGTATGAATCCCTTTTGCTGACCTCTAGAAAGTTTCAGCAACGTTATGAATTGTTACAGATCCAGATAAATGTGCTTTTAGCCTAGATCCCCAAAATAAAAGCAAGGCCTACCAGAGTGCTGGTGACATTACTGTCAGTACAAGTTACAAGTTAGCAAAGTATGAATGATTAATATTTTCAGCTTTAAAAACCCCCCACCATATTATGGGCTAGCTGCTACATAATGGGAGCATTTTAAAACTACCTCTCAATTGATCATATTCATATAAGTAAAACCCAGACTAAGAGGGTTTTTTTTAACCTTAATAAAACATAACTGAAATGTCTAGAGTAATAAATGTCAGATATGAAGAGAACTTGTCTTGGGAGCTACTTCCCTTCAAGTGTTGACCTTTAGGTTTGGGAAGTAATGGAAACTATAAAGTGCTTCTTGAATACACCCTTGGAACTAACATACCAAGAATGTGCAGTAATTTAAGACTGACTCCCCTTGAACATGCAGTACTCTGAGGGTTAAAGTCTCAATGATTGTGCTGTAGAGTTTCTAGCTTGGAAAGTAAGTGTATACCCACGTGAATAAGCATGAGATAATGCCTAGACTGAGGCAAAATATAAAAGTGTTCCCAAACTAAGCACTACAAACAATTTTCCAGTATGAGTAATAACACAGGATACATTTAGAACAACCATAGGCTGTTTTGACGGTGTTTTCCTCTTTGTTTACAACATCCTTTTAGTGTCTCGACAGCATCTTGCTAAGACCTCTTTAAGATCTAAATAACTTACCAATGATAAAACTTCACAGGATGTACATTTTATATATAAACATAAGTTATGTTAGCCCAATTTGGTAAATTAGAAACCTGCCTTTGAACTAAATTCACCTCCCTGAAGTGCACTATGAACATCAGCAGTTATTGTGTTCTCCCTACATATATGGAACCCCTGTGGCAATAAAGTGTGCAACCCATAAATGGACCTAAGCCATAACAAATTCCCATGCCAAATCAACACAGTGCTAACTATGGGGGAAGAAGCAGAAATTTATCCGAAAGAATGGAAAACACTAGCTGATACGTTCTTGAATCTATTTCACACAATATATAAAATCTGCTTAGCACTTTCAGGTCTAGAAGCTATTGTTAAAAATCAAAATGTTACGCCCACCAGTGTAAAAAAAATTAAAAACTAATTCTATTAATTAAAAAGGGTCTAAATTATTTCCACTTACTTAAATACATCCACTTGATTGATAATTCTGCACAATTTTAAACACAAAATTGCTTTAGGCTCCGATTCATCAAGGTACTTAGTCACAAGTGAAATTTTAGCAAATACTGCTACTTAAGTTCCACATATATGTACTTTGCTGAATTCAGGTACTAGAGACTAAGACAAAGGTTTTAAAAATAGGAACCAACTTCATTGGGAAATGTGGGGTGCATTTTGAAAATCAGGCAAGTGCCTAAATATGGAGTTATTAGCCTATGTTTAGGCTCCTACGTTTGAAAATCTTTGCCCAAGAAGAATTCAGTTCAAATACTTCAGAACTATTAATATTTTCAAATGTAAGCAATTCATGTAAAATAAACATTTTAAAGAAGATGTCCAACAGTGAACTTTATTTTAGAAAGTTTTGAACTCAAACTATTTTTATTATTATACTTTGAGATCATTCTCTACCAGTGCTAACTGTGTTACTTGGAACTCTGCCTTTTGAATAATTACATGCACTATACAGTAAATGAGATACCACAAACCATACTGCAACATTTAGGAAACTTTCCATTTTCAAATGTCACCTAATTAAATATCATTTTGTTGAGGCTGGACAGCACATACAGTCCCTTTTCATCTAAAGTACATATTGTATATAAAAATGGTACAAGGACATGCAGTTTTCATAACATTCTAGACTCCTCCTTGAACAGTAAAACAAACTGATTTTTGAATAAAATAAAATTTCTCCAATCAATTAATTAGTTATTCCCCTCCCCCCCCCCCCCAATATCAGTCTCTGCAGCTATGGTCTATAGAGCACTTGCTTGTAATCCCAGGACAGCTGACTGCTTACATGGTGCAGGGTCTCTTTCTTGTGTCCAGTTGTTATAGATTACATTTAAAAGCTAAAGACACATTGCATGATTAGCAAATAATATTTTTCCATTCAAGCAAATGCATGTACGTTACTAGAAAGATGTTATGCTATTGTGAATGAGAGGTGAGGTGCCCCATGCAATCATGCAGGACAAGGGAGGAGGCTCATGAAACGCTCTCTCAAGATGGAATCCCAACTACGATCAAAGAGACATCTAAAGTTAAGCTTGTAGGACTGGAGGTCCGAGAAGAGGGAGTTTGAGGAATTTTGTGGGTCAATGTTATCTTGTAGGGCGATCCAATTTGCATTATAGGGTGAAACTCACCACTTTCCTTATTAAAATTTGCACGTTTGGCTGCAGTTTGCAAAGATCCCAAACTCAACATTTAAACTCCGGGAGTGCAAACTCCAGTGAGACAGACTCATTGATGTTGGTAGGCTGGTACTCTGCACAGAAACCATGCACAGCTCTAACCAACATCTCTTTCCTTTAAATGAAAATGGCACAAGGAATACATTTAATATTTGACAGATGTCTATTATGTACCTTCTGGTTTCACTGACAATTGCCCCCCCTTTTGGTTATATTCATGGGTTTCTGGAAATTCACATTCAAGTACAAAAGAGTTTGTATACATCTTAATATAAAAATTTTAAAAGAAAGATCATATTGAACATATTTATATAACCTTTAATTAGCAAAAGTGAATTGATTTAATCAGAAAAGTTCTGAAAAAAATAAGGTACAGTAACAATCTACATCTAACTGGAAAGGAAGTTTCTGCTAAGGGATTCAAAAGCGGATTGGGTTTATTTAATTGAAAACACTTTCCCTGCTTTTTATATGATCCCATCTGCAAAAGAAACATGGTTAACAGATACAGTATTTTAGACTAAGACCTGGTTGCTAGCAACACAAACAAAACATTTACTTTTTTCCACATAATAAAATTATTTTCAGAAGTTGCTATAAGACTATTTAGTGAATCATGGGTTTGGAAGGCCTAAGCAAGACAATCAGGAGGGATGGGAATTTTTTCCCCTCATAATTAGAATTCTATAAAGGTATGATTGATTATTTAAAGAGACTGTGTTTTAATGTATATTACTGGCTTGCTTGCTGAAACTACAGAGTTTCAATTCACTAAAAACTGTGTCTAGACTCGCCTTGCAAAAATTCTACTCACTCACATGCCTAGAAAATGTAATTTTTATTTTTAATGAGTAATTTCCGCCCCCCCTTTATCATCATAACAAAGAGAAGGAAGTTCTTCACACAGTGCACAGTCAACTTGTGGAACTCCTTGCCTGAGGAGGTTGTGAAGGCTAGGACTATAACAGCATTTAAAAGAGAACTGGATAAATTCATGGAGGTTAAGTCCGTTAATGCCTATTAGCCAGGATGGGTAAGGAATGGTGTCCCTAGCCTCTGTTTGTCAGAAGGTGGAGATGGATGGCAGGAGAGAGAGAGATCATTACCTGATAGGTTCACTCCCTCTGGGGCACCTGGCATTGGCCACTGTCAGTAGACAGGATACTGGGCTAGATGGATCTTTGGTCTGACTCAGTACGGCCATTCTTATGTTCTTATGTAAGGCAATAGGTTTTGTGTTGAGGCTGGTCAATTTTCATGAGAGTTTGGAAGACAGAAACCATTAGAAAAATATGTATTAGTTGTGAATGAGAGTGAAATCTGACTAGCTTAATAAAGTTCCAACCCATCTTACTATGGTTCCAAGGTTACTATAACAACCTATTTCTAAAAGTTAATTATATCGCTTTCAGCATAACATCATAAATCAATTATATGCTCTCACCTGGAATACTGGGTTCAGTCCTGGTCACCCTATCTCAAGAGAATTAGCAGAAGTAGAAGCGGTTCAGGAAAGTGCAGCAAAATTATTAAGAGGCACCAAAAGACATCCATAGGACAGGAGTTTGTAAAATTTGAGACTACAGTTTAGATACAAGACATGTAAAAGGGATATAATGGAGGTATACAAAATAATGAATGGTAAAGGAAAAATAAAGGTAGAGCTCCTTTTTTGCTTCTTATAATACAAAAAAAGGGGACATTCCATGAAATTGAAAAACAACGTATTTAAAACTGATAAAAGGTAATATTGTCTTACACAGTGCATTAACCACCGGTGGAACCTAGTGCCACAAAATATCTTTAAACCAAGTTTAGCAGAACTAAAGAAACGATTAGACCTTTAATGATAATGAGAGCATCTATAGTTACATTAGACAGAATAAAAGATGTAAAACCTTCTGAATCTCAGCGAAGCATGAGATCTATCATCTTTCAATATTTGACTTGTATCAGCTCATAAAAAAACTCGAACAACTGGATTAAATATATGTAAAATAGTATTATTTAGTATTTATTTTAGGCACATGTGGTAGGGCAGTGGGGATTTCAAGTACTAGAGTGAATACCAAAGTGAAATAGTCTGAATAGCTGAGCAGGGAGTGTTAGGTGACTGAATCAGTCCATGCAAAGGGCAGGTCTACACTTAAAATGCTGCATCAGCACAGCTGCACCGACGCAGCTGTGCTGCTGTAGCACTTAAATGAAGATGATCCTACAGCGACAGGAGAGAGCTCTCCCATTGGCGTAGTCAATCCACCTCCCTGAGAGGCGATAGCTATGTCGACAGGAGAAGCTCTCCCATCAACACTGTGTGGTCTACACGGGAAGTTAAGGTCGGTATAACTACACCACTCAGGGGTATGGATTAAATTGACATAGGTCTGTAGTGTAGACCAGACCAAAGAATAGTTAGGGATGAACCATAGTCACAGCAGATTAACATGGCTCTCGACAGCTGCCCAACCCAAGAGAGCAAAAATTCATAAGAGAAATCAAAATGAACCCATATAATTTATTTGCAATTTGAAATTCACACCAGAGATATTTTCCATTCATGATCCTAAATCCCATGTATGTGCTTCAAAACACTGCATAAGATAGTAAGAAACTTACAAGAAAACACCCCAGACAGGGAATGTCAATGTTGTGCTATTTGCCAATTAGGAAATATTATTTTGCAGTGTTCAGTGTAGTAGCGTTCAAAAAAACTAGATACATTCTAGATGGAATTCTGGATGGATAGTTTCATCCATGGTTATTATCCAGGATGAGCAGGGATGGTGTCCCTAGCCTCTATCTGCCAGAAGCTGGGACTGGGCGACAGAGGACGGATCACTTGATGATTACCTGTTCTGTTCATTCCCTCTGAGGCACCTGGCATTGGCCACTGTTGGAAGACAGGATACTGGGCTAGATGGACATTTGGTCTGACTCAATATGGCCACTCTTATATAGTGTTACCACGCTGTAGCCAGTGACCAACTCCTCTCAGTGACCTCTTATTTTTTTGGCAGATCTGCAAACTCAGCAACAAACCCTATTTTAGAAACTGGGTTTAACAATCATTAAAATAGCCAATGCTCAAATAAAATGTTGAAATATTAAACATTAAAGTTTGTTCTCTCATATTAAACCAGTAGAAATTAATGACCCACGCTACAACTAATCTTGTCGGTGCTTGCCAAACTTCCAAGGCACTTCAAAGAACACGAGCAGATACAATAACTGCCTTGTATATTATTGTTGTAATACAGATTATGTGTCAGGGTGCCTAGAGATTTGCATATGAATTGTTTTTATTATTTATATTGAACTAAATGAATATACAAGCACTTGAAGAGACTAGAAATCAAAGAGCGAGAAGAATTGTTTAGGGTGGGGCTAAGGTAATTATCTAAGAATAATAGAATGAAAATTCTTTAAAAGGAAAATTTAAGCTGAATAGAAGGAAAAACTTCCTAATGCTGTGGTCCACTAGACAGTGGACCAATCTTAAAAAGCAGCATAAACACCATTGCGTGAGATTTAAAAATAGGCTGGAAAATTACTTGCATATACATATTGTAAGCAATAATTCTCTACTAATTGAGGAGAGGATCAGTTGATCTAATAAGTCTTTCACACCTCTAATTTCTATGTTCTCATGAATATTCACCTTAAACATCTAAAGTTAATTAATTGATTCGTTCTAAATTCCAGTTGCCAGTGAGACATCTTCACCCCAGCTTTACAGAAAGATAAATTTAGTGCACTAGCCCACTATGCCACCTAGCCCTTGGTATACATCTGCTTTTCTTGACCACAGAGATCCAAATGACTTGTATCAACATGACCATGAACTACAGTGGTTATCTTCAAAACAAAATCAACCCCCTGCCCCCGTAAAAAAGTTAATCCCAAAACCTAAGTGTCACAATGAACTCACATAGAACATCAGAACAGCCATACTGGGTCAGAGTTTATGCTCCTTTCTATTTTCCTCATTAGGATTTAACTTCCACTTTTTAAAGGACACCTTTTTGCCTCTCACTGCTTCTTTTACTTTGTTGTTTAGCCACAGTAGCAATTTTTTGGTTCTCTTTGTTTTTTAATTTGGGGTATACATTTAAGTTGAGCCTCTATTATGGTGTCTTTAAAAAGTTTCCATGCAGCTTGCAGGAATTTTACTTTTGGTGCTGTACCTTTTAATTTCTGTTTAACTAACCTCCTCATTTTTGTGTA
This sequence comes from Terrapene triunguis, assembly GCF_002925995.2. NCBI lineage: Eukaryota > Metazoa > Chordata > Testudines > Emydidae > Terrapene > Terrapene triunguis. The sequence continues at coordinate 44,584,941 of NW_020664420.1, read as the reverse complement.
GTTCCCCTTTCTGAAATTAAATGCTACAGTGTTGGGCTGCTGTGGTGTTTTCCCTGCCACAGGGATGTTAAATGTAATTATATTATGGTCACTATTACCAAGCAGTCCAACTATATTCACCTCTTGGACCTGATCCTGTGCTACACTTAGGACTAAATCAAGAATTGCCTCTCCCCTTGTGGGTTCCAGGACTAGCTGCTCCAAGAAGCAGTCGTTTAAGGTGTCAAGAAACTTTATCTCTGCATCCCTTCCTGAGATGATATGTACCGAGTCAATATGGGGATAGTTGAAATCCCCCATTATTATTGATTTTTTAAATTTTAATAGCCTCTCTAATCTCCCTGAGCATTTCACAGTCACTGTCACCATCCTGGTCCGGTGGTCTGTAATATAGCCCTACTGCTATTTTCTTATTATTCGAGCATGGAATTACTATCCATAGAGATTTTATGGTACAGTTTTGTTCATTTACGATTTTTACTTCATTTGATTCTACACTTTCTTTCACATATATGCCACTCCCCCCACCAGCATGACCTGTTCTGTCCTTCCGATATATTTTGTACCCTGGTATTACTGTGTCCCATTGATTATCCTCATTCCACCAAGTTTCTGTGATGCCTATTATATCAATATCCTCATTTAATACGAGGCACTCTAGTTCACCCATCTTATTATTTAGACTTCTAGCATTGGTATATAAACACTTTAAAAACTTGTCACTTTTTAGCTGCTTGCCATTACATGATGTAATTGAATGTGACTTTTTTCATTTGACTGAAAGATTCTGTCTTTCTGCCTCTATTTTTTATACCATTGCCAACACCATGGCAGCTAATATATGTGAACTCACACAATCAGAACATACAAAATTATGCCATAAAAAATGACTCTACCCCTGGCAGCAAATACATCTGGCTAATCAGGAAGGGTTTCTGCAGTCAGTAATGAAGCAGATAAGGAAGAACAAGTATCTATGGTTTTAAATTTCTGAGTATATTATGTTCTACATTCCCCTGTTTTGTTTGGAACTGGCTATTACTTTTTTCATTAATCTTGATAAAGAATTTACAATTGTGTATCAACAATAAGAATACTCTGGATATGGTTTGTAAGAGTAATAATATACATTTTAAACTGATCAAATAAAACTGTACTGCAAAAGTTAAGAAGCCTCTGCACTATATTGAACTGCTTATTATCTAATCAGGATTGATACCACATAGAATGGTGCAGTCTCCATCACTCATCTTCATGGGTGTGGTAGCCTCTAAATGCAATACAGCTGCCATAATTCTGAACATGACAGAGGTAGCAGGGAATCTTAACATGGCCTATGAGCCATTAAGTAATGTTCCACAGCAGCATGATGAGGTCTTTGAAGATGTGACTAGTAGGCCGGAGACTAAATGGATATACTGCCCAAAACTCAACAAATTAGTAGGTACAACAGCTGTGAAGAAGTTCAGCAAGATATTCAGTGGTGCTACATGAGGGAGGATACTTTGCCCCCTCAAAGTATCAGTGGAGGTCCCCTGCACCAAAGCCCTTCAAATCTGGAATTACCAGAGAATCAAAGAAATATAGGGATGGAAGGGCCACGAGATATCATCTAGTTCAGCCTTTCCCCTGACTCCCCATTTTGAGGCAGGACCAAGTAAACCTAGACCATTCTCTGACAAGTGTCTATCTAACCTGTTCTTAGAAACCGCCAATGACAGAGATTTCACAACCTCCCTTGGAAGCTTGTTCAATCTCTAATTTGACCACATTTTTCTTAAAGGATGGTGTCCAAACCTGGACACAGCACACCAGCTGAGGCTTCTCCAATGCCAAGAAGAGTGGGACAATTATCTCCCATGTCTTATATATGACAATCCTTTTAGACTCTATACCCTACATCACAACTGCATCACATGGTTGGCCATATTCAATTTGTGATCCACTCTAATTCCCAGATCCTTTTCTGCAGCTGTATTGTCTAGCCAGTTATTCGCCATTTTGTAGGTGTGCATTTTATTTTTGCTTCCTACATGTAGCACTTTGCACTTTTCATTACTAAATTTTATCTTGATTTCAGATAGTTTCCAATTTGTCAAGGTCATTTTGAATTCTAACCCTGTTCTCCAAAGTGCTTGGAACTCCTTCCTTGTAAAAAGATCCATAATTACATAGTTATGCTCTGATAGGTAATGAATTTCAATGTGATCAGGGTGGCTCTATTAAAACATAGATTTTCTGGCAGTTACAACCACAGTCTTAGTCTTTTAAAACAGAGATGTTTTTAACTTAAACATTTTCTGTATTCCTCTACTCTAATTTTACCCATTACTTTTTTGTAGCAGATGGGGGTTCCTTCCCCACCACTCAAAACAGCTTTACAATCTGTCTAGCTCTGTATCTTAAGCATTTCTAATGCTCCCAATACTTCAGTATGCAGGCATCATTGCTAGACCTGGGTACTGTATTTTGATCTCTGCAAATAAGTTACTATCTAAATAAAGATGCCAGTTACCTTAACTTTAAGAAATGCCTAGGCAATATATCTTACAGCGCCTGTTTCTCTAGACACTCACCATTATTACCAGCTTTGCCCGTTAGTTTGGGGTATTCTCATTTATTAGGGTTACTCGTGGGGGGGGGGCAGTCTGTACTCCTATCAATGTACTGCTTGTGTCACTTGTGTTCTCATACAGAGCTCTACTTCTCCCTGCTGCAAGTTCCCTCCCAATGGAGCTATCCTGCAGGACCTAGGTTCCCCAGGGCTGTGTTCTTCCAGCCCCAGAATCAGACTCTCTCTCTCACACACACACACACACAGCGCATCTCAGAGGACCAGGTTAATCAGCACTCCCAAGCTGACCCCTTATATGTCCCTGTACTCAATAGGCTGGGTCGAGCAGCACTTCCAAACTGTCACCCTCTTATGCCATCAGTACTGCACTGGAATAGAGTAAGTCTGAGCAGGCTGGGTCGAGCGGCGCTTTCAATCTGCCACCCTCATATGCCCCTGAACTCAGCATGTCTCTATCCCCACTTTCACGTTACAATTGTTCTGGTAGTAACCCACTTGATGAGCAAACCCCACAGGATTTTTGGGCGCTGCAGGGATCTTTTAGCTTAGGGAGCAACATCCACAGTTGTACAGCCTGTGCAGATTAAAGAGTATCTTTGGGCCAGCTGGCAAAAAGGCTGTTTTCTTGTAGATAAAGCCTTTAGCATAGGGAAGTTACTTATGACGTTATGGAAGTACATCACACAGTAGAATGCTCTACAGTAGTAGTCTCTGAAGCCATAAAACAGCCACTTAAAATTGTGCAGTTACAAAATAGTTTTTAGGAACATAAATCACTTGCCCCTACATTATGAGATAGAGATCATCACAGACAACATGACACTTTTATCAAAACTCTCCAGAAGAAAAATAGCTCTTCCCTGGAAAACCGGACATTTCATTTCAAATCTGGAAGAAATCCTAGTTACTATGTAAACAAATACTGTATCTCAAACCCCACGGGGCTGAGCTCGTTGTGCAAGAGGTCAGAAAAGTTATTGTTTGTTTGCTTATTATGACTTTAAAAGTCTTGACCAAAGAGCAAAGGGTTGTTTATAACAATGAGATCACATCTCTCTCTCTCACTATAACTATTCTTTCTTTGTACACCAATTAAAAAGGACTCATTTTAAAGTCTGTTTTATCTTCTGTTGATTCTTTCAAAACAAAAACAAAACAAAAAAGCAATGACTGAGAAATAAAATCCCAGGAGCAACACATTTTGTCTGGTTTTTCTCTTTGCAGGATTAGAAGCAGCAAATTTAGCTATTCAAATAAAGTTTAAAAAGAGCAAGAAATGAGTGAAATAATTAAATTTAGTAATCCAAACATCTGGAAAGCAATCATTTTCTGATTAACATTAGAGGCCAAATTGTGGTCTGGTTAGCAAGGCAGTGCAGGAATATAACGAGGCGGAAAACCACCCCTCAGAAGTCAGTTCTGGCTACCTCCATCCTGGATTGCATTGTGGAGGGAAAGTAGGCTCCAGATAGCTGCTACGTGATCATCCCATCTTTGTACAGGTGGGTAGGAGGAGATAGCATGAAGACTGGGTGAAGCCTTGGTGACAACATGCCGCACCTAAGTCAGGGCTCCAGTACAGTAAATCTGTGATCCTTGAACCAGAGAGAAAGCAACCACCACACAATACAGTTTCTCTATAAACCTGGGCCCAATATTTGTGTGATCCTGCAAGAATCTTCACATAGGTGGGCCCTTGTGCCTTTGTGGAGCCCAAATGACTTCAGTAGCTTTCCATACAGGTGCAGGAAGCACCTGGCAGCACTGAGTTAAGTGAATCTTTATAAGTTAAAGAGATGAACTTGCTGGGTGAGGAAAACAGTTTATTACTTTATAAAATGATAGGAAGCTGGGTTAGGGCTTTGAAGGGGGAATTTTGGAGGGGAGACTTATTTGGGCAAAGAAAACTGACTGCTATCATAGCAATTCCAACGTCTTTAAAATTAATAGGCTATTTACAGTTGGGGTATAGAAAAACACATAACAGGTAGGGAAAATACTAGTATTAGATGACTTCAAGTAGCAGCTTGAGACTACAATCTATAGGCAAAATTCATTAACAGAAATACTAACTTCTTACTTATGAATTTCCTACTCTGCAGTCATTGTAATCTATAATCCTTACACAAAACAGGGAATCACGATAACATGATATTGCCTAAATCTCACCGTCGAATCTCTGTTTTCTTATTTGATTGACTACAAGATGAAAAACTCCCATTGACTTCTGTGGACTTTGGATCAGGCCCATAATGTATTATCAAAGAGAAAGTTTCCTGATTCCACAAGTTCTGAACACAGCACAGAAATTTACTATGCGTTTTTAGTCTTGTATTTAATTAGCATCTCTTCAATTGCATTAGTTATATGTCCCAGCTGATAAAATATATTCGCAGATAAAAAACTATTTGGTTTCTCTAAAATGAGTTCACTAAAATCTGAAGATTACAATCAGATGCTAAAATTTGGGGGGGAAATAGACCCACAAATATTTTCTTCAACATTAAAGGGAAAATAAATATAAAGATGGGTATAGAATATAATCTGTGTTGAGAAAACTTATAGAATTAAGCACTCAAAAGTCATAATATGCCAAAATTAAGGCTGCATAGATAGCCTTAACTCTGTCCCTTATAGTTATGCATTATGATACAATCTAATTTACAATTTTTTGACAACCTTAGATGTTCTTGACCTTTCCCTCTCTCCCCCCCGTCACAACTAACTTTGTTGTTGTAACGTCCACTATAATTTCATTGTGCTTTTACATACATTTGCTTTTAAATGTCAGCAGCCAAGTCAATCCATTTATAGCCTAGTTTTCTGAGGTATTGAGCTCCTGCAGCTCCCATTTACTTCATCTAGATTTGTGGGTGCTTAGCACTTCCACAAATCCAACCCTAGTTGTCCTAAATTAGGCCACCCAAAAATCAGAGGCCTTTTTTGAAAATATGGACCATGGCCCCTTTTATTTAGAGCTATAGTACATGCAATTCAGGAATCCTTTGGCCTATCAGTGAAATGCAGTGTTCTCTATGGTAGAATACAGAAAATGTTTAACAGCAACACTCACAATAGTCAACCACCCAAAGTGCAGGATACAATATTGAGGTTGCTGGGTTGGTATGAAGAAGTGAATTACCAAAAAAGGGAATTTGGGCTTGATGGTTTGGCTAATACCCCTACTCTTTTAAAAGTGACATGAGACTTTTAATCCTTGCAAGTTGTCAGGCTTTTTTTTTTTTTTTTTTTTTTTAACAAGAAGAGCCTCCAATAAGAGCATGTTGGCCCATAATACCATGCTAGGGTACTGCTTCAGGATTGACTCAGAGAAAAGAGTGTCACATATTTCATCATGAACATCACTTCATGTAGCACATAAGAGTTCCTGAGAAGTCTGTTCAAATGAGGACCCTGCTTCCCTGTCCAGCTTGTGAGATCAGATGCAATCATAGCCTGGCAGGAGATAATTCAATACGCGCGGGGGGAGGGGGGGGGAGGAGGAAGAGAGGAGTCAGGGACATGAGGAGATACATGATAACAGTCTTTAAATATGTAAAAGGTTATTATAGAGAGGACAGTGATCAATTGTTCTCCATGCCCACAGAGCATAGGCTAGAAGTAATTGGCTTAGTTTGCAACAAGAGAGATTCAGGTTAGATATTAAGAAAAGCTTTATAAGTATAAGGATAGTTAAGCACTGGAACAGGTTACCTAGGGAGGTTGTAGAATCCCTGTCATCAGTGGTTGTTAAGAACAGGATAGACAAACACCTGTCAGAGATGGTCTATGTATACTTAACCCTGACTCAATGTGGGAAGATGGACTTCCAGCCCTACATTTCTGTGATTTTTTCCTATTTTGCTAAGTCACTTTGTCACCACTGTTTCAAAAAGGTCACTACATAGTGATATTCTATGTGGTATTTTGTTGTAATCATGTAAATAACTTGTAACTTATAGAGTACCTGGCTGTTAAGCAAACACAAAACCCCTCCCACAAAAGACTCATTCAAGTTTTGTACAATATCAATCACTGCTACAGAATACACTGTATAAGAATTCCACCTATGATAACTTCAGCCAGTTTATGGTTCTCATAGAGTCATTCTTGTTTCAGAAAGTTTGTATGTTTACAACGCCTTACAATAATACACCAGCCATAGAAGAGTTTCTGATGTCAAGAGTTCCATTATATTTTTGGGTGCAAGTTCAAGGACAACAGCTGTTCCAAATTTAATAAAGGTGTTACTCAAGGGACAGACATTTCCTTGATTTATTTATGGGAGCTTATACAAAACGTTCAATATGTACCAAAATATACATTGTTCAGAAACGTTCATGTCTGACAGTGAAACTCCCAAGGTTTGATTCATAATGACTATTTCATGAGGACTTACAGGAAATAGAACTGTTTGTTTTAACTGCATATAGCAAAAGGTTAGAACAGAAAGATTTATGTTCCCCCAGCTACAGTGAATGTTTTGGATTGGATGGTCATGGTTACCATGTACATAGCATAAACACAGGAATATTATTTCTATAACTTTACTCAGATTTTCAGATAACATAAGAACTTGTATCATCAAGTACATAGGGCCTGGGGTTTTTTTAAACTTTCATCTAATGTGTCAACGTTTATGTATACCCCATATCCCAGTTTAGTTGGAAGGGTTTTTATTTGTTTTGTTTTTATTATAGTTCCCCACTAAGAGGAAATAAGAACAAACAATAAGAATACAAGGATTCATTTTTAAGTGGTTTCTAGCTGGACCTTTAAAATCAAAGCAGTGAATGTCCTCAGGATAGGTATACTTTTATTAATCTTTCTTTATGTCTAATTTTAATGTAGGTCTATTTTAATTGTTACAATAAAGTGTTCTCAGAAAACAATTAATCTTATTATTTACTATGTATTGTATTTTCCCATTTAAAACATAGCTTCAACTCTTCTTAATTAGTGTGCACACTGTTTTGAGATACTTTGATGAAATGTAGAAGTACATACCATTAACAAAAAGAACGAGTACCAACACTCTGAAACCTGATACCATTAACAGTGTTAGTAGAATCTATGCACATGAACCAAGATAATATACAGTATTTATTTCTAAATATCTTAGGGTGTGTCTACAAGGCGGCGGGGGGAGAGAGCACTAATCCAGAGCATCAAGTAACTCTCAGCATGCAGTTAACACTAACAGCATGCACATGGAACACCTGTTCCATTTTCAATTTGCATTGCATGAACACACGGCAGTGCTTTGCTGTGAAGTGAAGTATTCGTGGGGGGGTCTCCTATGGTCCTCTGCTTTGTTGCTGAGCAGCGTGCATCCTGGGATTGTTTTTGCTGTGACTTGTGGGAAGCCAGGTGGGTTGAAGTTTTTTAAAAAATCCCATGTTTCTGGTCTCTCCTTCTCAGACTTCCTTTCTGGATGGGCTTAGGCCATCTTCGAATTGCTGTCTGCCAGTATGGACCCAGAAATGCACCATGCCACGATGGTGGCAAGGGCAAATAGGCACATGCTGCTTGAGCAGTATTAGAGCAGTCAAAACCGGACACATTTGGGATTGGATTTCCCCCATTGCACTACTGAGCAGATGATGCGGGTGCAGAAGAGCATCCTACAGCAGCAGCAAAACACTTTGTGGCGATGGCAGCAGGACAAAGAGGAAAAACAGGATGATGCCAAGCTGTTTGAACAAAAGGACTGGTTCCTGGATCACCTACAGGGCATTTAGCGCCATTTCTGGGCCCGGGAAACATGTGTGGTTTGGTGGGAAGAGGATCGTTCTGCAGACCTGGGATGACCAGTGGTGGCGGGAGAACTTTCTGTGCAGAACTGACCCTGGACCTTCAGCAACAGCGTACCAACATGCAGTGCCCTACACCCATGAGGAAACATGTCTTCATTGCCATCTGGAAGCTGGGCACCTCAGAACATTACCAGTCTGTAGCCCAACAGTTCAGCTTGGGGAAATCAACTGTTGGGGCCATTCTCATGTAGGTCTGCTATGACATTGATAAGGTGTTGTCTAACAGGGTCATAAATCTGGGCAATGCTCAGGAGATTGATGGCAGCTTTGGGCACATGGGGTTCCCAAACTTTATTGGGGTAATTAATGGAACCTATGTGCCTATCATTTGCCTCCCCCGCCAGGGTGCAGAATTTATAAACAGAATGGGGTAATTCTTCAGGGTGGTCCAAGAAGTGGTTGACGACCACGAGAGGTTTACAGATATAAATGCAGGATGGTGTGGAAGGGTGCATGATGCTACAATCTTTCGGAACGGAGTTTTAGTTAGATTAATGGAAAAAGGACTATTTGCCCCAAGACCGCAGTGGACATTAATAATGTGGAGGTTGGTCCGGTTATTCTGGGAGACCTGGGTTATCCACTGATGCCTGGCTAATGAAGGCATACACAGATCGCTTGGACAGAAGGAAGGAACATTATAAATATTGCCTGACTAGTTGCAGAATGGTAGTGGAGTGCGCTTTTGGCTGCTTGAAAGGCAGATGGCACTATCTGTGGAAAAGGTTGGAAGCAGCGGGAAAAAAATTCCAACCATTACAACTGCATGTTATGTTCTACACAGTATTTGTAAGAACTGGAGAGAAAGTCTTACTGATAGGTGGGAGGCCAAGGTGTAGAGATTAGCTCAGTGGTTCAAGCAGCTTGCTAGGCACCCCATAGAAGACACAAACACCAGGAGGATTGCTGTCAGGGATGCATGTTGTTCATATTTTGAGTCTCATGCCTTAACATGTTAGCCCATGGAGGGGAGTGCTGGCATAGAAACATTGAGCGCACTGGGGTACTGCGTATGAATAGTGGAAGTGGAATGTTCCCCACGTACTTTTGTGAAACCCTATGAATTACTTCAGCTTTATTTAAAGGAACTTGCAGTAAATGCAATAACTCAAAATTAATGCTTTGTAAACTGTTTTTATTATGAAAGAACAATAAACAAAAATAAAGTCTTCATGGAACCAATGGAAATTTTTTTTTTTATTTTCAAATAAATTTAACTAAGCAATCTACTAACTAACAAACTATAAACAAACCTTTAACTAAAGCAACAGTAAAAAGAAAAAAAATGAAAGTGCAACGTAAGAACATTGCAAATAGAACAATTTGGAGGTTGGAGGTGGGGGAAGTGCTTAAAATTACAGACACATATAAGATTTCTCTCTGGCTCTTCCTGTCTGCATGGGTTCTGGGGTGAAGTGCTATGGCTCAAAATTGTCGTGGGCACTGCAGGGCTCGAAAGAGATGGGCTTCCAGGTTCTCAATGTCCAGAGGCTGGTTCTGAGAGGGGAATGGTTGCAGGGAGCACTGCTGTGGGGTTACAGTGGGTAGGAGCTGCTGCTGCTCACAGTACCAACTATTGTGCAGGGGCTGAAGGACACAGCTAGGTCCCAGATTACAGGACTGCAGGCCAAGCAGAAGCAAGTTTTGGAGGAGGGTATTGTGACTCAGGAGAGCATCTATGAGTTGCCTCTATATCTCTCTTTTCCCATGTTCTCTTTGGTCCTGGTGATGCTGTCATTGGTCACATCCATGCTGTCCCTTGCCACTGCAACATTTTCTTTGGCCACTGCCACGAGCTTGGGAGAGCTGCATTTCTTTCTCCCACTGGGTCCTCAGATACAGCCTCCACCTCTCAGTCAGTGTGGATTTCCTCTGGCAAGTTCGGAAAACATCTTGCCCCAAGTCAAGCTGGCTAGCCTCTCAGCAGTAGATAGAGGCCCTGTCCTTGATGGTCTGGCAGTTGTAAGTGCTGTGGCTACGGCAGTATGTGGGGGAAAGTCATATACTGTGCATATTTCACACAGGCCATGATAGCATTTTTTTCATATGTATATGTGACTTTACCTGCCTGAGACTTTTCATTCTTTGGGGAATCTCTGAGATGGTAAGTGGTCTGCGTGTGAGGACACTACTGGGTGCAGTCGGATTTCTGTCTGCTGTATATGCTGTTTATTTGGGGGGGAAGGGCTGGAATTATGTTCCAGTTTTGGTTTTGCAGTTTTCTTTGTGCATTTGAGGCACTTCTGTGGTATTGAGGCAAATAAGGGGAGCATCAGGAGCTGGACAGTAATCTCCTCTATATGCTCTTTAGGTTGTCCTGACTCTTGATGAAGTTACACTGGGGGGAGGAGGGAAGAGGGGTGACTAGGAGGCAGAATTTGGTCCTATCCAAAAAGTCAAAGGGAAGACCAGCAAGATACGTTGTGAAGTTATTCACCAGGACAGTCCCTCCCAGAAGTGCTTGAGTAGTGGAAGGAGCTTGCAAGATATAACAGGGGGGATGGGTGCATGGCTTAATGTGCGAAACAAACAAGCAAACAAGCAAACAAAAATTGAGCAAATTCGGTCTTAAATTCTGCTGTATGGCATAGAGAGTACACTTATAAAGTTTGCAAACAATACCAAGCTGGGAGGGGTTGCAAGTGCTTTGGAGGATAGGATTAAAATTCACAATGATCTGGACAAAACGGAGAAATGATCTGAAGTAAATAGGATGAAATTCAATAAGGACAAATGCAAAGTATTCCATTTGGGAAGGAACAATCAATCAGTTGCACACATACAAAATGGGAAATGACTGCCTAGGAAGGAGTACTGCGGAAAGGGATGTGGGGGTCATAGTGGACCACAAGCTAAATGAGAGTCAACAGTATTACACCTTAAACCACCACTCATGTAAACCACACAGCACTTGGGAGCACTTTCATAAAACAAAAGTAGGTTTGTTTAAGAAAAAATAAAGATTTAACTAGAAGTGAAAGAAAGTGATGTAAACAACAGATCACAACATAAAACAAAAACATAAAACAGAAACCCAGGCCAGCAGGCTTTCTCCCCAGAGTTCAATCCATTGCAGAACTAGCTAGCTTCACAAGAACCAGGATCCAAACATTCATGAAACCACCCCTCTTTACAGGGTTTCCTCAGTGAATGGATACAAAATGCTTCTCCCTCTTCTATGTTATATTGAAAACACAACCTTTTGTGTTTGTTTACATATAGGGCGAACCACTGTGTTGTAAAGCTCCTTTTTCACCTCCAAGTGGTTTTGATCCTGGTCACTGTCTCTGATGGTTTTCCATTAATAGTTTTGAAAGGGAACAACGCTAGACAACTGAGCCTGGCAATACCCCATTGGCTAAATAGGGAGGAGAGACAACTTCTCCTTGCCTGAATGGGCAACCACCAAGACATGTTACCACTGTGACCAATTTTTATTCCAAGTCCATAAAGCATATATTCAATTCCTTACATATTACTCGCAATGATTATGAATCTAACAAGTTACGAGGTTTCTGTAGATACTTTACATATTAGTCTTTGTGAGTTTGTCAGGTCTGAGGTGAGAGAGCTGTTTGCAAAGAACAGGAGACCCTTTTACCAAGGAGTCTCAGTGTCGCACTCTCCCACTGGTCAAACTTTACTGGCTGTTCCTGGATTTTGTTTCTGCTTAGTCATCTTACTAGTTTATACCCTGATTATTAAAAATTAGATTATTAGAGATATATTCTGTCTGCTAATGAAATACAGGAGTCACACAGCTGATTCCAAACCTACTTCTTCATATTCTAAACTGACAGTATCTGCTTTAATAAAAAGAATGACAGATTTTCCCATTAAGGCAAAATGCAAGCACTAAGACAATTCCATGAAGCATAATTTCCAACAATTAAATTTGTAATATTCATAAATACTAAGAATAAACAAGTTAAAATTATTTATTAGTAGTAAACATTTATCATACTGTAAGTTTTAGTTTTACATCTACTCTTTAATGACCAGGAAACCACTAGCTAAACTACAATTCAGTACATTTGATACCTGTGCTTAATTGTTACACCCCTGAATAATACTCTTTTATGGATAATGGCCTCTATCATTAGATGTTGTACCACCCAATGTAGTGACTCAGAGCATTAGCTAGTAGCAGTGAGTCACTTGGTTTTCACCAGAACTTTCATGGTGTGGCTGATATTTTTGCTCAGGTTTTTCTACCACTCCCTGTGTGTCACTCCTGCCTGATGTAGCAAAACACCGCTTCTCCATCAGAAGTATCCACAGCCACTCCTCAGAAGCACCCACCTGCTAATAAGATAGGACAAAGCACTGTCTTGACCCATTTAAATTCAGATTCTTTACCAATCAATAGGTGGCCATTATTGTAGATTTGCAAGGTTCACCTCTCCAACCCCTTGCTCTTTAAGGGCTTGTCTTCACTGCAAAGTTAAATCAAGTTATAACTCAAGTGCTGACCCTAACGCAAGTTTCATCTGCACACAAAATCACTAATATCAAGTACAGTGGTGCTTTTAACTCAAATTGGCTGGCCCATTGTGGTATAGGCTGAGGCTTCAGTTAGTACAACTCATAAGCTGCTAACATGACTACTCTGCAGTGCAAACACAGGCTAGCTTCATTCAAGTACCACTAATCATCCAATGCCTTCCCACAATTCCCCAGTGTGCCAAAAAGACTAGACAAGTTCTCCCACAAGTCACTGGTAAAGAATTCATAGAGTGGCTCTTCTTACTGCAGTGCAAAGAACCAGAAGATATAGCCCCCAAAAGTTTTACTGTCACCTATGAATGTTTGCAACGCTAGTTTGGACACAGTAGCTCATGTATTATTTTGCGGTATGGCCACGCCCACTTGAGGTAAGCTAACTCAAGAGAAGTAACTCCAGTGTAGATAACTTAGTTAACTCTCCAGAGAAGAAATACCCTTAATCTGAAAGGAGACAGAGCTCATTGAAGCATACTCCCTGTATCAATGAAGCTCTTTACAATATTCACGGTGCTGCTTCTCCATATAAAATCTACTGTATTTAATATGGTGCTTGCCCACTGATGATATAAATATACAATACAATTTATGGATGGAAAATGAAGAGAGTTGTGGTTTAAACTGGATCTTTTACCTGTTGTGAAATGGTTACACGGTATGTTGTGTGGATGCTTAGAGACAGAGCATAGTATACTCTCTCTGTTCTTTAAGTCTGAGAGTCAAGAAAGAAAGAACATTTACTTTATACGGAATCATGATTCCCTGGGTCACAAGTTTAAAGGAAACCATTTTTGACGATGTAATAACTTTTAACTAAGACATCTCTCTCCAGCAACAAGACAAATAGCCTGTTTGTGGTAGACATAGTTAGAAAGAACAAAAGTTAAAGCAAATGAAATGTAGACCACATTCATAATTATATTAAAAAATCATAAAAATACTCAGGAAGATCCAAACTACCAGCTTCTGTGGTGCATCGCCTGCAGGAGATCCAGGGAATGCCTGGGTTTCCATTTCACACCCTGGGGGCAGGAGGCAGATGCTGAGGCTGCCACCCAATACACAAATGTCCAACTTCTCCTAACAGAACTGACATATTAGGTAATAACATGCGCTAGAAAGGGCAGTGAGCGTTTCTCCCCACCCGACTGACTTCTTTCATTCACTTGTACTACTTATGAGGAAATAAACAATGACAGCTGACGTAACTGCTACAGAACTGATCAGAGTTTGTGTCCAAGTTTTGTCCCTCAGTGCCAGGATGAGCAGGGACCGGGAGCACTGGGAGGTTTGTGTTACTCTGGAGCTATCCTCTAAAGCCAATCCAGAAATAGCAGACATGAAAGCTGTATCTTCCCTTTTCAGACAGAAAAACAGGTTGGCCAATGCAGAACCTTGAATGGGAGAATGTAGCGAACTGAAGGAACACTTCCCATTCCTAAAGTAAAATAAAATAAAAAATAATGGAATAGGGACCATGAATAGGTTAACATACATAGAGAGAAAATTATAAACTTTTTATTCTAGCAACTTAAGTTAAAAAGATACTCTGAATTCATAAAAGAAAAAGGAACAATGATACATATTAAAATATGGAATGAGAGTTTGTTTTGTGGCCTTATGATGGCTGAAAAAAAAAGTACAAAAAGAAGTCCTTATAATTCAAAAGTGTTGTGAAGACAGCAATGATGCAAGCTTTTCCATTGTTATTGTACAGTCCGTGAATGACCTAGAGGAACCACCCTGTCTTGGACTAAGCAGAAGCCTCCACGCCAGCTAAGTCACAGGCTTCTTTTCAGCAGTAACAACCAATTGCAGTTGCAGAATGTTTAAGGTAAACACGAGTCCATTATAAACTGAGTTTACAACTATCTGGTGGTAAAAAGAAAAGCCATCAGTTTTTTTTCTAGCAGGGATTCTAAAACTATGATTGTGTAAGTAAATCATGAGGGTGGCAATCATTTTAGTTTTCATGTTATAATCCAATAAGCATTGTCCCATTATACCACTGAAAGACAAAGTTTGGAAATATCAGAGAACAGGGCCATTTTTATAAATATTTAGGGCTGCGGTAAAACAATCGTTATACTTTGCAGAAGATGATCCTTTTAAATGAACTAACTACTCATATGATAGATTTTAGAAAGATCTTTTTTCAATGGTGTTTACTGTCTGGTTTCCATAGCAATATACAGCCTGTTTGTTAAATATTACTGGCTGAGTACATTAATAGAAGGCACTTTTTCCCTTCAGCTTTATACTGTACATCTACTAATTGTTCCAAGCCAAAATGAATACAAGAGGTTGAATACGTAAAAAACTAATATGATCCAAAATGAACTCTAGCCAATCTCCAGCACAGAAATGTCAAACTACAGATGTTGTGGCTTAATGCAGGGATGTACAGCCCACTTCAGCCCAGCGTCTCTCTGCCTTTCCCTAGAGCAGAAAGAAGTCCATGACCTAATATGTCAGTTTTGCTCATTAATGTATATACGTTAACAAGAGGTATGACCTGCTTTACATCTTTGTTCCCTCTTATAATTTACATCTCGGTCTTACCCAACAAAATGCACAATAGTCCTCTTGGGAACAAAAGTCTCATACACATCTTTCAAAGACTTTGAAGAATTGTTCACTAAATTAGTACATTATATAGAAAATAACATCCTAGAAAATTGACACTTTGTAAAATAGAGCTGTCCACAAAATGTGCACTATATGGAAGTAAAATCTAATTTACTAATAGTCTATTAGTTTGTCCTTTTGTCTTTTAAAATTTAACATAAAATTCTCACCATTGGGCAATAAAAATAATATAACATAGTTTAAAAAGAATAGGCAAAGTGCAAATAAATAATGGCCAAAATAATGGCCACTGTTTATACTGTGACTGTTTTAAAAGTAAATCCTAAATGTAATTTCCCATGCAGAAAGTTCAATCACACAAGTAGGTTGAGAATGACTGATGCAACAGAGCTTTGCAAATGGGATTTGTAAATGTCTGAAAGTCTTTCAATATTGCTCTCTTCATGTGATGCTATATGTTAGTATAGATTCTAAAAAGCTAAAATCTTGAATGGATTTTTTTTTTTTGGACATTTTATTTGTCCGCCCAGACCTAGTGCAAGCACAGCATTATTTGGGTCTCCTTGCAATATTTGCCATCCTGTAGGAATTTGGTGCACTGGTCCTACAGAACTTGAAACCTAGCATGACAAAGATTTTAAGGCTACATTTAAATCAGTCTCAACATGGCTGGTTTGAGTGTATCCAGAATGGTTGGTTATGTTACTGAAATTCATTTCAATTCAATTCAATTATATAAGCCAACTCTTTCAGAAGGTCAAAATTGTCAAAACAAAATATTTCTCTCTTCCACTAATGATCTTTTAAACCCTTAAATCGCATTTTAATTAAGTTATCTTAAAATTCCATTTTTACATTTTCTCACAGCTTTAGAGAGTCAGACTTACTTTCTTAATACAGCAGAGCATGTCACTCATACATATACACTTTAAAACTTCAGAGTAAGAGTTTTGTAAAGTTCATCTTGAAAGAAATTAAACCATATTTAGACCATTGGGGGGGGGGGAAACTGTGATTTCATCTTGGCAAAACATCATATAGAGTACCCCGGAACCGATATCTCACACAGTAAAGTGCATGGACCTTGAAAGTACATACCAAAATTATTATACAAACCATCATCAATCATGCAACTCTTAGTAAAATCCATGGGCATTGCACAGATAAAACACCATACAACCCGTTGAAAATGCACCCCTATGTGTCTGCCCATTCCAACGTAAAGAAAGAGGCCAGCATTAGATGAGTCCAGTTGTGGGAAGCCAGGAAGGATGTTTCCAAAAAGTTAAATATATTCTAACTGGCAATTTTTCATTATTACTTAAAATACTGTGGGAGAAAACTATCATTTAGTCTCAGAGATCCAAGTCTCCCAGAATATTACAATAAAAAAAGTTGGGAACAAGCTCAGAAACTACCTGAAATATACTTTTGAGACCTAAATTTAACCCTTTGATAAAGTGATTATGGACTGAACGCTTTGTGGAGGCATTATATTCAAACTACCGGGGGAGGAGGGGGGTTGCGATATTTGATTGGTTGCCTGGTTTTGGGAGGAGTATGGGAATGGCATACTCCTCCCAAAACCAGGACAAAGCACAGATGACTTCAATACTGAACAAACCAGCCATACCCTAGGATCCTTAGGCTACTAGATCAGAACCAGTTCAGGGAGCTGCCTGCATCTCTTGTGACTATGCCCAGGACGAGAGGGTGATTTCCCCTTCCCTCTCAGAACCTCTTCACTACTTCCCCTTTTCTATTCCCATCTATGTCCAAGTTATCACATTTGTGGATTGCTCCCTTTCTAGCTGGCAGGATAAGCAACTTCTCTGGTGCAGGGCAATCACTCTAACGGGTTCTCTTGGAAGCCAATTCATGCTCTCCCTGCTATAGGGTGGGGTATGTACACCCCATCACACTTAGATTGCCACTTCTACCATGCCACCTACAAGAATAAGCCACATAGCAATGACTCATTCTGGAAAAAACCAAAACTCAATGTTTTTGAATGATTCAGAACCCTCAAGTTGTTCACATAACTGCAACCAAGAGAACTGTTACCGACCTTATCCTCATTCCAATTTGCCACATCTTGTCTCAAATTAGATCATAAACTAAACTAGGGACGGTTTCTTCCTAGGTGTTTCAACAGTGCCCAGCCCAATGGAGTCTTTATTGGACTTTATGGGTGATACCACAATATAAACAACAGCAATGTTGTTGAACTAAGTCAGTACTCGGATGAAAGATCTCCAGGGAACATAAGGTGCTGCAGGCAAGTGTTCTTTGCTCAGTCAGTACTAAGCCAGTGCTAAGGGAGACTGTACAGAAGGTGCTGCCTTTCAGATGAGACATAAAACTGAGGCCCTGATCACTTGACTTAGGTCCTGACCTCTTCTAGTTAAGGATTCCACGAGACTTGGCAAAAAGTCCCAGTACCCTGGTCAAATTTCAATTTCCGTAATTACATTTTATCTATCTACTGTCTGAT
The DNA here is from genome assembly GCF_002925995.2 of Terrapene triunguis. Taxonomy (NCBI): domain Eukaryota; kingdom Metazoa; phylum Chordata; order Testudines; family Emydidae; genus Terrapene; species Terrapene triunguis. Next base: position 44,566,964 of record NW_020664420.1, on the reverse strand, counting down.
TTTCCCCAGAAAATAAGAGTTTTCATTTTCTGTCCAAAAAATGTTGAAGAGTTTGTGCTGTTAAACATTTGACACATTTCACCCAGGTACTGGCAATACTTGACAGGTGGATTACATGATCTGTGTGTATAGTTTTGTTTACTTTAATCAATTTGCAAACATTTGGGGACCTTAGGCATGAAAAGCATATAAGTATGATTATGCTGCTGCAAATAAAAAATGTAAGTATGGTGGTATTAGGACTCCTATTACATTTTAATATTCTACTACACAAATGCTTGCAAACTGCTAGTTTGCCCTTCACACTTCTCTTTGTCTTTAAAATGTTCAATTTCAGATATTTTGCATAATGCATAAGTAGGATTCTATAGACACATTTACTGCACCAAGTTTTAAATATTGCTCAGATATTTCTTAACTGATCAAATAATTTAATCTGCTTTCATATAAGTAAATGGCTCACCAGTTTCCTCATGATAACCCATTGCCCTCTCCACCATTCACAAAGTACACTTATGCACCTCTTAACCTTGCATGTCAACGCAAGTGATTCTGCATTACTTCACTTTGTAGCTGATAAACAAACCTTGCAAGGACATATGAATGTAGAGTCAAGTCATTTTTTAAGGCATTGAAATGTGTAGTTTCCAGTGTATTGCACATCACATGTCTTCTATTACTTGCATTTCTTTACAAAGCAAAAACTTTTATGGCTTGTCATTCATGGAAACAAATAATAATCACATTGTGCATAGTATGTGAGAGAGGTTATATGAGTATTTACAGTACTACAGGAGGCTGAAATCCTGCAAAAGGATGGCTAAAAACAAAAATGTAGCCTTACATAGCCAGCTACTTGTATGCTACCCAGCTCCACAGTGAGGCTTAATAGCAAGATGGGATACAGGAAAACAACAAAACCAGCTAAGAACCACCTATATGACAAGTACAAAGGAAATGCAGTAGATCTAATCTACCTGGATTTCAGTAAAGTGTTTGATACAGTTCCATATGGGAAATTATTAGTTAAACTGGAGAAGATGGGAATTAATATGAGGATCAAAAGGTGTTAAGGAACTGGTTAAAAGGGAGACAACAACAGGTCATACTGAAAGGTGGAGGGCAGATATTAGTGGAGTTCCTCAAGGATAGGTTTTGAAACTAATCTTATCTAACATTTTCATTAATGACCTTGGCATAAAAAGTGGGAGTATGCTAATAAAATCTGTAGATCACACAAAATTAGGGTGCATTGCCAATACGGAGAAGGACCGGAATATTTTACAAGATTTAGATGACCTTGAAAATGGAGTAATAGAAATTGGATGAAATTTAATAGTGAAAAGTGCAAGGTCACGTACTTAGGGATCAACAAGAATGTTTGTTCTAAACTGGGGGACATATTAGTTGGAAGCAACAGAGGAGTGTTGGTTGATCACAGGATGACTATGAGCCACCAGTGTGATGAGGCTGGGAAAAGGTCAGTGAAATCCTAGGATGCATCAGGCAAGGTATTTCCAGCAGAGATAGGGAAGTGTTCTTGCCATTGTAAAAGTCACTGGTGAGACCCCATTTTGAATGCCATGTTTAATTCTGGTCTCCCATATTTAAGAAAGCTAAATTTGAATGGGAACAGATGCGGAGAAGGGCTACTAGGATGATCAGAGGGGTCAAAAACCTACCTTATGAGAAGAGACTTAAGAAGCTTGTTTAGCCTGACAAAATGAAGCACAAGAGGAGAAATGATTGCTCTCTACAAATGCCTCAGCGGGGTAGACACCAGGGAAGAAAAGGCCTTATTTAAGGCAAGGGTCAATGTTGGCACAAGAACAAATGGATATAAACTGTCCATCACTAGTTTAGGTTTGAAATTAGGCAAAGATTTCTAACTATCAGTGAAGAGACGTTCTGGAACAGCTTCAAAGGGAGTAGTGGGAGCAAAAAATCTAACTTGTTTAAAGACTGAGCTTGTTAAGTTTTTGGAGGGGATGGTATGCTGAGATGCCCTACAATGGCATATGGCTCATCCACAACTGCTATTATTAAACATCTCCAGTGGCCAGAGATGGGACACTAGATGAGGAGGGCTCTGAGATATCACAGGTATTTGGATTAGTAGATTTTGCCCACATGCTCAGAGTCTAACTGGTCACCATATTTGTGGTCAAGGAGGATTTTTCCTCCAGGTCACATTGGCAGAGACTCTGGGCAGATTTCGCCTCTCTCTGTAGTGCAGTTCTTAAATCAAGATTTGTTGACTTCAGGAACTCAGCCAGATGTTATGGGCCTATTACAGGAGAGGGTGGGGGCAGCTTCTGTGACCTGCAATGAGCAGGAGGTCAGACTAGATGATCATGATGATCCTTTCTGGCCTTAAAATCTATGAGCAAGTATTAAAAACTTGATGATGGGGATGCTATGGCTTATTATCTCTGAACAGCTCCTGATAAATCAGGAACAGGGTCTAAAATGCATAGCTGTGTGTGAGAAAGAGGTGGGAACAAAGGAGAAGTGCACAAAATTCACAGATGATCATTAGATCATCTAGTCTAATCTCCTGTACGTCACAGGCCATTAAAATTGACCCAGTTACTTCTCTATTGAGCCCAATTACTTGTCTTTTGACTGAACCATATCTTCCAGAAAGGCATTCAGTCTTGACTTGAAGATGTCAAGAGATGGAGAATACACAACTTCCTTTTGTAGTTTGTTCTAGTGATTAATCACCCTCACTGTTAAAAAATTGTGCCTAACTTTTAATTTAATTTGTCCATCTTAAGCTTCCTTTTTTTTTTTGTTATGCCTTTCTTCACTAAACTGAAGAGCCCTTTAGTACCTATGTCCCAATTTCTTTTATTGATAAACTAAACAGACTGAGCGTTAAGTCTCTCACTGTTAGGCATTTTCTCCAGCACAGAAATAATTTTTGTGGCTCTTTTCTGTGTCTTCTCCAATTTTTCAACATCTTTTTTAAAATGTGGTCACCACAACAATATGCAATATACTAGTATTTGTCTCACCAGTGCTGCATACAGAAGGGAAAAATGTGTCACGGATCGTGAAATAAGCTCCCTCCCATGAAATCTAATCTCCAGCATGCTGCTGGGAGCACCCCAGCCGCATGCTCCTAGCTACTAGTCCTGGCTGGGCTGAGCAGGGGGACAGGACTTCCTCTGCATGGCCGCTCTCGGGGTGGAGAGCAGACCCATCTCTGGGTACCGCCCCCTACTGCAGGAAACTCCACGGCTGGGCAGCAGCCCCAAAGCTTCCTGCAGCCAAAGGAGGCTTCCGGAGGTGGAGGTGGGTCTGATTTCCTACATGCTGCTGGGAGCACCCCAGCCGGGGGCCCTAGCTGCTAGTCCCAGCCAGGCTGAGGAGGGACAGGACTTGTTCTTCCCCTGCACGGCCACTCTTGGTGGGAGAACAGACTCACCTCCACCTCCGGTACCTCCTGCAGCAGCAGGAATTCACATATAAATGTGAATAAATGTGAATGAAACCTTACCCTCTTGGGTTAATGGATTCTAACACCTGAGAGAAAGATGACAGGCTAGGAGGGATATGTCTGAATATGTAAGCCAGCCCAATCCAAAGGATTTACAGTGAGTCCTGGACAGAGGAAGAGTTTACTTGATATTTGGACACAAGTCAGAGGAGAAAAATGTTTTCATGAGATGCAAGCAATTCATTTTTCTTTTATTGTCTGTAACTAAGCTGAAGAGGGTTTATCTAGTTTAGTTTATGCAAAGCATAAATTTAAATATGTTAAGCAACTTGTTTCTTTTCTTTTAATTCCATTTGTGTTTTTAATAAATCTTGGTTTTTTTGTAAGGATCCCTGTTGTATGTAGACAACCCTGGAAAACAGAGAACCCCATAACTTCTAAGGAGAAGTCCAGGGGGTAAAAAGCCTTCTGGCACATACATCTCCTCTCAGTCTTGATCAAAGAGCTTGGATAGACAGACAAGTCAGCTCCCAGACGGTTGTGTTGCCATCAGCTTGTGACAGGAAAACTAGGATGACCAGGTGTCTGGTTTTTGACTGGAACATCCAGTCAAAAAGGGATACTGGCGGCTCCGGTCAGCACTGCGGACCGGGCCATTGACTGTCTGGTTGGTGGCACCACACAGCGGGGCTGGCAGGCTCCCTGCTAGCGTCCGCGCTGCTCGGCTCCCAGGGGTAGGGGCAGCCAGGGGACTCCGCACACTGTCCCCACCCCAAGCGCCACCCCCGCTGCACCCATTGGCCAGGAAACGCAGCCAATGGGAGCTGCAGGGGCGGCGCCTGTGGTTGGGGCACTGCGTAGAGCCGCCTGGCTGCGCCTCCGTGTAGGAACTGGAGAGGAACATGCCGCTGCTTCTGAGAGCTGCTTGAGGTAAGCGCTGCCCAGCGCCTGCACTCCTAACCCCCTCCCAGGCCCCAACCTCTTGCCCCAACCTCAATTCCCTTCCTGCCCTCACTACTCCCAACTAGAGCCCTCACTCCCCCCCCCCCCATGCCCCAACTACCTGCCCCAACGCTGATCCCCCTCCTGCCCTGCGAACCCCTCAATCCCAGCCCGGAGCACCCTCCTGCACCTCAAACCCCTCATCACCAGCCCCACCCCAGAGCCTGCAACCCCAGACAAAGCCCTCATCCCCCCTCCCCAAATCACCCAACCCCTTACCCCAGCCCTGATTCCCTCTCCCACCCTCTGAACCTCTCAGTCCCAGCCTGGAGCACAGTCCTGCAAACCCTTCATTGCCAGCCTTGCACCGCTAACCCAGCCCTGATCCCCCTCCCTCCCTCCAAACCCCTCAATCCCAGCCCAAAGCACCCTCCTACAGCCCAAACCCCTCATCCCAGCCCCACCACAGAGTCTGCACCCCCAGTCAGAGTCCTCACACCACCCCACACACCCCAACCCCCTACCCCAGCCCAGAGCCCCCTCCTGCACCCCAAGCCCCTCATTTCTGGCCCCACCCCAGAGCCTGCACCACCAGCCGGAGCCCCCTGACCCGGCCCGGTGAAAATGAGCGAGTGAGTGAGGGTGGGGAGAGCGAGCAGCAGAGGGAGGAGGGATGGAGTGAGCAGGGGCCGGGGCCTCGAGAATGGGCGGGGCATTGGCGGAGGGGTGGAGCATGGGCAGGGCAAGGGTGTTCAGTTTTGTGTGCGTAGAAAGTTGGCAACCCTAAGGCAAACACAAGAAAGAAGCCAAAAGCCCAAACAGGAGATGAGAGTTGATAGTGGTGTTGGTCAAAGGCGCATACATATGGCGTAGTATAGTTTGCTTTGACCAAAAACCCAAAACTGTCAATCTAAGAAGGAGCACTTTCACATGAAATGAGAGACAGAGTTCCAAGATACTTGCTTTTTCCCCCCTCCCCCCTTTCTTTCTTTCATTGCACAGAAAGAGAAAATTCTTGGTTACTCAGACTATGAAGTATTGAGATTTCCTGTTCACATAAGTGGTGTCTCTTGGCCAAAAATTAATTGGGTCTGGCTGCATTTGAGCAGAGTTAGAATCCTATTATTTTCACATGCTAAATAAATATCTTTTATATTTAAGAGGTCAGATTTTTAGCCCATTGATCATATTGGCCTAAGAAAAACATTTTTATGAATGTGGAAGCGGAACAAACCAGAAATGTATATAATAAAGACATTGGTCTGGCTCCAGAGTATCCCCGCCCCCCCCCCCCCCCCCCCCCCCCCGCGCGCGCACACACACACACACCCCTGTATTGTGAATTACAGGCCTGATCTACACAAAGCTACTCTGGTTTAACTGATTGTGTTATTTTAAACAGATTTACTTAAGATGATGCAACTTTATGTAGATACTTTTACAGAGGCTTAAACCTGGCTTACATCGGTTTAGGTATGCAAGTTAAACTGAAATAAGACAGGTTTAAACTGATAAGGGCATCCACACAGGGTTTTGTAGCAGTTTAATTAAATTAGGTTCTAATCCTAGTTCAATTAAACTTGCGCAATTTCTGTACGTAAACAAGCCCTCAGTGGTGCTCCCAATACAAACCCCAAAAGAAACACGTGTTTACCCCAGTCCACTCCCAAAGCACATATCCAGATTGAGAACAATGTAGACACAAGGGAAAGGATGGCAAGAGCACAAACCAAAACAATTTCTGAGTCTGAGCTGCACCTTTCCTCTGTCTGCCCTGCAGAACTGAGCAAACCCAGAGTATGCAAAAATTTCAGAGAAGACAAAAGGTGCTATGTCCACTTGCCCAAGAATGCTGCGCCCTTCAAATCTGCCATTTCTAATATTCTTATCATCATGCTCTGTCTGCACTGAATAACGGTGAATATACAAGACTTATCTACTAGTTTGATTATATCTAAAATATGTATTCAAGTATTTTAATTTCACAAGATTTGGGTAAAGACAAATGCAAATAAATAAAAGTAAAAGCAACAGGAACTCTGACCAACATTAGTGGGAACAGAGGAGATTTATCACACAGCTCCATAGTTTTATGGGATTTTTTTTTAAGCTACTTCACTACAGATTACTTAATATTTTAAACAAGTTGCTATTAAGCAATTTGCATATTACAGAGAGGAACCAACGAGTTGAGAAAAGTTTCACAATAGGAGAGAATTTCAATATCCAAGACACTCATGAGAGTCCCAAGTTGGATACAACTTATGGTTGTGAAAACCCAATAAAGACTGAAATATGCAATCATGGAATGTATTTACTGTAGCTTAATATAATAACAAGATTAATGAAGACACAGCTTATAACTAGAGCTTGCCTTCATCTTTTATAATATAAACTTGTCGAGATTTGCATTTTAAATGGATTTCTTCAATATTACCTTCCCTTTAAAAAAGCGTGCAGCAGAAAAAAAGGTAATGAGTTTAAATTTTAGCTGAAACCTTTCCCAGCCATCAGCTGTAGGAAGACAGCTGGTGGCTATAAGTTCCAGACTTCCTTTTCTGTACCACAGGAGTACTCCAAAATTCTCTAGATCTAGAAATTAATTTTCCCATTAAAAGAGATGGTGTTTAAATTTAAAATAACCAGTAAATAAAACATCCTTTAAAATGATCAACCTTAAATGCTAATTGATATACGTAAGAAGGAAACAGATAGCTCTAAGAATGCAAACTTCACTTCTTCTGGAGCTCTTTTGGATGTTTATTTCACTGCCTCAAAAATGTATGGACCATTGAACTGTAACAAAAGGAACACCCAAAAGAGGTAAAAATACTCTACTTCAGTATATCGTAAAAGAATGTATTGTGAGCACTGAACAGCAGTTAGTTCAAATTAAAATAGTTGTCTAGGTAATATACAAACTCTGAAATCAATTTGGTAGACCCAAGAGCATATATCAGAGTATTAACAAATGAAAATCCAAATAGTTTCCACAGTGCCGTTGATAAACACACATTTTGCCTCATCCTACAGAAGGATGGTACACGAAGTAAGTGTGCTTAACCTTGAACTAACCACCAAGTTTGAAAAGCTTTTGTGGCACCATCCAAAAGTTGCTTGGACTAACCTTAAAGAGGGGATAAATACAAAGAGTAAGGTGGGCCTCCTTTCTAAGATAAGTAGTATGCATCCAATATTTACCTTGATTTTTAGGAAGGATATCTCAGCAGTAAAAGAAGAGCATGTCTCTTTTATGCAGAGGCAAGATTTTGTTCTATCACCCACATGGGGCCAAATCCTGCTCACCTTACTCATACAACCAGTCTCATTGGAATCAACAGGAGTATTCACCTGAGTTAGGCAAACAGTTTGACCCATTATGAGCCATTTTCTCCCTTACACTCATCACCACCATAGGTGCTGGAACTAGGGGTGCGCAGCTTGAAGTAGTAATACCAACCCAAATCATGATTTCCGCCTTCAGCACCCCCACTATAGAAATTGTTCCAGCACCACTGCTCACCACACTCCATAGACAACAGAAACATAATTCACTAAGTTATTAGATTTGGACTACCATACTTTACAAATCAAAAGCTAAATCATGGACCTGGAATATGTTAATTAAGTGGAAAATCTTGATTCCAAGTGTTAGCTATATGAATGCTGCCTCTGTAAAGATTTGTACTGCAAGTCAATAAGAATATAACTGTTCATGTATTTTACTAAAAATTACAAGCAGAAGGATTCAAGAATTCAGTATACTTTTGTCAGCTGCTAATTGAAACCTAAGCAAAATATATTTTTTTCTTCCTGAGACAAAGGTATATTTCATGAAGCTAATGATGAAATCTACTTAAGATCTGATTCTTCTTGGATTTATTTAATGTACAAAGTTTCTGTACTGTTCTGTCTCATGAAAATAAAGAAACGGGACATGTGTTGAAGCTAATTACCTCTCTACCAACCTTTTTCCTTATCATATGCCCTGAAAACAGTTAGACACAAAGGTGACAATATCTGCTGCCAGCCAGACCACTTATGTGTTACTTTTATCTTTCAGTTATAGATAAAATGCTTAAATTCATATGTATTTACAAATAGTAGTAAAATCTTTACCACATGGAAATGAATTTCCTTCCAAACTTGCACTCCTAATTAAATTAAAGTTGTAGTTTAATGGAAAATGTTTGCATATTGCGAACTTCACATGTTAAGGAGTGCAACCTGAAATCTAGACTTTTTAAAAATGTAGCTCACTATTATTAAATTAAAAACATTATCTTTTCTGACCAAATGCTCAGTAGCAGTATGAATACCACTTCTATTCATATACATCACTGTTTTGTTATCTTACAAAAAAGAAATATGATGGATGCAATATGAAATATGATGTTGCATTTTATGGATTATTATTTGATGGTAAAAAGAGGATAGAAGTTACTCTTTATGTTCCAAACAGTAAATTGTCCAGCAGAACAATTCTTGTCAGTGTTTAGAGACCACCACAGAGAAAACCACAGAGACTGGGAAACAAACTTAGAAATAACTTGGTCATATTAAGGACATGATTGTGGATTAAAGCCACAGATTGTGCTAAAGGGGAGCGCAGAGAGGCCATTCTACATTTGGAGCACATTCTGCAGGGGCAGCTCTGCCACATTGAGAGAGAGTACTTAAAAAAAAACACCCATTGAATCTGCCCTGACCCTGCTTTTGAGGAGGCTAACACAGCTGTGCACAATACCACATTATGGTATTTGTATGATCTTTGTGGAAAGGCCTCCCTTGCAGCTTCTCCTCCCCTATATGCATCTAGGGAGCCAGCCGCCATCTGCCTGTATACTTTCTGAAAAGTGCATGTTTTGCTACATTCATACAACACAGGACTGACATTAATATTTGGAAACCCCAGACTGATAAAGGGTTTGAAAATACCCACATTTGGGACAAGTTCTGGGGTAGTTAATGAAAAAGACGGCTTTTGTAAGAACAATATGCAACAGTTAACATAATACGTTTTCTCAACTTCTACATTTGAGGGACAGACAAGAAAAGAACATCCAATGAATATAATAAAGTAGAATTGTGAAATCCTCAAGCTCATCCATGAAAGGAAGAGAAATGCATAAAGGTGTACGGCTAGATCCCTGGATAGATGCTTGGCAAAAAGACCTGCCATTGAGTCAGTTTCAAGCTTCTCTTCCAGCAAAGAAATGGCAATATCCCTGAGAAACCATTATGAGAGATTATGGATATATTTGGAAGCATCCAGGCTGGGACATCTAGCCTTTGACCAGTCTTCAGATTAAACAAGGCAAAGGGAAGAAAAACATTTCACAAAGCAACCATTTCCAATGAGGAAAGAGGCCCAATGAAGATACCCAAGCCAATTCTAGGGATACTGGGGCAATGAATTTGTACGGTGTTGAGCAATGTCAAAAAGCTTAAAAAGGTTAAATAGTTTTCTCTTGCCATAGGACAACTGAGCTTCAAAATGACTGACTTGGCAATGCAAGTGGTATTGTTAGAACAGAACATTTTTATTTTGTATATAAAATGACTTTGCACACTAGATATTATTCTTATTGGCATTTGAATGTTAACAGCACACCATTTCCTACTCAGTTTGGTTTAACTAGTTTGGGCATATTAAATATTGTCACTACACTAACTTTTCCCCTTTTTTTTGGAATCTTGTATTTACAGCAAATTGTAGGTGGCAAAACCACTCCTCATTCATCACACAGAATTACAGTTTCACATCTCTAAGCGAATTACGTATTCCTGCTCCTTGAGTTTCATGTGCAGACATGAGTATTTTCTGATTACTAGTAGGGGCCTCAGATTCCATCTCTTCATAGATGAGTGAATACTGTAACTTGAAATACTTAGCATTCTTTCAATATTATTTGAATATCTGTTCTATGTATCAGGTCATGCACTGTGATCCAATTAAGAAACTATTACAAAAGGAGAGGAATAAAAGCTTGATAAAACCAATAACGGGTACACATCCACTGTGAATCAATTTTACGGATGCTGCTTTTGAAACACTGAGATCTCATTTTCCTATTATGAAACTTTATATTGAAAGCAATGCAAAGCCCAGGAAGACAAAATATCCTATCCAGCTCATCCAAAAGCAATAAAAGTTCTCAGTGATGACTATGGATCCCTTTAATCAGAGACGCCGACTTTGTGAGTTCCCAGGAGGTGCTTGACCCTTGCTTCACCTCAGGCCCTGCCCCCACTCCACACCTTCCCCGAAGCTCCCACCCTCCTCTTCCCTCCCCATTCTGCCCCTTCCCCGCTCCTCTCCCTCCTCCCCAATGCCTCCTGCACGCTGCTGAACAGCTGATCGCAGGGGTGGGAGAGGAGCTGATTGGCAGGGCCCGCTGGTGGACAGGAAGCACTGGGGGGTGCGGGGGGGAGCTGGAGCTGATCCGCAGGGCTGCTGGGGAATGCCGGGCACCCCCCTTTTTTTTTTTTTCCCCATGAGTGCTCCAGCCCTGGAGCACCCACGGAGTCGGCACCTATGACTTTAATGTTTGGGGCGCTGACCAAAATATACAGGAATTTAAAGTTAGTATGAGCAAGGCCCGGATCTAAAATAGACCTAGCAGCACCCTATGAAATCAGTTTGTTAGGGTTAGGAAAATATATGTATAATTCCAAGTCTGGCATCCTACCAATTTTGTATACTGATCATTCTAGCCTTTCCATAATAGAGGCCTTGATTAAAGCCCATTGTTCATGAAGGGAAATACATGCATTTCCAGATGGCATAAATGTGCTGCAATGGCTAAACAACATTTGATGAACACATGCAGTCCTGGCAAAATGCCAGAAACAAACCTTTGTGTTATATAAATACTGTCTGGGAAATCTGAGATAAATTATACAGATAGATTTACATCCATATGCCTGTAGGTATCCCCAGGTTTAGCCCATCCTCACTCCTACCTCTAAACTACAAAAAAAGGATTGGCACTAAGGGTCAAACAGAGTATAGTAACAGAATTCACTTAAAAGGTAGGACAAATTATTCAAGACATCACTTTAACTTCTCCAAGAAAAATCTTCACTGCTTGAGAGAAAATGAGCCTGAATCCTGATGCCTATTTCTGATCAAGCATTTTAAATTATTAGCTTACAACAAGGCAAGGCGTTGCCTGCTTTATGTTTTCTGGATGCTGTTTTAACTTTTCATCTCAAAAACTTGGAAAAATATTTTTAAAAACTTACCAAAAAGTGAATTTTGCAGGTTGTTCTCCCTTCAATCAATAGATCTAATTTATTAAGTAGGTATACTGGCCAGTGACTGGAATAGCACAAAAAGTCCAGTCTTTTTAATGGTAAAAGTAGCTCGCTATCTGCTGTGATGTTTTTCACAACCAAAACTTTTACTCAGTCAGTGGACTGTCTTTATTTTAACCTCTGATGAGTCCCACACAATCTAGTACACTCCTGCAATTCTTAGAAGCAAATGGAACTGCCAAGAGCTTTGTGAGAAAAATAGACATAAGAATTTCTTGGAAAAAGAAAACCAAATTAATGTTGTCAGTGCTAAACATGTTTGCAATATGGGCTAAGGACACCAACAGGGTCTAAAATCTGACAATTTACGTAAGGAGCTCATTGCAGTCACTACACCAAGCATTCACTTAACTTGGTATTCTCTTACAGTCAAATCCACGGATCTCCCGCTTCTCATACATCTTGCATTTGTTTTAGAACATTTTATCAAGCTAGGTATTATCAGAACAATAATTCATAGAATACCTTCAGAAAAAAGCATCTGGTAGGAATAATTTTGCATAAATTAAGGACTTTAGTTGGAATACATTTGCACTGTTTAGCACACACTGCTGTTAAGTCACTAAGGAACTGTCTGACTGAATGTGTATGTTTCACATCTGTCAGCTAAATCAGAATTCCAGATGCAAAAAACTACCATTGAAGAACACTATCTGAATTTGTGTCATTCCCTGGAGGACTTTTGATCCACACACTGAAGAATGGATTCTAACAAGACAAATATAAACACCAAGGATGGAAATGAATTGTTTGGGGCTGTCTAAGGAGCGTAACTAAAAGTAGAGCATGAAACTGAACCAAACAAAAAATTTAACAACAGTGAGAACTGTTAAACTGTGAAATAATATCCCCATTGCTGAAGTCACCTGAAACTGAACAGGACAAAGTACTCAAGAATATATTTATATCAATCAATCCTGAACTGTCAGGGATGTGTCATTACTGATACCAGTTCAGGTATATGTGTTACATTAAACATATATAAAAGGCAGGTTATTGTCAGGGCTGGGCAAATTTGTGAAAATTTCACAATTGTTTTTTAAGCCAATACATTTTACACTTTCAAATTGTTCATCTTTTTAAATGCAAAAAACACAGTTAAAACATTTTCACAGACTCTCTTGCAAAATGGACTATTGCCTTGAAATACTGAACTTTAAATCTTGTGCATTCAAAATTTCATCAGAATGTACCATGACAACCATTTCTGGCCATTCTGATTTTTGGAGAGAAGGCAGGGAGGAATAGAATACCACAAACCACAACACACATATTCACTTACAATAGGTTATTAATACAGAAATGGACACACCACATCAAACAGGGATGGAAATAGCCAGGGACACAGGCTCTTTGGCTCCAACTCTAGATTTGAATCTCTCTCCAGTGACTGACAGAGTGGGTGGTGGCCTTGGTGGAAGTGGCTGCTCACATTCGCATGGCTACATACTAACTGACTAGGAGCCAGCCTTGGGATACTCGGAGTTCTGACTGCTTAGCAGGAGGAACAGGTCTATCCTCCCACTGTGTAGCCAGAGACGGATGTCCTACAGCTGATAATGCAAGTGGCTGGGATGTCCATGAGAGCAGAGTCAGTTGACATAGGAATCTGCTCTGCTATAAACTTAAGTAGTGTTCCTATATGGTTCTGCTACTATGAGATCCTTGTTCTTCAATATTGTCTCCCCCATGGTGTTGTCATCTTGCAGAGAACCACTAGTGGTCTATTAATTCTCACCTACCCACACTCCTTTGCTAAATGGATTGCCCTTCCACTGGTGTTGTCAAGAGAGCAGAATGAGACAGAGATGTCACTGGCCCCGTCCAATATTTAGGGATGGGGGGGGGGGGGGAGTCATCCTCTCTGCACATAGCTTATCTCACCTTGGGTGCTGTTTTCAAAACCAACTATAACTTGTTTATAGAAAGCAAATAAGGCAGTTATGTCCCGTGAGAAAATGAGTTAAAATAGCTTCTACTGACCCTCCTGACCAGAACCAATCACAGCTAACCAACCTAACCCCCCCCCCATATCCTAACAAACCAACCCAATTCAAATTTTAAACAGCAACACATTTGTCACACAAGTGTCAAATGACAGTCATCGTAACAGCTAAAAAAAAAGTCAAATGAAGGTCGATAGAAAATTTAAAAAATGCAAAATTTCTTCAGTTAAACAATTAATTACAAATAGTTTGCCTGGCTCTAGTTTCTGTGAATTTCAAGCTATATTTGCAAATAAGTGATGCAAAATGACGGGGTGCCTCTACAAATGAAGAGGGTCGTATTAGAGTTGTGTGTGTTATGTATAAAAAGTTAGGCTGACATCCTGGCCTCATTGAAGTCAGTGGGAGTTCTGCCATTGACTCGATGGGGTCAGCATTTTACCCTTAGTTTTTGAAATGACTGTCAGACATTTAGTTTTAAACATGCTTCCACATATAATTTTGCCATTATTCATTCTCTCTCTCCATTTATTTAAACTTTCTCACTTTTAAGATATCATTTTCTAAAGCGTATTTTACTCATGATTAGGGCCCTACCAAATTCACAGCCCATTTTGGTCAATTTCACAATCATAGGATTTAAAAAATCGTTAATTTAATTATTTCAGCTATTTAAATCTGAAATTTCATGGTGTTGTAACTGTAGGGATCCTGACCCAAAAAGGTGTGTGTGTGTGTGGGGGGGGGGGGGGGTTCTTCACAGGGTTTTTGGGGGGGGGGGGGGTTTGCGGTACTGCTACCCTTACTTCTGTGCTGCTGCCTGCAGAGCTGGGCCCTCAGTCAGCAGCTGCCACTCTCCAGCCACCCAGCTCTGAAGGCAGCAGTGCAGAAATAAGGATGGCATGGTATGGTATTGCCACCTTTACATCTGTGCTGCTGCTGGCAGGGTGCTGCTTTCAGAGCTGGGCGCCTGGCCAACAGCCACCGCTCTCTGGACACCCAGCTCTGAAGGCAGCGTAGAAGTAAAGGCGGTAATACCGTGAATAACCTTGCGACCCCCAACCTCCCGCAACTCCTTTTTTGGGTCAGGACCCCCAATTTGAGAAATGCTGGTCTCCCTCGTGAAACCTGTATAGTATAGGGTAAAAGCACACAAGACCAGATTTCACATTCCGTGACACATTTTTAATGGCTGTGAATTTGGTAGGGCCCTACTAATGATTTCTAAGCCTGATTCACAACATTACTCACATTTTACACTGAAGTCAGTGGAATAAACACCAACATAAAAGTGGAGCAACACAACAATGAATGCCTTTATGTTTAGATGACAAATCCTTCAAACAGGTGTCAAGATAACACTGTTCCAACGACTTAGGTGGGTCTGGTAAAGAGTGATATGAAAACAATTCACTTCTTTAATTGCTAAGCAGGAAAACCTTTAAAAAGAATCAGATGTCTATGGGTAATTAAAAAAGGAAACATTCAGAAAATATTTTCTTACAATGCAAGATTACTCACAGATTCAGACTGGCCCATGGGATATATTTATTTCTATTTTAAATGTTAGTTTAATATTTTTATTTGGCTTAAATATTTTCAGTTCTGAGCCATACAATAATATTTATATTTTCAAAAGGCTAGATTATCTCATGGATTTTTCCCCAAATATAGGTTGAGAGACTTCAGTAAAAGTCTACAAACTATTTAAGGGTTAGACACTAAGACCTTTTGTAGACTAGAGTTTTTGGTACCGTTGTAATTCGAGTCAATTGACTACCAACTAAATCAGCTAACAAGGCTGTGAATGCTAAACTAGACACTGCACAAACTCTTTTCCTGGCCATGATTCAGAGCTTGTCTACAGGAGGACACTCAGGAAAATTAAGGCAAATTAGTTAATGGTTTGGCGTTTATTAACATAAATTAACCCTCCCACCCCCAATGTGGATGCTTTCATTCAGGGATAAAGCAATCAAAGGCTATGTCTATACTGCCCCAAAGTTCAGACCAGAGGAGGAGGGAAAAGAGCACACCAAAATGCTGCGCTGTAACTCCCCTTCGTGGACGCTGTGGGCACAAATTAAAAAATTCATGGTTTGCCTTAACAGTCTTCTTCAAACCAGACTACATTAACACAAACTAGGAACCTTTTTGTTTGTGCTTGCAGCATCCACATGGGGGAGTTACAGAGCAGCACTTTGGCCCACCCTGCTATTCAGACCCCATAGTCTGAACCCTTAAATTGTTGTAACTTAATCCATATCCAAGACGGATTCACAATTTAAAAGAAATCACAATTCTATCCATATTTTGCTCCTGGGGTGGCACAGATAAGCACTACCTTATATTCAGGGCTCAGAGTCTCCTCTCAATCTAGCTATAAGTGAGTAGCAACAAACATGCATGCATAAGGCACTAAGGTGATTTTCCACTGTCTTCCAACTTGTGTAATCATTAAATAAATGCACAGAAAGAAGGTGTAAAATGCTACCATTTCCTCAACTACAGTATTGCCATCCTCAAATGTTGAAAAAAAATCATAAATCAAGCTGTTTTAAGAGGACTGTTTTAAACAAGATAAGATTTTTTTAAAGTAATATATTTAGGGCTTGTTTAAAATTTGTCTGTTTTTTTGAGCCTTTAGGATTCATATTTTCAAACTATGTCCTGCAACATTAAGTCTAGAAGTGCATCTTTTTTTTTTTTTATGAAAGCAAAGTTTCTCACATAACAAGACTCCAGGAGTTGGGGCTTTAAAAAAAAAAATCACATGTAGCATTTTATTCTCAATGTGATGGTAACCATACATCTAAAAACACAAGGGCGTGAGAACCAAAGCAGTTATTACTATGTGTCATGCTGCAGCGTAAAGAGTGGCTGAAGAAATCCAAATTTCAAGCACCAGTCCTTGCCACAGAACATGCAGGCATATGGTGCAGGGCCAGTAGATGAAAACTGGTGCATCTAATCAAATTTAAGGGACCTGATTTTTCTACTGCCTCACTTCCTGTGCCATCATGTAAATGGAAAAATCAGGCCCCTTAAATCTGATTAGACTTTAAAACAATCCACTTCTTCAAATTTCAACTTTAAATTTACTAAAGTGTCTTCCTAGCTCCACAGAAACTCCCTTTCTGACTGCTCTGCCCAGGAACACAGCAGGTGCATTTTCAAGTTCCTAAAGAATGAAAAATAGCTGCTCCATCTTGCAGCCCACTAAAATGCACAAAAGGGGGCCTGAGCCCCACTTGGACACATTCCCAAACTATGTTGCTGGTGAAGATCCAAAGTACAGCTGATGAGCTCCTATGATTCAAAGAAGAGGCGCTCCATGCTGCTGACCAAGAGTGTTATATCAGGAAGTTTTGTTGATGTTGGTATTTCCAGCTTTTAAAATTTATACTTGCTGTTTGCAAGTTTTTTGCAAGCCAACAAATTTCTAAATCTTGGATAGTGAAGCTATTTTTTTTCCTTATATCCCCAAACTTACCCTTTTAAAAACTAGACAATTGCATACAGAGATTGTAGAAACTGTTTTTGAAACTATATTACAGTGCAGTAGTTAAAAAACAGTATGTGATCATGTGATTTCAATGGGACTGCTTATTGATTTTGATCCTATTTGGTAAGTAAGGGTGGCACAATCTATTTCTATATTAATAGAAAATTAAGGATGCATGGTCAATCTCTCTAGTCATAAAATATTCAAATATATATATTGCGTCCATGCCCTTAAGTCTGCACTTTGTGCATATATATGGTACAACTTTTATATCCTATTACATGAAAATATATATTAAAAACATTAACATTGCAAAATCAAGCACTCAAAAGTTAAGAAATACCAGATTTAAGATGGCCTGCTTTCAGTCCTGGTGCCCAGCACCACAGTGGTCCAGAGCAGAATTTTCAGGGAAAGTCCTGCTTGGCCCCAGCAGCCCCAGAATGGCATATGCTCAGTCACTCTCTGGAGACCGTACATGCACAATCTGGCCTAGTCTAAATGTAGGAGCTGTGACTAGTTGGTGTATGCTCAGTGCAGATGGAATCTTCAAAGAATTAAATTGCAAGACTACCAAATCTACCAAACATGTATGAACCGAGATTTTCACAAAGGTTTAGAACTTGGCCAAATTTGGGAAATTTCTTTCATGGGAATAAGAAAATAATATCATTGTTACCCCCTGCAAAATTTCAAGCCTCAGCTCCAACGCATGGAGTCACTAAAACTTCTAAAGAATAGTCATACAACCAATTTGTTAATATTGGCAAAACAACTTATTTTACTCTAATACCATTCTCAGAAATGAATGAAACATTTATACAGAAACATTAAAATATAAATAAATAAATAAATAAAATTAGTCTGAAGCAGACACCCAACATGGAAAATTTTAGCCTGAATAGTTAAAGTTTGTGAAAGTAATTAATCAACTGAAAACTAGGTCTTATAATGGGAATCATTGGGCAACCTTCACTACAGACATCGCTACCTGTGCCACCTATAATGATCACATAATATTTATTAACTTCCACAATATTGTATACAAATAATTTCTACAATCTTTGGACCTGCTCCCACTAAAGTCACAGAATTTTGCCTCTGACATCATTGAAAGTAGAATTGAACCTACAAACACACGTAATATTATATGCTACTGTGAAAATGCCAGGCATAGGAAAAATTTTCTGGTATATAAAGGCCAGTGTATATGTCAGACACAGTTAAATTTTCTGGTGTATACAGGCCACCTAAAGCTGCCAATCCACAAAGACTTATGTACCTGCTTTACTTTACACATGAAGTCAATACAGAATTGGCACATAAATAAGTTTTTGCAGGATAGGGGACTTCGTGATTGTAAGCTATTTGAGGCACAGACTGTTTTTTCATTGTGTGCGGGGAGTGTGAATGGCACTAATTCCCAGATGGGGCTTCTAAGTACTACTCCAATGCAAATAATAAACTAAACAATTGACAGTTTACTACAAAGCTAGTAGTTTCATTCCCTATATAGCAACTAATGAAGACTGCTCAACGTCTGTATTTGTCACCTTGTTTTCTCATCTGTTTCAATAAACATTTTACAAATAATTAAAGACAATCCTAATTTAATTTTGAAATATATTGTACAGCTTTACTGTTCTTATTGACCAGTCTATAACCTTACTAAACATTTATTTTGAACCCCTGGTTTTGAAAAAAATGTTATAAATTATAAACACATTCTCTCTAGCAGGCCTTGAGCTACAGACTGAACATTAAACAAGTACGGTATATTTTTCTCTGTTTTTCTAGCTCTTAGTTATTTCATTAATTTTTCAATAGTTAGACATCTTCAACTACTGTTTCTTGATATGGTGTAGGTACAAGTTTTGACATTTTTCTGAAAATTTCATTTAGAGTAAATGAGTTATTTAGAGGTTCTAACCATCAGAGGAGTGAAGTTCTGCCACAGCCTTCCAAGGGAAGCAGTGGGGGCAAAAAACGTAACTGGCTTCAAGACTGAGCTTGATAAATTTATGGAAGGAGGGGATGGTATGATTGGACTGCCTACAATGGCATGTGATCCATCTGCGACTGCCAGTAGCAAAAATTCCCAATGGCCGGAGACAAGACACTAGAAGGGGCGTGCTCTGAGTTACTACAGATCATTCTTTCCCCGGTATCTGCCTGGTGGGTCTTGCCCAGGACCTAACTGAGCACCGTATTTGGGGTCGGGAAGGAATTTTCCCCCAGCTCAGATTGGCAGCATACAGCACTTGTAGGTTTAAACTAGTGTACATGGTGAATTGGTAACTTGAAGTCTTTTAACCATGATTTGAGGACTTTGATAATTCAACCAGAGGTTAGGAGTTTATTTCAGGAGTGGGTGGGTGAGATTCTGTGGCCTGCAATATGCAGAAGGTCAGACAAGATGATCACAATGGTCCCTTCTGACCTTAAAGTCTAGGAGAACTGCAATTCCTTGTCTCCTCCTCCCCCACCCCACCCCCACTTTTCAGATTAAAACTCATCTTTCAACATGAGATCTTTAGACTGATTTCACTGAGATGCTCTGTCCACTGCCCCTAATGTTTAGGGAGCATATCCTTCATTGTGATTAGGCTTATATCAACAATATTACTTTATACTTCCTTCTATTGACCACAAAAACCTCATTTCAGCCACTTGTACCTGTGATCTTACCCAAAGTTCATGACCATAGGTGAGGATGGGGAAGTAGAGTGACCTGTACAGAGAGAGCTTCATCTGAGAACTTAGCTCCCGCTTTACCACCATGGATCAGTACAGTGCCCACATCACTGCCACCACCTCACCAATTAGCCAGTTGATCTCATGTTCCCGCTAGCCATCACTCAGGAACAAGACCCCTAGATACTTGAACTTTTCCACTAGGGGCAGCTGCTCCCTCATCACCTGGAGACAGCAATCCACTTTCTTCCAGGAGAGGACCAGGACCTCTGATTTCGATGTGGTGATTCTCATCCCAGATGCTTCACGCTCAACAGTGAAACATTCAAACATGCGTTGGAGATTGCAGTCTGAAGAAGCAAGAAGAACATCATCTGCAAACAAACAGCAGAGATGCCACCTCCGAGTCCACGTACCGAATGGACTCCGCAGCTCAGTTGTGCCTTGGTATCCTGTCTATGAAAATCATGAACAGAAGTGGGGATAAGATTTTGAACGAACTTGACTTAATGCCAAGAATACGAACACAACTCTCACTCCGAGAATAGAGGAACTGGATGGCACGCAAAAGCAGCACTGGCACCTCATGCCCCACAGCACTTCCCACAAGACATCTCGGGAAACATGGTCATATGCCTCCTCCAAATCTACAAACTCCCACGACTCCTCGAGTATCTGCGAGAGAGCATGGCCGGGATGGAATCCGCCGGGATGGAATCCTGCATTGTTTTTTCCTAAATCCAAGGTTCAACTAATGGGTGTAACCTCCTCTTCAGCACCTTTGCCAGGAAGGCGGAGGAGCATGATCCCCTTATAGTTGGAACACCACCTCTGGTCTCTTTTCTGAAAGACTGGGACCACTACCCTGGTTTGCCAGTCCAGAGGTACTGCATCTGCCTTCCACGCAATATTGAAGAGGCACATTAACCATGACACCCCAACATAGTCCAATGCCTCGTCCATCCCTGCTGCCTTACCACTATAAAAGTACTTTACCGCCATCTTGACCTCAGCATCAGAAATAGATCCAATCTCACTGTAGGTTTCCAGCGCTGCCTCCTGAAACAGGGTTGAAGAGTTGGAGTCGGAGTTGAAGAGTTGCTCAGAATGTTCCTTCCACCTCTCAACGATCTCTTCAGTTGAGGTAAGCGTTTCACCACCCTTACTGAGTACAGCTAGGGCAATGTAACACTGATCCCTGCTAAGGCAGTGAATGGTCTCTCCAAATTGCTCTGAAGCCTGGGCTTTTGCTTCAACAACCGCCACAGCCACAGTCCTCTTAGTCAGCTGATACCTCTCAGCCGTTTCAGCAGTCCAATTAGTGAGTATTTCTTGGAACGCCTCCTTCTTCAACTTGACAACTTCTCTCACCACTGGAGTCTACCAGCGGGTCCTAGGGTTGCCACCATGACAGGCACCAACCGCCTTCAGGCCATAGCTTTTCATGGCTGTCTCAACAATTGAGGCCCTGAACATGGTCTACTCACACTCAATGTCCAAGACCTCACCCAGAATGCAGGAGAAGTTCTTCTAGAGATGGGAACTGAAGTCTTTCCGCACAGGGTTTCCAGGTGACTCACACTGACTGTTTGGGCCTCCCATATCTATCTGGCCGGCGTCCTGTACGTTGGATCCAACTCACCACTAAGTGGTGATCGACTGCCAGCTTGGCAACTCTCTTAACTCGAATGTCCAGAACATACGGCCTTAGGTCTGATGACACAACTATGAAGTCAATCATCAATCTTCAGCTCAAGGTGCTCTGGTACCAAGTACATTTATGAGTAACCTTGTGTTCGAACATGGTATTCGTTATGGACAATCAATAACTAGCATACAAGTTCAATAATAATTCACCTCTACAGTCCAGACCAGGGAGGCCATTCCTCTCAATCATTCCCCTCCGGGTATCTCCATCATTCCCCATATGAGCATTGGAGTTCCCCAGTAGAACTACAGAGTCGGTAAGTGGCACTCTATCGAGCACTGATCCCACCGTCTCTAGAAAGGCCAATACTCTGAACTGCTATTAGGTGCATAGGCACAAACAACAGTCGGGGTTTACCTCTCTGAGACCCAAAGTCTCACTGAGGCAACACACTCATCTACCGGAACAAACTCCAACTGCTCAGCCCCGAGCCAGACGCTTGTTAGTATCTCCACACCCGCCCAGGGCCTCTCACGCGGGGCCACTCCTGAGTAGGAAAGAAACCACATTAATTCGAGAAGTTTGTTTCCAGAACCAATACTATCTGTGGAGGTGAGGCCAACTATATCTAGTCGGTACCTCTCCACTTCTTCCACCAATGCTGGCGGGGAAGGAGGCAGAGAAGTGACATTCCATGTCCCCAGAGCCAGTTTCCACTGTGGAGGGCCAATCCGTCGTGGTCCGTCCGTCCTGCTGCCATTATGGCATCTCACCCAATCCTCACCCTTCGCCTCACTCAAGATTTATTTATACAAAACAATCCTAACTCCCTCACTTCTATTATTTTAGAAGTAAGGGTTCTACGACAACATTAACTTGGCCATGTTGCACATATTTCTATCCCTGTTTATCTTTTTAAACACGCCATCTATTTATCTAATTATAAACAGAAATCTATTCAATAACATTTCTATAGAGAAAAATAGAAATAGAAATATGTACAACACGGCAAGTTAATGTTCTGGTAGGAGCATTATTTTACATTATCTCATTTATTGTTATTTAAGCAATGTAGAAGCTTGATATTCCAAAAATGCACAGAACTGAATAAAGCTGTTATCACTAAACATCTGTCTGCTAAGTGTGCAAGACCTTTAAAATGAAATCCAAAGGATTTTTTTTTCATTTTTTAAGCAAAGGTATATCAGAGTTATTCAAAATATAAAAATATTTTTACTAAGTTACACAAAACATGCACAACAGTAATTGGGTATGCAAGTCATGTATTTTATAATTACTTTTAAAATTACATGCCATGAGGATAGGCAAGTTTTCTTTTAAATGTCAAACCCTACAATATCTCACGAAATCTTCAGGTATACAAGTATAGCATAACTGTCACAAATTGCATTAACCTAAAAAAATAATAATTCATTCATAAAACTTTTAGAGAGCTAAAACATGTCAACTGAGAATTTAAAACTAGTACAGACTTTACTTTAGTGAAAGCAAAAGTTAGCAGCACATTATTTTGAGCTTTAGGGGGTTCCTGCATCTACTGAGGTAGGAAGACAAATACCTTCCCTAGAGCTGTGAAATTCTTGCAGAAGAGAAATGTAGATAAGATACTTGCTGTTCTGCAAGTTTAGACTGTTACGCTTCCTTATGAAGAATATGGGAATAGATTTTTGTGGTAGAATTAAAAAAAAAAAAAAAACATACCACACAACTCACTGAGTAATCTCTTTTGCAGAACATCATCTGTCTCCAATATTTTTCTAGGGAAACCAAGACTTGTCAATAGACAATGATTTAAAGTTTTGCCTCTTCAAAGGAAAGTGATTGTAACTCAGCAGTACAAGTAAAAGTAAACCTTGATTTCTATACAAAGAAATGCACAGCATGTATTCCAAAATGGGAAAATCTGAAATGCAATAATAAATAAAATAAATAATAAAATAATAATAAACTCACAGACAATACAATTAATATTACCAGTGAGGAAAGGACCACAGGCAGGAGATAATGCTGATTTGAGAGTTTTATATATTTTACTGTTCTTAATGTATATTTAAAAGTGCTATGCTTTTCTAATAATAGACCCATTTGACATCGATGGAAAGAATTATCCAGAAATTACAATCACTAAAAATATTGTACAGTTTGAGCATATCAGGTGTAATCAGTGTTGAGAATTTTTTTTCCCACTCTAGTGCAGCAGCCATGACAAGTAGGGAGAGGGTGGAGGAGAATTTATTAATGCCAACCTTTTATAAAATGGTTTTCCCTGCAGCCTCACCTTTTTCAAAAGCTTATTTTATTGGTATTTAAAATCTCCTTCATGAAAGCAAAAACAAAACAGATTACATGACAACAGTTAAAAAAAGAAAATGTCACCCTCTGTGAAATAAGAAATTTTGTGTTTTTTTTTTTGTGTGCCTTCAAATACAGCAAAAAGGAATCTTAAAACTTCAAAACCAAACCAAAATAAAGCTTTTATGATTCAGGTCTGGAAAGATGACTTACCTTTATATTCACATCATGCAGGAATATGCTAAACTTCATAAAGTAAGTGTTGGGGAGCGGAGGGGGCAGGGAAGAACCCTGTACTGCACAGAAGTCTTTCAGCCGGCAAGCAACGTCTATGTTTGTCTCAGGCATAGTACAGTAGTAAAATATTCCTAGACCAGATGTCTTAGAAAAAATCATTCAGATATGTTCTCTTATACTCAGAAGGATGTATTTAAGAGTAATATAAAGTAAATTACCTTTACACTGACTTACCAGTTCATCTTCTTGTCTTTGTGCAATATTTCTTCTTTTCCCTTTCCATTTTTAATTGAGTAATTAGTTAAATTGCCTGGGAAACTATCTGAACTCTGAATGACCTTTGTTACCCAAACAATGCATCTTCAACCATTAGAGCTAAGCACCTATTCAAACCTTGGATCAGGACTTCAACATTTGGGAAACTTTTAGAACCATTCCAATTCTGCTTAATTCACTCACATTATAAGAAGTTATATTTAATGCACATATGTCAAGGTACTTTAACCATAATGAAATTACAATGATCTCAGATTCCCTGCACTATATTTTAGAACCCACTGTAGAAACGTTGCCATGGAAAACTAGAGAAACAAATAATAACATTTCTTTCATCAGC
Source organism: Terrapene triunguis (assembly GCF_002925995.2). Taxonomy (NCBI): domain Eukaryota; kingdom Metazoa; phylum Chordata; order Testudines; family Emydidae; genus Terrapene; species Terrapene triunguis. Next base: position 44,542,298 of record NW_020664420.1, on the reverse strand, counting down.
CCAATTACTAATGGAGTTTTGTACCTAGTGCTGGAACTTCTTAGGCTAACATCTTGCCTATTTACTAATTTTACTAATAAGCAAGGAACAAATCTAATACCTGCCATATTAATGTGAAAAAGTTTGCTAGCCCCCCAGTGTTGTTTATCAAAGGCTATTTAATCAATTTAATTGCCAGTTTCAAAAAAGAGAATCTTGCAGGAATTCCATTATTTATCATATGTGGAGTTACTAGCTAAAGTACTTGGAAAGATTTACTTGCAAGTGGTCACCTACTTAGATCAAGCACTAAATCACTGACTCTGTGATGATGTTTGTTTAGGTGGCAGCAGTTTAGCTGGCCAAGTCTCAATGGCTCCTTACTGAGCTCTGTGTGTGTGGCCCATTTTGCATTGCAGCTGGCTTGACACACAAGTCCCACTGTATACCAAACCTATTGTTATTTTAATGTGACTCTTAACAGTCTCCTTTGCCCTTACCACCCTAAAAACAGCTCCTAAGGACAGTGTGTTCAATACCCTGTAGCAAAGCCACCTGTCATAAAGAAAATAAATTGTATAATTTAAATTAACTGGCACAATTATCAGGCTGAGATGCAGCTAAGACAAATATTTCCAATATTTTGAGACAAATCTTCTTTGATCACTGTTTCAAAAGACCAACAACAAAGAAAACAGTAATAGTTTTGTATGACAGACCTTTTACGGTTTTTCCTTGTGTCTAAATAAATTATATTCCTTATTTAGAAAACTGCTTTCAATCATATGCTACTATGAAATTGTAACATGAATACGTCTATAATAGAAGTATTTCCTAAGACTCAGAAATTAAGTATTTGGGACAACTGGAAGCTCTTCCCCCCGCATATAAAAATTTAGGATATAAGTGGCACAGCCCCTACTAGGAAAACCTACTACCTTACAATGAAGAGGCAGGGTCAAGGCAAACCCACCCCCTCAATCCCTCCACGTTGCCTGCAGTAGTGTCACACTGGGTTTACTGTCTACATATCTGGGAGCAGAATGCCTTCCTGCACTCCCCCTGGGTTGAGTTGGCTCCCTCACAGTCTTCAAGGTAGAGCTGTACCTAAATAGTGTCGTTGAACTCTTAGTGATTTGGTATAAAAAGATAAAATATAGGCTCAAAAGTGTAACATTTCTAATGATCTTCTGACAAATTAATTGTTTTAAAAATTAATCTCTGTCCAGATTTATTTAAATTTATTTGAATTTATTTAAAGTTTATTCCCATACACAAATCAAGGACCAGGTGGGATTATTCTTCCCTATCAGTTAGAAAATGCAAACCAAGCTGATCTAAAACAGCTTGTTTTTAACTTCCCCTTGGCCAGAGGATGTTTACAATTCTGACTGATTTTTTTTTTTTTTTTTTTTTAGACAAGGAGACTCATCTGTCAGATTTACCACTGTCAAACATTCCATCTAGACACCAAAAGGCAACCTAAGCCCTGAACAAACAACCTAGGGCATCTAAAAGGAAAGGGCAATCCTATTTTCATGCGGTGACTTGCAAAACCTATATTAACCTTTCTACCACTTTCCAAACTTCTATGTGGGGTTTTAGGGTGTGGATATTACTTCCCTAGAAAAGTTTAGGATAATCAATGCACTGCTATCTAGAGGACTTTTATGTCACAGATGTTCTATAGAGGCAACCAGAGAATCAGACTTTTGAAATGGAAAACACCCATTAGGTCAGCTAGTGTACCCCACTACCAATGCATGATTGTTCACTCCAGTGTATTTTCAATTGCTTTGTCGGGTCCTGTTTAAATGACTCAAGCAATGGGGTTACCACCATCTCCCTCGGCAAAACACACACTTCCACAATCAAACAGATTTCACCATTAGAAAATGTCTGCTAATAATGAGCCTCTATTTTCCTTTTCTTAAGTTCATCCCATTATTTCTGCATGTACATCTCTGGACCATTCTACACCAGTCATTCTTTGGCATACGATACATTTTAGTTAATTATATTAACCAGGATTTCCTTAACAAGATTCAAAAAGGTAAATATTGCCATTAAAATACTTCAGAACACACTCCTAGGAATCTCAATTTTGCTTGTGGCTATAGAATCCACATGCTTTCAAGTTTGGTTTTTTATTAAATCACTACTCTTCACCACCACTCCAATAGTACATGAGAATGCATTCTTTCTGCTCTAGTTGCATTATGCTATTCTCACAGAAGTCAATAACAACACTCCCACTGATGTCACTGGGCACAGCATTGGGCACCAAATGTACAAACTTTCAAACAGACCACAGAAACTCTTGAAAACAAGTCATAGCATGAATTGTCACAAACAGAAACCACTCCCTAACAACTAGAAACCAAATGGTGTTGGTACTGAAGCTAACATTTAATTTACAGTAAAAGCAGTCAGAATATGTTCAACAATTTTAGAAAATACACCTGCATCATTTTAATTCTTAAAAAGTCAACATTCAGTTCTTTTGCCATCGAAAGTGTGTTTGCCCTGTCCCTTATGGGTGTGTGTGTGTGGGGGGGGGGGTGAACAAGACTCAAGTGAGTGGCTTATTTATTTATGTTAATTAAGACAGTTCATTAAGGACCCAATTCTGCATGCAATGAGACTTCTCGTGTACATAATGTTAGTCGAGTGCATAAATGTTTACAGAATTGGGGCTTAAGGACTTGTCGATTTAGACTGCAAGCTCTTTGGGGAAGGGATGTGCATTATTATCGGGCTGTATAATTATGAGCTTTTCTTTATAATAACTGGTTTACCTGTTATAAATAAGGTCCATAAAAGAAAAGTAACAGTGTTAATGCTTAATAGACTACGAAAGTGATGACATCACACTCCAAGCGGGTAACCGTGAGGAAGGGGATTACTTTCCAAACAACCGGTGTCGGGTTATAATGTCGAAAAAGGTCATTTTGTTTCCATGTAAATGCTGTAACTAACTGTTTTAATATGTTACTAATCATTGAACCTTTAAGCAGTGAAAAGACGTGTTGAGATGGCTGCAATCAGGGCCGGCTCCAGGCACCAGCTGAGCAAGCAGGTGCTTGGGGCGGCACGTCGGGCTCTTCGGCGGCAATTCGGCGGAGGGTCCCTGTCCCTCTCGGAGGGAAGGACCTGCCGCCGAATTGCCGCCGAAGAAGAAAGCGGCGCGGTGGAGCTGCCGCGGATCTCGATCGCGGCTTTTTTTTTTTTTCTTTGCCGCTTGGGGCAGCAAAAACCCTGGAGCCGGCCCTGGCTGCAATGTGGTTCAAAATCGCCAACTATGTGGTGTGTCAGCCACCCTTAACGCTATAATGTTTGCAGTCGGGAGCACAGTACATAACGATATTCAAATGCCCCATGGCAGAAAGAGGAAAAAGAAAACCCTCAGGAGCGGAGTTTCGTAAACGAAAGGCTAAGAAGGAAAAGGACCAAACAAAATAGCAGGGATCCTTCCTGAAATATCTTCTCTTTAATCCAAATAAAGATGGAAGCAGTTTACAGCATCCAGATGAAGGAATTTTACTTGCAGAGGAGGCTAGCTCACATCTGCATGGAAGTAGTTTGTAACATCAAGATGATGGAAACTTACTTCTAGATGAAGGCAGCTCACAGCATCAGACTGATATGGAAGTGGAGAAAATTTATTCACCTTCAGAGAGACATGCAGAAATTGAAGTAAATGAAGTAGAAGGAAGAAAGGATGAGGAAGTTACAAACAAGTTACAGTATGGGGACCCAGCTTCATGGCCCAGAAGTGATGACAGTGTGCGGCAAATTCTCATGGAACATGGACCTGAACAAGTTTATGAATTTCCCTTCCCTAAGGATGGAAATAAAAGAAAATTCTCTGCTCAGCATTACAAGAGGAAACTCATTAATGCAGAAGAAATTCATTGAAACTGGTTACAATATTCAGTGTCGAAGGACTCGGTGTTTTGCTTTTGCTGCAAGTTGTTTAAGATCAAGCAATTCGTATATCACTTACTGAAAACGGTTGGAAGGATTGGAAAAAACATCTTCAATTCTCTCTTCACATGAAAGTAGTACAGAACATTTGGAATGTTTTCAAAATTGGAAAGAACTTGAATTATGATTGAAAAAAGGAAAAACTATCGATGAAGAAAATGTGTGTGTGATCAAGGAAAAAGAAGAACATTGGCAACAAATATTAGAGCTTCTGATTGCTTTAGTGAGAGTTCTCGGTGGGCAAAATTTAGCATTCTGCGATCGCGGTAGAAATGAAAAATTATATACTCCAGGTAATGGAAACGTTTTAAAATTTGTTGAATGCCTAGCTTTGTTTGATCCAGTCATGAAGGAGCATCTACGTAAAATAACTGATCATGAAAGACAGGTTCATTACTTAGGAAAAAATAGGCAGAATGAACTGATTCAAATCCTAGCAAATGCCATTAAAAAGAAAATTGTAGAAGCTGTCCATTCTGCAAAATACTTTTCAATAATACTGGACTGTACACCAGATGTGAGTCATGTTGAACAAATGACAATGATCATTCGTTTTGTGGATATAGAAAAGTCTGCAGATGAAGATAATATTGAAGTGCTCATAAAGGAACATTTTTTGGGGTTGTACCACTGAAGGAGATGACTGGAGCATTTATGACTGAAACTATTCTAAAAGAGCTTGAAACAATGTCATTATCTGTTGAAAATTTACGTGGCCAAAGCTATGATAATGGGAGTAATATGAAGGGTAAAGACAATGGTGTGTAAAGGAGAATGAGGAAATCAATCCTAGGGCCTTTTCCGTTCCTTGCAGTGCGCATTCTCTGAATTTCGTTGTCAATGATGCTGTTAGATGCTGTTTGGAGGCAAGCAGTTTCTTTGACCTGGTGCAACATGTTTGTGTGTTTTTCTCAGGCTCAACACGCCGTTGGGAGATTCTGACTCACCATGTGAATTCTCTAACTGTGAAACCACTTAGTCAGACAAGATGGGAGAATCACACTGATGCTTTGAAGCCTCTTCACTATGAACTTGGAAACATTTATGATGCCCTAATTGAAATTTCTGATACTACCTTTACTGGATCATCTGGCAATACTGCACATTCAGATGCAGAAGTTCTTGCAAATGGCCTTTCCAAGTTCAAATTTGTGACTTCACTCATTCAAAATATACTGGAGGAATTCAGAAATGATGAAGGGTTTGAAAGAACACTGGTAGATTCTCTCGAGCTTGCTGAAGAAATAGACTTTCCAACAGAATTTGAACCAGAGCCAGTTTGCATTTGGCAAAAGAAACAGCAGTTTTCATATGAAGGATGAGACACACCCATTCAAAATCCAAAACAAAAGGTTCAAAATGAATTTTTACTTCGCAGTCCTTGATACTGCTATTCACTCAGTTGACGAAAGATTTCAATAGATGCAGCAGCTAGAGTAAGTATTTGGCTTTCTATATGATATCCACAGCTTGCAAAAGAAAACAGCAAAACAGATAAGAAAATTTTGTATAAAACTGGAGTTGGCATTGACTCATGAAAATTCAAAAGACACGGATGCTACAGATTTGTGTAGAGAGCTTCAGGCTTTTTCAAGACGACTTAAGAAACATTCCACTCCTGAAAAAGTACTGAAGTTTGTTTGTGAAAATAAACCGACAGTTTTCCAAAGATTTTTATAGCTCTATGCATTCTTTTAACTTTGCCAGTTTCCGTAGCTAGTGGGGAACGTAGCTTCTCAAAGTTAAAATTGATAAAAACATATCTGTGTTCAACAATGGTGCAAGAGAGACTTGGACTTGCCACAATGTCAATAGAGCACGAAATAGCTGGAAAACTGGATCTAAAAGAAGTAGTGACTGAATTTTCCAAACTTAAAACAATGAAAGTCATGTTTTAAGAGCAACGAGTTTTTTATTCTGAGTGTTTTGTAAATACAGGTTAAAGTTCATTGAAGAGTTTTCTTATTTCTTTCTAAATTGGATGTGGTGGTAATGGCAGTTAAAGCAGGATAGCATAATGGATGATTCTGGATTTGGAATAATAAAAATAATTAACATTTTTAATACATTTTTATTTGAAATCGGACTGAGATATCATCTAGCTGTCGTGTACAAATCTATTCTGAAAATTTGGTGTCTCTATTTTATCTGATTTCAGAAACATTGGTTGGACAGATGGACAAACTGAATAATTAAGCCTCTGGTTAAAAAAAAAATGCTTAAAAAAACATTAAAAGGAAAAAAGGGGCAAAATGTTTCCCAGTTTACCAAAAAACTCAGCCTAGATCTGCCTTTGGGGGTGGGGGGCATTGACTGAATGGTTCACTAGGGGCCAGTTGCTGGCAGCTAGTCTAGGGCCGCCCCTTCTATTCCTGAAGGAAGTCAATGGAGACACTCCAATAATCAGAAATACACACAAAAATTTAAAAGCATGGATTTTTCTAAGTAATGACAGAGAAGGAACGTTTAAATAAAAAAAGTGAATGTTGATCATTAAAAAAGCATTCTTAGAAAAGCACTCCATTCTGATGAGCACCATCCATGCCTCTATTGCTTACTGTATATAAAAAAAAAAAATGATCTCTCTATGGTCACAAGCAACACACAGCATGAAAGAATGAAAGCAGAAAAGTAAAACACTGTAACAATATTATTAGTGCCTTAATTAACTGCTGTTTTAACCAATTTGTCACTCTTCCTCTTTGTGCCCACAATTGATTTCATTTCGGCTATATTGATGTCAGAAAAATATATATCCAAGCTCTGAGCAAGTTTTCATGAAACAATGGTAAAAGCACCTGAGCCCCGTTTACAATAGTATTTACACTACTTGCAGAAAGGCTGCACCTTCAATGTAGATAGAATAGGCAAGGTATGTTAGACATGCAGGCATGACCAGAACTTGTATTTGCATGAGCAAACTAGGTACTTGTGTACCTAAGTACCCATTTTATACCTCTTAAAGACTGTATTCTGTCTGGTAACTCACATTCGTACATAAGACATACAAGTGAGATGACTAACATGGTTGTTTTTAATTTGTGCTAAAGTAATACTCTATGTGTAGTCACATCTTCCAAAAACAAAGGAAAAAATAAACATTTCTGGCCTGTATGTTGAAGTTGATGGGTTTAGCTGAAGTCTGCTTTTCAGCATTTTCAATTTAATGAAAACTCTGAGTAATCTTGCCCCTATTTAATGCTTTAGGATAGGGCTTTCAAAGCATTCAGCATTGGCTTAATTCTGGTTCCCCAGAAGTCAATGGGAGTTAAGCCAAGAAAATCCCACCATAATTTATAGAGAAAAAAAGATGCAAGTACCAACTCCTTTTTCCAAGTTTGTGTAACAAAGCAATCATTACCACACTTCTCTAGGAAAATAAAGCAAATTTGACAGCCAAGCACCAAAGAAAAAAAACATCTTAATGTTTAGGCATGTTTCTGTAATGATTTTGCTACTCATCAAATCATAAAACTGTATTGAATTAATAAAAGTAATCCTATAATTGTTCTTAGTAATTTAGTGGATTTTTCTCAAATGGTGATGATTGATTACATAATGGGGAATGGGAGCTTTAGAAACAATGGATTTATACAAAGCATACAATGTAGCATTGTAATTATTGGAACTCATCACTTCCTTTAATTGAACCTATACTTTAAAATAAAAAACAGCCATGCCAAAACTTCTCTCTTTTGCTGAAAGGAATTCATTTAACTAAAGAACTATGGAATACTTTTATTACACGCCAAAGAACTGATCTCCCAAAAGGTGGAAATGATGAGATAGATTTCAATATATACAGTTTTCAGAGTAGCAGCCGTGTTAGTCTGTATCCACAAAAAGAACAGGAGTACTTGTGGCACCTTAGAGACTAACAAATTTATTAGAGCATAAGCTTTCGTGGGCTACAACCCACTTCTTCGGATGCATATAGAGTGAAACATATATTGAGGAGATATATATATATACACACACATACAGAGAGCATGAACAGGTGGGAGTTGTCTTACCAACTCTGAGAGGCCAATTAAGTAAGAGAAAAAAAACTTTTGAAGTGATAATCAAGATGGCCCAGTACAGACAGTTTGATAAGAAGCAAGTGTGAAAATACTTACAAGGGGAGATAGATTCAATGTTTGTAATGGCTCAGCCATTCCCAGTCTTTATTTAATCCTGTGTTGATTGTGTCTAGTTTGCATATCAATTCCAGCTCAGCAGTCTCTCCTTGGAGTCTGTTTTTGAAGTTTTTCTGTTTTAAGTTAGCCACCCGCAGGTCTGTCATAGAATGGCCAGACAGGTTAAAGTGTTCTCCCACTGGTTTTTGAGTATTATGATTCCTGATGTCAGATTTGTGTCCATTAATTCTTTTGCGTAGAGACTGTCCGGTTTGGCCAATGTACATGGCAGAGGGGCATTGCTGGCACATGATGGCATATATCACATTGGTAGATGTGCAGGTGAACGAGCCCCTGATGGTATGGCTGATGTGATTAGGCCCTATGATGATGTCACTTGAATAGATATGTGGACAGAGTTGGCATCGGGCTTTGTTACAAGGATAGGTTCCTGGGTCAGTGTTTTTGTTCAGTGATGTATGGTTGCTGGTGAGTATTTGCTTTAGGTTGGGGGGTTGTCTGTAAGCGAGGACAGGTCTGTCTCCCAAGATCTGTGAGAGTAAAGGATCATCTTTCAGGATAGGTTGTAGATCTCTGATGATGCGCTGGAGAGGTTTTAGTTGGGGGCTGAAGGTGACAGCTAGTGGTGTTCTGTTATTTTCTTTGTTGGCCCTGTCTTGTAGGAGGTGACTTCTGGGTACTCGTCTGGCTCTGTCAATCTGTTTTTTCACTTCAGCAGGTGGGTATTGTAGTTTTAAGAATGCTTGATAGAGATCTTGTAGGTGCTTGTCTCTATCTGAGGGATTGGAGCAAATGCGTTTATATCTTAGAGCTTGGCTGTAGACAATGGATCGTGTGGTGTGTCCTGGATGGAAGCTAGAGGCATGTAGGTAAGTGTAGCGGTCAGTAGGTTTCCGGTATAGGGTGGTATTTATGTGACCATCGCTTATTAGCACAGTAGTGTCCAGGAAATGGACCGCTTGTATGGATTGATCTAGGCTGAGGTTGATGGTGGGATGGAAATTATTGAAATCATGGTGGAATTCCTCAAGGGCTTCTTTTCCATGGGTCCAGATGATGAAGATGTCATCAATGTAGCGCAAGTAGAGTAGGGGCGTTAGGGGACGAGAGCTAAGGAAGCGTTGTTCTAAGTCAGCCATAAAAATGTTGGCATACTGTAGGGCCATGCGGGTACCCATAGCAGTGCCGCTGACTTGAAGGTATATATTGTCCCCAAATGTGAAATAGTTGTGGGTGAGGACAAAGTCACAGAGTTCAGCCACCAGGTTAGCTGTGACATTATCGGGGATACTGTTCCTGATAGCTTGTAATCCATCTTTGTGTGGAATATTGGTGTAGAGGGCTTCTACGTCCATAGTGGCCAGGATGGTGTTTTCTGGAAGATCACCAATGGATTGTAGTTTCCTCAGGAAGTCAGTGGTGTCTCGAAGATAGCTAGGAGTGCTGGTAGCGTAGGGTCTGAGGAGAGAGTCCACATAACCAGACAAGCCTGATGTTAGGGTGCCAATGCCTGAGATGATGGGGCGTCCAGGATTTCCAGGTTTATGGATCTTGGGTAGCAAATAGAATGTCCCTGGTCGGGGTTCTAGGCATGTGTCTGTACAGATTTGTTCCTGTGCTTTGTCAGGGAGCTTTTTTAGCAGATGGTGTAGTTTCTTTAGGTAATCCTCAGTGGGATCAGAGGATAATGGCCTGTAGAATGTGGTGTTAGAGAGCTGTCTAGCAGCCTCTTGGTCATATTCCAATTTATTCATGATGACGACAGCACCTCCTTTGTCAGCCTTTTTGATAATGATGTCAGGGTTGTTTCTGAGGCTGTAGATGGCGTTGTGTTCAGAATGGCTGAGGTTATGGGGCAAGTGATGTTGCTTTTCCACAATTTCAGCCTTTGCACGTTGACAGAAGCAATCTATGTAGAAATCCAGTCTGTTGTTTCGACCGTCCGGAGGAGTCCACGCAGAATCCTTTTTTTTGTAGTGCTGGTAGGGGGGATTCTGTGGGTTAGTATGCTGTTCAGAGGTATGTTGGAAATATTCTTTGAGTCGGAGACGTCGAAAGTAGGATTCTAGGTCACCGCAGAACTGTATCATGTTCGTGGGTCTGGAGGGACAAAAGGAGAGGCCCCGAGATAGGACAGACTCTTCTGCTGGGCTAAGAGTATAGCTGGAAAGATTAACAATATTGCTGGGTGGGTTAAGGGAACTACTGTTGTGGCTCCTTGTGGCATGTAGCAGTTTAGATAGTTTAGTGTCCTTTTTCCTTTGTAGAGAGGCAAAGTTTGTCTTGTAAATGGCTTGTCTAGTTTTTGTAAAGTCGATCCATGAGGAAGTTTGTGATCTTCCAGAAAACATATATACAGTAGAACCTTCAAATTACGAACACCTTGGGAATGGAGGTTGTTCGTAACTCTGAAAGGTTCGTAACTCTGAACAAAACGTTTTTTCAAAAATTCACAACTGAACATTGACTTCATACAGCTTTGAAACTTTACTATGCAGAAGAAAAATGCTGCTTTCCTTTTATTTTTTAGTAGTTTACATTTAACATAGTACTGTACAGTATTTGATTTTTTTTCTCCTCTGCTGCTGCCTGATTTCATACTTCCGGTTTCAAATGAGGTGTGTGGTTGACTGGTCAGTTCTTAACTCTGGTGTTTGTAACTCTGAGGTTCTACCATATAGCAGATGTACATACACAATCTTTTTAGAGGGAATAAAGACATATAAATACCCATTTCACAGTAATTACAATACTGAGACACAGCAATAAATTCCAAACACAAACTACCACAGGGATGGGTACCATAGAAAAAGGAATGTACCCTCGACCTCTCCTTATGTTAAAATAAATAAAGCATATGTATTGTTTCAGTACAAGACCGGACTGCAACACCAGTTGTAATACAATTACTAAACTTTTAGAACCAGTTATTAGAGGAACACACACAAAGGAAACAGCAATCATATTGACGAAATAGGGGTTTGATGCTACAGCTGTTACATACTCAAGACTCAAATTGCAGCCAATGGGACTTCCAAGAAGGGAGAGGCCACCACATCAACCTCAAGGCCCCAGTCCTTTTCCAAAAGGAATTTAATAAGGTTCTGGAAACATTTCTGTTGTTCATAAGTTTTGTGAAAACTTATTTTTACAAAATCTCAATATTTTGGACCATATTGGAATTGACAGTATCTATTTAACTCGAGGTTTTTGTTACAACTTTTCAAAGTACTGGCCATGTTTTTAAAAAGAGAATTTTATTAAACTGAGGGATGTGCTCAGCAAAAGGCCCTTTTTCATATGTATTGCACCAGATATGACTTTTTACAACATGTAGTGTTACAGAAATACTTACGGAAACATCTTTCAGATTTTTTTCATATGAGAAATCACAGCTTTCCACATTTTCTTCATCTTTAGAAACATCAAAGTTGTACATATTGGCTGGGCCTGCTCCCAATACTAGTGCTTTCCTCAGTTCTTCAACATACTTCTCTCTTTCCATTTCCATGTCATCAGCCTCCTTAGAAATCTCAGCTTCAGACACTGGGGAGGGAGGAGGAAATTGGAGAAGTCTAAAAAAAAAACACACTTTAATTCTGGAAATATATACTAATATTAAAAGGAAGTTATTAAAAACTATTTAAAAAGGTAAATCAAATTACTATTTTTAATTAAAACTAACATCTCTGAATGTGGTTTATTACCACTTTATCCCAACCCTTTTGCTTCGCTAGAGTAATGATAGATTAACTTTTCAACAGCAAAAGAGAGCTCTGAATAACTTTATATGTTGTCTTGTATCCCACAATTTTCCTGGCGGGGGGGGGGGGGGGGGTTCTTCCAAACTCCTAAGAGATAGTGGCCTTCACTACACTTATTTCCTACCCTCACATGTTCCTTATCACCTTCTCCAAGTTTAAACTTTGCAGCCATTACCAATCTAATGTCTCTCAATTCAAAATAAAGGGGTATCACTAGAGACAGGTGAACCAATTCTTATTGGGTCAAATCCAAAACCAGCTGAAATCAAACAGCAGAATTTCTATTGGCCTCAACATGCTTTGGATGAGGCCTCTTCTGAAAATACTATGTCCTTTTTCTAAAACACTTAGGGCCTACAAAGGTTCAATAAAGGAGAAATCCCCCTCACAGGACCGAAGCCAGCAACTCCTTTCCTATTCAGGCTAGACATGAGTTCCTATGTACTTCTTTCCTGCCTCCTTCCTCCCTCCCTCCCCTTGCCCCACAAACTGAAAGACCAGGTCACCAGGCTTCATCCCTTCCTCTTGCTAAGATTACCCAAGCACATTCACTCCTACCAGAATCTGACCACCCTAGTTTATTCTCCTCTTGTCTTCAAAATCCATTGTAGGCTGCAGTTGACTCTCTATTGGGCTCAAGCACTTCCCACAGTGAATTCCCTCACACCCTTGAGCTTTAACCATCCCCAATTTCATTCCATGCTAAAATGTGACAAAGGATTATGGAGGCATTGAACGTGATGCGCCTCGTGTGAGATTTCAGGCACAAATATTTTGGGTTTTTAAAAATATAGCAATGAGATTTACAGTAATTATTTACAATGTGAGTGTAACTGACTCTCCGCAACGGGAAGCTCTCCCCAGAGTCCTGCTACCAGCAGAGAAGGAATATGCACAGACCACTGCTCCAATTGTCATGAAGTTATTACAGGTGTTTAGAATTTCTCTTGAAACAAAAATCTATGTATGTGGCTGTTTAGAAACAATAAAGCTTTCCTTAAATGATTCACATCATATCTGTCTTCATAAAATATGCATCTGTTTTCTCTTAGTTTTCCATTTCTCACTTGTTAGCATCTACCTTCAGCATCAGTAATAGTGGGATCCAAGCCTCTTTGCAGTTCATATGAAAATAATTCAGATTTTATCATTCTATTCAAAAATGTTTTGCAGACTAATTTAATCAAATAGTAATAGCCTGATTTGAGTTCTAATAGTCTAATTTTTGTTGGAGTGCAAGATCTATTGTTGAGTCAGATTTCACTGTACTATGTATAAGGATGTATAAGGACTCAAATGGAAGAGAGAAAAAATGCACACTTTTTAAAAAAGTATTCCACCTGGGTCAGATCTAGCCTTATTCTATAGGCTATCAATGATCTATGCCCTTTATTAGGTTCACAAGTCTATTCCACCTGGGTCAGATCTAGCCTTACTCTTTAGCCTATCAATGTTCTATACTCTTTATTGGGTTCACAAGTGTTTCACTTTCCAGTTACAGCACCAATCTTCTGCAGAACATGATAGATAGTCATTTTTCTCCATTTGGGACTGAAGGACTAGCCAACATTTGAGACAGTGAGGGGAGAAAGAAGAGCCATAGCTTGTGTCAGACTGAAATAAGTTTTTAACACCGAAGTGAACCCCCAACTGAAAAATATCTCATGTAGTACTTTAGTTAGCTGTATTTCTTCTTTCCATAAATCTCGTCTTAACAACTGTTTCACCTCAAGAGATACACTTGCATACATATCCTGATCATGCAGATGAAAACAGAAGAGCTTTCCAAGTAAGGAAACCATGTTGAAATTGCCTCATTCTTCTCTTATTTATATTATTGACAGCATAGGTAATCTGGTATTGCAATGGAAGCACTACTCGTCAAATCATCAGTCATCCAAATGTATAACAGTGGGGTGAATGAGCAATTATTTGCTACACACAGAGGTAGACATCTTCCCCCCCCAATTATTTTTAAGCAGTTTTGCACATCATCTTTTTTTTTAAATCAGCACTGATAAACAACACGAGATCACATCCTTCACAGCTAGTTTCAATATTTTCTCTGTGTTTTTTTTAAACACACACACACACACACACACACACACACACACGCCTACCTTGTAAAGGTGGTAACTATACCTATTCATGCACTTTGACAGAGTATGGAAAATATGTAGACACTATACATTTTTAAAAATTTTAAGTCACACAATGGATCAGGTTTTCAGACAGAAAGTAGTAATGCATTTGCACAGGTATGCATGCATTAATTGGAGATTTGCACACAAGAAAGCTAGATAGGGACCTATTTGCCAGATGTGCAAATCAGTCGTTTTTGCATTCATATACATTTGTTCATGAATATTTGCACAAATAGAGGAATTTTCTGACTGAAAATCAGGTCCAAAATATTTGCAAAAGCTTTGAAAAAAGAAGTATTAGCAAAACCCAAGATGACTAATAACAGTAATGTGTTTCTTTCTTTTGGAATTGTAATGGGTTAACTCCATGCCCTACAGAAGCTACTCTCTGTTTAAATAGAGTAAATTTGTAAATTCTGCTTGGGGACAGGAAAAGGAAGTTGAAACACATCAAAGTAAATAGTTCAGAGATAGCAGAGGAGGGACTGCCTAGGTTCTGTTTTGCTCAGTATGACCTGAACAAAACGTACTTGAGAAATTACAGAATTTACACTTTTAGTAAAGTCCAGGTAAAAACGCAAGGACCTTTCAACACTAAGTTTATAGAAAGGAACCTCACCAGGATGAGCATGTGGGCATGGGGAATAATTGATATCAGGGTAGTCTCAATAAGGTTGAGTTTGCCCACCATTTTAGAAAAATATCTAATATAAGTCTATAGCACCATGTTATGCTCGTAAAATCTGGTATAAGGCAGGTCAGCCATTAAAGCCAAAATCCGTGGTGCAATCTGAGGGACACAAAAATAGTGGAGGGATAGGGAACCAGGACTGAGAATGCATTAGTGCTATAGCTGCACTGAATGGGACATAAAAGTAGTGGGGAAAAGGGAAAAGGAACATATCATCCTTATTCCCACTGGTGGTTGTACCTGTGACATGAAGCTAACTCTCTTTACCAGCTGAAGTCCCCTACACAAGGAAAAGTTATCTGTTCTGTAGAAAGCTTGAGCTCACAGGTATACAACTGGTCAATAATACCCTTCATCAGGCTAGCCAGGATCATATTAAATATCCTTTAGTACCGGGGTATGACTGGTTCATAAAATAAAACAGCTACCAAATAAACAGGAATGAAATTAGTCTCAAGTAAAACAAATAAGGTAGCCAAACAATGCTTGTGGAGGCATTTAAAGAGCTCCATGTGGGTCTTCTGGCATCACACTACTCACCTTAGCATGATAGGAGTTCCCCTCGCTCTTACGCTGGAGAAACAAGACTCAAAACTGAGAATCCTTAAGTGATGGTATCTTTAAGGAATTCCATACAGATATCATATACACCATCTTCACTTACAGTAAAGGACAATGGCAGACTATAGTATTTTATAAGTATTGCAGCACTACAGGAAACACAATCATATACAACAATGATGAGTACTACAGGTATGTCTATAAATAAGCAAAGCAATGCTGTGAACCATGTATGGCAAAGAACTGGGTGTAAAATAAAATAAAAGTTAAACTTTTAAATTCAGTTTTGGTGAATTAAAAAAGGAAGACAAGCTTAGATTTTCTAGATATGAAAGAAAGCAAAAGGAAAGAAAACAGAATGAAACAGAATATAGCTCAACATCCCTGCAGATTTTAACGCACAATAAAATAAATTTGTTTAATCAATAATTCCTGTGATGGATATTGTGTTCTGTTGCCTATTAAAGCACAATTAACAGCTAATAAGACATGATGAAGTTGACAAAATTTTTCATTTAACCTTTTAGCTGAGCTAAATTAAAATAAAATACTCTGCTGTAAAAGTGACAAGATCTGTATTTGTAGCTCAGCATACAAGACATTCTGGGAACACAATTTTTTTTTTTATTTGTTTTACTTGGTCTATGTTTTTTGTAACAACAACAACAAAATTATTTTGTTTGTTTGTTTTACAACCTATTGATAGAGACTTTAACGTACAGAAAAAGCCAAATCATGGTGCCATATACAAAGTTAGAATAAAAAAAGGCCTTTGTGTGCCAGAGTACATTTGAGAGAGAGAAAAAGAGAGAGACAGATGCTGCGAAAGAAGGGGGACAAAATCCTTCTCCCAATTCAGGGGCAGAATTTGGTGCAACTGCACAGGTGGCCATAGCCAGTGCAACCCAGTACCCATAGTGATAGTCCAGTGGATCCACGCAGTACACTGGATATGCCTTGTTATAACTATAAAGGGAAGGGTAACAGCTCTCTGTGTACAGAGACTCCAAATCCTTTTACCTGTAAAGGGTTAAGAAGCTCGGGTAACCTGGCTGACACCTGACCCTAAGGACCAATAAGGGGACAAGATACTTTCAAATCTTGGGGGGGGGGGGGAGAAAGGCTTTTGTTGTGTGTCCTTTGTTTAAGGGGTTGTTCGCTCTTGGGACTGAGAGGGACCAGACATCAATCTAGGTTCTCCCCATCTTTCTAAACAAGTCTCTCCTATTTCAAACTTGTAAGTAAAAAGCCAGGCAAGGCGTCTTAGATTTACTTTGTTTTCTCAACTTGTAATGTACCTTTCACCAGAGTGGTTATCTTTGTTTGCTGTACTTTGAACCTAAGACAGAGGGGGGGGGTCCTCTGAGCTCTTTAAGTTTGATTACCCTGTAAAGTTATTCTTCATACTGATTTTACAGAGATGATTTTTACCTTTTTCTTTAATTAAAAGCCTTCTTTTTTAAGAACCAGATTGATTTCTCCTTGTTTTAAGATCCAAGGGGGTTTGGATCTGTATTCACCCGGAGTTGGTGAAAGGAGGGTGAGAGGAAGGAGCGGGGATGGTTAATTTCTCCTTGTTTTAAGATCCAAGGGGGTTTGGATCTGTGTTCACCAGGGAATTGGTGAAAGGTTTCTCAAGGCTTCCCAGGGAGGGAGTTCTTGAGATGGTGGCAGCGGACCAGAGCTAAGCTGGTAGATAAGCTTAGGAGTCCTCATGCAGGCCCCCACTCTTGTACCCTAAAGTTCAAAGTGGGGATACAGCCTTGACATGCCTCCAATACTTTCTTGTCTTGCCTGCAAACTACCCACCTCCATGTTCCATTGGAGTCCTAAAGGAACCGGCTTTGTATCCCGGATAATGAATTGAAAGTGTTTTTTCCAGATTTTTTAAAAGCACGTTTTAACCACATTGAGAACATAATTATACGGTCACTAGGAACCAGGAAACATTTTAACAGTTGCTTTTCCCCCCCAAAAAAATTCTTACATTTTGCACGACGTAAACACCATTTCTAAATGTTCATAGTAGCATGAAATTCTATAACAACTCTCTTTTACAACTGTTCTAAATTTTTTCAAAATCCTGTTTTATATTAAGGTAGCAGTCACAATACGCTAGTCATTATACAAACTAAGGCCCAATCCCACAATGACTAACTTTGCACATGTGGGCAGTACTACTGAAGTCAATAGAACTACTCATGCATTACATTAAGCACATGTGTAAGTTTTTGTAGGATCAGGGATATATAGCAAGACAGTCTTCACCCCAAGAAGCTCAGAATCAAATACAAATGACAAACAAAGGATGGGGGGAAGGGATAACATTTACAATCCAAAAATGTTTTTGTTTAGTTTTAAATGGTACCCAACAGTCCACAGCCTAGCCATTATTAGTTGGCTGCTTTCTTATAAATATTGCAGTGGAAGTGGGTCTTGATGAGGAATTTAAAGCAGGAGAGGGTAATGGCCTCACATGTTTGTTCAGGATGGACAAGGGACAGTATGGAAGAAGGTCTGGACATGCCTCTGGGTACATCAGAAATAGGAGCCAAATGCTTGTCACCATTGGCAGAGTGTGCAGGGGGAGTGATGCCACAAGAGACAAGTGGGATAAGCAGAGAGGGGCAAGAAAAAAAAATGGGTAAAGAAATTTTGTTTTCAACTTTAAAGTGATTATTTAAAATAATGATTTGAAGATTGAGGAAACAAGTTACAGTATTATTGAGGAATGAGTCATCACCAAGAACATAAAATCATTATTTGTGGGCTATAATAAAGGGATCAATGGGATTTTCTTTTGTAGATGTTCAAGTATGTATGTCGAACATGCTAGATTTGTATATCAGAGCTGTAAAAGCAACAGGAAATCTTAAGTTTTTCAGAGAAATATAAGTTATAAATGGAAAGTCTCTACAGATCAATGGTTATCAAACTTATTTGATTGTGACCCTTTTTTTTTTTCTGTCTGTAGTTGCTTATTCCCCCGCCCCCAAACACATATGCCACAAACCCAGCTCCAAAGGCAGAGCGAAGAGTAGCAGCTGCTAGTGTCAAGTATCAGGGGGTAGCCGTGTTAGTCTGTATCTACAAAAACAACAAGGAGTCTGGTGGCACCTTAAAGACTAACAGATTTATTTGGGCATAA